>NC_064643.1:172531077-172844558 GCF_023864345.2 Schistocerca serialis cubense | reverse complement strand
ATAAACATAATTTAAATCTGAGATATTGACGGGAGCATAATTCAAAGAAAATGTGTACATGCACAAAATGTTTGGAGTAATCAATCGTCACGATGAGAACAAGAAAAACTTAAAGCATCACAGACACGTATATCGTGCTTAGCTGACGAACAACACAGCGCTTCTTCAGAAATGGAAACAGTCACCTGTCCATGTTTCATTATGTCCTAAAATGGTCAACGTAAATGAAAAATGAGTATTCTGTTGTACACAGACTTGGCACCAATAAATTAACATAAGTATGTCGTAGCAAATGTTGAAACTGACTTCCATTTCTACGCTAGCAGAGCACCATAAATATGCAGCTGCGAGCCCTAGTTTCTATACTCAAACATAAAATGTTTTGCCCCTACTGACACGAAAACCTCTAGGCACCCATGGTTTTGTCAAAAACAGTTCTGGAAACGATATCAAATATCTAATACATGTAAGATAAATGCAAGAGATTTCATTCGAAAACGATTTAAACGAAAACATATGAGGTTCTATAAGCGCCCGTAATAACGTTAGACTGAAAACCCCATTCAGTGGGAGTTTCATATATTGCTTCTGCCTATTCTTTTCTTACAAAGATTAACCATCGAAATATGCTTAAAATTACCGACATTGAATGAATAGTGCATTTATCTTCTACTTAAAAATAGGTTTCTATAGATTTTATTTTATAAAATAAAAATAAAATTCATAGATTTACAAAATTTATGTAAAATAAAATTTCAAAAAAATTAATTTTATAAACCATCATAAAATTTGTAAAAATAAAAGAAAATAAAATGCAATAAAAATAAATTCATAAAAATTTAAAACAAAATAAAATGTATTATAAATAGTGGTTGATGAGGAAAAAGGAACACTCAAATCTTTCCGTACGAGCTCTGATTTCTGTTATTTTATTACGATGGTCATTTCGTCCTGTGTAAGTGGGGGTCAACAAAATATTTAGGGACCCGGAGGAGAAAGTTAGTGATTGAAATCTCGTGAAAATATCTCGCCAGAATGAGTAACGCCTTTGTTTCATGATGGTCGCCCTAACTCGCATATGATATTCGTGACACTCTCTCCTCTAATTAAGCGTTAATGCAATACGAACTATGGCAACAGTGAACCATCCATTTCCATGTGAGAAT
Source organism: Schistocerca serialis cubense (assembly GCF_023864345.2). Classification (NCBI taxonomy): domain Eukaryota; kingdom Metazoa; phylum Arthropoda; class Insecta; order Orthoptera; family Acrididae; genus Schistocerca; species Schistocerca serialis. The sequence goes on along the minus strand of NC_064643.1, from coordinate 172,843,392 downwards.
GTGTCGTTTATGTCCAAGCTAAAATTAAGTGAACATCCAAGAAATACACAGGGTCCATCGACGAGAACATGAGCTGTGACACTCTTCACGGGAATGCGATTCTTCTTATCTCCTGATGTTGTTGTAAGTTCGATGTTTTCTATGGTTTTGTAGACTGTTGTGCGGGTACGACGATACCTCCTGTAGGGCATGTTGGCGGCGTTCAATGCAGTTGCCTGTGCAGCAGCAAGAGACAGACTGAGCGTCGCGCGAGCGCGCGCTCGCTTATATACACTCCTGGAAATTGAAATAAGAACACCGTGAATTCATTGTCCCAGGAAGGGGAAACTTTATTGACACATTCCTGGGGTCAGATACATCACATGATCACACTGACAGAACCACAGGCACATAGACACAGGCAACAGAGCATGCACAATGTCGGCACTAGTACAGTGTATATCCACCTTTCGCAGCAATGCAGGCTGCTATTCTCCCATGGAGACGATCGTAGAGATGCTGGATGTAGTCGTGTGGAACGGCTTGCCATGCCATTTCCACCTGGCGCCTCAGTTGGACCAGCGTTCGTGCTGGACGTGCAGACCGCGTGAGACGACGCTTCATCCAGTCCCAAACATGCTCAATGGGGGACAGATCCGGAGATCTTGCTGGCCAGGGTAGTTGACTTACACCTTCTAGAGCACGTTGGGTGGCACGGGATACATGCGGACGTGCATTGTCCTGTTGGAACAGCAAGTTCCCTTGCCGGTCTAGGAATGGTAGAACGATGGGTTCGATGACGGTTTGGATGTACCGTGCACTATTCAGTGTCCCCTCGACGATCACCAGTGGTGTACGGCCAGTGTAGGAGATCGCTCCCCACACTATGATGCCGGGTGTTGGCCCTGTGTGCCTCGGTCGTATGCAGTCCTGATTGTGGCGCTCACCTGCACGGCGCCAAACACGCATACGACCATCATTGGCACCAAGGCAGAAGCGACTCTCATCGCTGAAGACGACACGTCTCCATTCGTCCCTCCATTCACGCCTGTCGCGACACCACTGGAGGCGGGCTGCACGATGTTGGGGCGTGAGCGGAAGACGGCCTAACGGTGTGCGGGACCGTAGCCCAGCTTCATGGAGACGGTTGCGAATGGTCCTCGCCGATACCCCAGGAGCAACAGTGTCCCTAATTTGCTGGGAAGTAGCGGTGCGGTCCCCTACGGCACTGCGTACGATCCTACGGTCTTGGCGTGCATCCGTGCGTCGCTGCGGTCCGGTCCCAGGTCGACGGGCACGTGCACCTTCCGCCGACCACTAGCGACAACATCGATGTACTGTGGAGACCTCACGCCCCACGTGTTGAGCAATTCGGCGGTACGTCCACCCGGCCTCCCGCATGCCCACTATACGCCCTCGCTCAAAGTCCGTCAACTGCACATACGGTTCACGTCCACGCTGTCGCGGCATGCTACCAGTGTTAAAGACTGCGATGGAGCTCCGTATGCCACGGCAAACTGGCTGACACTGACAGCGGCGGTGCACAAATGCTGCGCAGCTAGCGCCATTCGACGGCCAACACCGCGGTTCCTGGTGTGTCCGCTGTGCCGTGCCTGTGATCATTGCTTGTACAGCCCTCTCGCAGTGTCCGGAGCAAGTATGGTGGGTCTGACACACCGGTGTCAATGTGTTCTTTTTTCCATTTCCAGGAGTGTAGTATACATGAGGAGATAAGAAGAATCGCATTCCCGTGAAGAGTGTCGCAGCTCATGCTCTCTTCGATAGACCCTGTGTATTTCTTGGATGTTCACTTAATTTTAGCTTGGACATAAACGACACATTCTCACATGGAAATGGATGGTTCACTGTTGTAGCTTGGGCATAAACGACGCATTCTCACATGGAAATGGATGGTTCACTGTTGCCATAGTGAGAGGTGGTAGCGGAGTTCCTAGTGTACCTGGTCTTGAAAGTTTTAACGATAGAGATGTAATTGCCTATCGTACTTATCATATGTTTGAAATTGATAATAAAGATTTTGGTAAATCAGCCTATGACTCAACCTCTCCACTTATCTTGTATACTCGTAGCAAGAGAAAAATCAAGCAAAATGAGTCTGTATTTATTTGGGTTAAAGGTAAAGGTGTATGTGAATATGTAAAATTTGTAGCTGATTGTACTCTATATTTCCATAAATAAAGATCTGTAGCGTCAGTCACTAACCGGACAAGGGTACATCTAGAACCGGAGATGTCCTCCATTATCCTGGGAAGGATCCCATATTACGCATCACTACTTCAGAAGAGGATGCACAAGCGTAGTGTAGGCAGTCTTTTCCGTAGATTTCTTGCATCCTCTCAGGAAATCCTGAATTTACTCTCACGCAATTAGAAGTCACTTGTGAAGAATGGTATCAAAATCTAGACAAATAAATACTACTTGAGACCCTCTGCGTATAGGACTCATTACTTGGCACGAATAAATCTACAAGAACGAGATTTTTTGAATCCGCATTGACCCCCACAACTTCTGAGTCCTTACGTTCGGAGCTTCTATCGAGCAAGTGGTTCTACGTGATTGCTAGAAACAAAGCTATTTCATCGGCATACTCCGAAAAGAACCTGTGGGTGTTGGAGAAAACAATTCCTTTATTCCCACATATATTTAGCAATAACACTACACACATGAATGAATTGTGTAGACATGAACAGCACGGAATAACTAACAGAAGCTAAGTCAAAGAATAACTATATCACTGCACGTAAATTAACACTTCACGGAATGTTTATGAAGCACTGTACACTTGTAGGGATCGATTGTCAGAAATAGGTCACTACATGAGCCCCCCCTTTAATGCTAACGATACCGCAGATTAAATTTCACACGCCGTCCAGCTCTTGTAACTACTTCTTTTTTGAAACCGGGCGGTGCGTCACGTGTGTCAGTGGTTGTGTCAGGGAGTGGTGTAGTAGTCCTCGACGTCGGTCTTGGTGTTGCAGTGACTGGTGTTCGCTGAGCGTTGTGGTGTTCATGGGGTGCAGGAACACATCTTGTAGCTTCTCCTGTCTTTTCTGGTTTGTGTTCAGTGGTAGCTGTGGTGTCTGTTGCGTCCAGAAATGCGGGCTTGATACGGTCCACTGCAACTGTGGTGGGTGTACCGTTAATCATTATGCGGAAAGTATTGGTATCCCTACTGACTACCAGATATGGTCCGTCATATGGTGGCTGCAGTGGTTTACGCACAGTATCATTGCGTAAGAATACATGCGTGCACTTGTCTAGCTCCGCAAAAACGAACGAGTGTCTTCCAAGCTGGTTTCTTGGCATTGTTGGTCTCAATTGGCGTATATGCTCTCTTAATCTTGTGGCAAATTCTGAGGCTGTGATTGTATCATCTGCCATGCTGTGCAGAAGTTCTCCAGGTAGGCGTAACGTTTGTCCATACACCAGTTCTGCTACTGTTGCTTTCAGATCACTTTTGAATGACGTTCGTAGACCGAAAAGTACGATAGGTAGTGTCTCTGTCCAATGCGGTGTTGCGTGACATCTCAGTGCTGCCTTTAACTGTCGATGAAGACGCTCAACCATGCCATTTGATGCGGGGTGGTATGCCGTGGTGCGTATGCGTTTCGTACCTAATGACGTAGCCAATGCTTTGAAAACGTAGGCTTCAAATTGTCGTCCTTGATCAGTTGTAATTCTGAGTGGAGCTCCAAACCGAGCAATCCAACCACGAAAAAATGTTTGAGCTATAGTTTCTGCAGTGATGTCCTTCATTGGAAATGCCTCAGGCCACCTAGTAAATCTGTCAATCACCGTGAGGCAATAACTGTAGCCTTCCGATGTCGAGAGTGGGCCGATGATGTCAACATGCACATGGTCAAAACGCTGATTTGGTGGACGAAATGTGCCTAATGGTGCCCTGACGTGCTGTGTGATTTTATTCCTCTGGCACGCCAAGCATTGCTTCACAAATGTTTTACAGTCTGTGCGCATACATGGCCATACAAATTTTTGTTTGACCAATCTGAGTGTGGCTCTTACTGCTGGGTGTGATAGGTTGTGCATTGATGCAATTGCCTGTGTTCTGAATTGCTGTGGCACAAATGGACGTATCTTTCCTCTTGCTACGTCACAGTACAACTCAATGCTTGCTTCAGGAAATGTCACGAGCTGTAGCTTCAATCCTTTCTCTTGTTGCAATACATCACGCAACTATCACATTGTTGCGCATGCGCGAGGGCGTCGTAATCAATGGCCTTTGTCACTGCTTCCACCTGTGCGATGTCATCTGCTACTGTGGACACTGCTTCTATGCGAGAAAGTGCATCAGCTGGAACATTTAGCTTCCCTTCCACATACACAATGCTGGTCGTGAACTGGCTGATATAATCTAAGTGTCGCAGCTGCCTGGGCGATGCTTTCTCTGGCTTTACCTTAAAGGCATAGGTAAGCGGTTTATGATCTGTGCAAATCGTGAACTGTCGCCCTTCTAATGCGTGTCTGCATTTTTTTACTGCCGCATTAGCGGCGTACAGCTCACGGTCATATGTTGCCCAACGTTGCTGAGATGGTGACAACTTATGACTATAAAATGCAATGGGCTGCCGTAACTGATCGATTTGTTGCTGAAGTACGGCACCAATGGCAGTGGACGAAGCATCAACCATGAGAGCGAGTGGAGCATGCGCGACCGGGTGTGCTAATTGTGCGGCCTCTGCTATAGCTTTTTTTATAGCGTGAAACGCGGTGTTCGCCTTGATAGTCCAATGCACACTGTGGTTAGGTTTAGGTGCGCCTTTAAGTAGTTCATTCAGTGGTGCTGTTATCAGTGCATGATTGCGAATGAAGCGGTGGTAGAAATTCACTACTCCAATGAATCGTCGTAATTCTCTGACTGTGACAGGGCGGGGGTATTTGTGTATGGCCTCTACTTTACTGTGTGGCGGTCGAATACCCTGTGCATTCACCAAATATCCTAGAAAGTGGACCTCTTTCTCACCAAAAACACACTTGGCACGATTAATTACTAGTCCATGTGTGCGTAGGCGGTCAAACACTTGTGCCAAATGGTGTAAGTGCTCCTCTTCCGATGCAGACATCACCAATACATCATCTATATACACATAGCAAAAATCTAAATGTCTTGTAACCTCATCCATAAAACGTTGGAAGGTCTGGACGGCATTACATAGTCCGAATGGCATTCGGGTGAATTCAGATAGACCGAATGGTGTTGTCACCGCTGTTTTAGGAATGTCTTCTGCAGCTATAGGAATCTGATAATAAGCTCGAACTAGATCAATGGTAGAAAATATAGTCTTACCGTGAACATTTGCAGAAAAGTCTTCTATATGTGGAACTGGGCACCGGTCTGGAATGGTTCTTGCATTGAGTTGGCGATAGTCACCCCAGGGGCGCCATTAATTCTTCTTTTTAGCCACGATGAGCATTTGAGATGCCCAACTGCTACTAGAAACTCTGCAGATACCTTGTGACAGCATGTTGCGAAACTCCTGCTTCACCACTTTTAGCGTTTCGGCCGTTAAACGTCTAGGCCGAGCGTGAGTTGGCGGCCCTGGCGTGGTCAGAATGTGGTGGACGGTTGTATGCTTGACTGGTGGGAGAGTAGGCGATTGCTGTGTGATCTCGGGGTATCCTTTCAGTAATCGTACATATGGTGTGTCGCCTGTGACTGTGCGTACCTCTAGTGGTGTGATACAACGGACTTTTCCTGTTGTATGCACACAAGTAGTCAAATTTATTAGTCGCTGACGTCGCAGATCTGGCAGTAAGTCGTAGAAGGACAAAAAATCTGCTCCGATAACAGGCTGTGATATATCTGCCACTGTAAATTGCCATTCAAACACAAGGCGTAGCCCTAAGTTAAGGAATAATGTTACTCGACCGTATGTTCTAATTTTGGAGTCATTGGCGGCGAATAGATAACAGTCGTCGCAGCTCCGGCATGATAGGCGGTTTGCTGGATATACGGACACTTCTGCGCCTGTATCGACGAGAAACTGTAGTTTTGTTTCGCGGTCTGTCACAAAAAGTCGGCGAGTGTTTGCACTGGAAGTTATCGCTGCTACGGTGTCTGCCTCGTGTTTCCACTTGCAAGGTGGCGTACACTCTCGTGCATCATTACCAAATGTCTTGTGGAACCAGCACAAGTTCTGTAGTGATGGTGATCGATTGCGACTTCGTGGCCGTCGGCGGCGTGGCCGTCGGCGGTTGTGCGTTGTTTGCAGAGGTGTACAAATTCCCCTTGCAGCCTGCTTGCCCCTAGCACCTCTGCAACCATTCATGCAGGTCAGCCTGCCGCGATGTAAACACAAGAGTGCGCGTGTACTGAGGCATAGTGGGCAATGCGGGCGATACGGGCTCCCGCAAGCCCGGGCTACCTGGGTTCCCGCAAGCCTGCCAAGCTTCACGGGACCCGCTCAGCTTGCTGCGCCTGACAACAGGTTGCGCTGTCAAGCTACCGTGACTAGAGTAGCCAGGTAGTTAGCCTGCAGTTCATTTATCGCAACGGTGGAGGCAGCACAATGAATAGGTCGAACTTTAGTGAGATTGAAAAAAAATTGACAACTGGCGAATACATGCTGGTAACGAAACAGAGCACAAGTGCCGCATGGGAAACGTTTTCGTGTGTTTATGAGGCCGCTTCAAATAAATCGGTAGGTGTGTCTCAATGCAAACTATGTAAAAAGCTCTTAAGTACTTATTCGGGAACCTCGAGTATGTTACGACATGTGTGCAAATTTGACAAGCAGTTCCCTCACTCCGTAAATATCTTGAAAGAGGACAAAGATTTAGTGGCCGAAAAGTGCGTCGAAATGTGTGCTAAGGACCTGAGACCATTTAGCAGTATAGAGGGAGAAGGATTTCTTAATTTAGGGCAGACACTGATCGACATAGGTAAAAAATATGGCTCAGTTGATATTAAAAATGTTATGCCTTCCCGAGTGACAGTAGCTAGGAAAGTTCAAACCTTAGCTGATAAAGTGCGCAGCAAAATGCTCCCAGATATAGTGCATGCGATTCGTTCTGGTATATGTGCCAGTACAATTGATCTATGGACAGACAATTACAAAGGGGTGCATTACATGTCCGTGACAATGCATTACATAAATTCAGACTGGCGTTTGAATAAATATGTACTAATGTGCTCTGCGTTTCCTGACTGCCCAAAAACTGGCTCGAATATTCGAAACGAGTTGGAAGATGGCTTAGAAACTATGGGTGTTTCTCGTGAAGACATTGCCAAAATTACGTTTGTCACAGACCAGGGCACTAACATTGTCAAAGCTCTCGAAGTATATCAGCGTCTTCCATGCATGACTCATAGTATAAACCCAGTCTTGAAACATGTTCTGAGTGAACAGTTTTTGAAAGAAAATGTTCCAAATATATTAGCCATTCTTAATACAGTGCGGGCTACGGTTTCGTACTTCAAGAGAAGAGGTCTCTGTGTGAGACTGAACTCATCTTTAAAGCAGTGGGTTTCGACTCGTTGGAATAGTTATTTTGACATGCTTGTATCAGTCCATTCTCAGATTGATTCAGTGAAGGCTGTTTTACATAATGAAGGTGCCTCTGATAAGATGCTGGGTTATGACCACCATATAACTGGTCAGCTTATAGAATTTCTTAAGCCGTTTAAAGAACCCACAGTTGATCTAGAGAGTGACAAGGATCCAACCCTACATTTAGTTCTACCGTGGTTTTATGCCTTAAAAACTCACTGTACCGTACGGGATAACGATGAAGAGGTTTGTAATTTTATTCCATCTGAATATTATAGAACCACTTGTGAAATATGTATGTTGAGAAAATGTATTTTCAGGACATGAAACCTTTGAAACAAGCCGCTGATGCCTTCCTAGAACAGAAAATGTGCGTTAGTATGTTGCATAAAATTGCAACGTTTATGGTGGCTAACTACCGCACATTAAGAAAGTTAACCGAGGATGAAAAAATTGAAGTTTACCAAGCAGCACGACAGATGTGTGCTGAAGGTAAGCTCCTAAGATAATGCATATATTCTTTATCTACATGTACATGGTTACTCTGCAAGACACACGCAAGTGCTTAGTTGAGGGTTCATCGAACCACTTCCAACTTATTTGTCTTCTTTTCTCGAATTTCGCGCGGGATAGAACACCTACAGCTCTCCGTCTGAGCGCTGCTTTTCTGTATTTTATTCTGATGATCATTTCTTCCAATGTATATGGGACTCAACAATATCTCTTCGAATTCGGAGGTGTAAGTTGGTGATCGAAATTTCATATATAGATCGCGCCACGTCAAAAAACGCCATTGTTGAAATGATTACCACCCCAACTCTTGTGTAATTTCCGCGACACTCTTTCCCCTGTTTTACGATAATACCAAACCAGCTGCCCTTATTTAGACTCTTTCGACCTCTTCCGTCAGTAGTAAGGCTCTCCAACTTCGTAGCAACGCTCCAAAAGAGTGTTTTGTCATTAAAACTCCTACAGCATTTTCTGTGTGTCCATTCCTATTTAAGTAGGTCGTAATTGTAATCAGAGGTATTAAGTAGAATCTACAGCCTTTAGATTTGACTGGTTGATCTTGTAAACGAAGTTTAACGGACTTAGTTTAGTACACACAGGGATAACCTCACTCTTGTCATTATTTATTGCCAACTGCTAATTTTCACACCAAAAATATATACCTTATTTAAATCGTCCTGCAGTTAGTTTTGATCTCATGGTGACTTTACAGGACGATAAATGATAGCATCATCTAAAACCTATTATAATTTCAACTATGTGTAGTACGATCTTCACATTATTCTGCAAATATTAATTGGAACCTGTACAGTTTCAGTACAAGTGCCCAATCACAGCAACCAAGAAACAAATCCAGGGCCGTACAAAATGGCGAAATTTGAGGACTGGGCAGAAGAGCCTCCTCTCCTACATGATGAAGTCAGCAGATACTTGCAAGAACACTGTGTGAACGAGGGAGATATTCTACAGTGGTGGAAAAATAACTCCCAACGACTTCCTCGACTTGCGTGTGTGGCAAGAAAAATATTAAATATACCAGCCACTAGTGCGTCTAGTGAGAGAATTTTTAGTTGCGCTGGAAACCTAATTAGCGAAAAACGATCACGTCTTAATGCAGACAGACTTAACGATCTCGTCATAATTAATTCAAACACTAATCAGCAGACACATTGAAAATACGGTAGAACATTAAACGGGAAACTATGAGTTTGAGCGCAAATTTACTAATTAAGAGTGCAGATTTCTTTCTTATGCTTTCTGGGCGTCAATTTCTGAGATAGAAATTTTGTAATGCATACAGTTCATTTTTATTTTAGACTAAACTTTTTGATTTCAATCCTTCCAAGTGACATTAATTATTGTTTGTAAACCATTTTCTGTTACTTGGGTTTGCAAAAGTAGCCAAATATTTTTAGGAGTATCTGGTTTGGCCTAAATAATACTTTCAGGGGAACTGAAGGAAAATTTGTAAAGATTTTATGTTGAAAAGTGTTCTGCAAAATAAAATATTCATTTGTGGAGTAAGGCAATACACATTATGAGTTTAAATTACAATTTATTTTGTTGAGTTCCACACACATTGCAAAATGTAATTTTATTCTTGTATTTCTATATTAAGGGGAATCCCACATGCAGAGTCAAGATGCTGAAGACCTAGACACTACAAATACTCCTAAAATGAAGAGCGTCTTTTTCCATGAATGTATTGTAGTAGGAATATAATGGAAACTCTGAGCCACTCTCCACAGCGTCTATATCTGCGTCATGAGGATTCAGACTCGTCGTTTAGGTCTGTGTTATGAGGGTCTAGAGTCGTCATTTAGATTTGCATCATGCAAGTAAACACTCGTCGTCTTAGTCTGCATCATGATGGTCCGAAATATGGTCCCTCATGATGCAGACCTAGACTACAAGTGTGGACTCTCATGACGCAAACGTAGGAGCCGCGAAAAATGGCTCAGGGTCGCCATTGTATTCCCAGTACTATAGTTTTTAGACGAACTGGATACGAAACAAGTCCTTCGATTTTGTTAAAATGCATTTTGGCAATTTAGAATGATTTTTCCAACTTCGAATGAATTCACAGAACCAGTAAAATACATCCTGGAAACGTAGTTAAATATTTATATAATTGGTGTCATACTTGGCTGAAACATACTAAAGTTAAAGAATCTAGACTTCCAAAATCTTAATTTGGTTCTCATTGCAGTACAGTGGTTAATAGGGGCGTAGATAATTTATTCTTCTGGGGAGGTGACCAATCTTCTTTTTGGGGGGTGGAGGTTCACTTCTTTAGTACAAATATCCATCCGTTTCGGTGTTGAAAAGTGCAGCACAGACTGCATTGCGTTGCCTGGGCATTTATTTATTCCATACTCTCGTAGTCCATCTTCCCTCCCGTATTTTCTCTCTATCCATTTAGTCCTCTCCCACTATCTCTTTGATCACCTCCACCCCCCCCCCCCCACTCCCCATCCCTTGGCCGGCCGAAGTCGCCAAGCAGTTCTAGGCGCTACAGTCTGGAACCGCGCGACCGCTACGGTTGCAGGTTCGAATCCTGCCTCGGGCATGGATGTGTGTGATGTCCTTAGGTTAGTTAGGTTTAAGTAGTTCTAAGTTCTAGGGGACTGATGACCTCAGAAGTTAAGCCCCATATTGCTCAGGGCCATTTGAACCATTTTTGAACCCATCCCTTGGCCCATCTCCACCCCACCCTCTATCCTTCTCCTCGTCCTCTCTCTGTTGGATTCCGCCACCTCAGTTCATCTCCTCTTCACCTATCTATGAAAACTCATATATATCTGTCAACTTTTGTGGTGATCAGTCAATCAGTGTCAAAGTTTATTGCTAGGTAGCATTTATTGTAATACTTTTTGATACGCAGCATTGATAGTTTTGTTTTCTGGTGCGTAAACAAATGAAGTTGAAGATGTCCCGACAGGGCAATATGCGACATACAAATAGCCATGTGAAAAACATGATTTTCAAGATTGATGCCATAAACATATAACAACTGCCCCTGCGATTTATCTATCGACATGGCAAATGTAAGCTGCACAGGAAATTATAACCGTTTAAAGTCGAATGGCATGTCGGTCGGAATCTTAGTGATATTGGAATCAAACTGTCCTCACCTTTGTACTTTCCTTTTAAAATTGTGGCTTCGATTACGTTGTTCTTTAACTTCTTCCCCGCAAGCCGGGTGCCATTACAAAGACGTGGCTGGTTTACCTTTCGCAACATGATTGCCGATCCGACTTAATTACAGATTGGGAGGCGGTAATCCGGGGAAATCCAGCGAATTTAAAAATTCCGTAGGATAGTTGACTACATCATCTTAGTTAGTAACGGAATAAACCGACTTGTATGTCAGCAATTCGCCAGGTGTCATATTTTGAATCTGAAAATTCATTTCGTTAACATCAAGGTTTTTTGCAGCCAATATAACACGTTCACTCAACCAAAAATGGTTTGCAACTGTTAAACGACATTTGCTGTGCGCGAATTGTCCAACACGATGACTGTGAATGTGTCAGACAGCTCTCAAATTTCAAAAAGATCATATATATATATATATATATATATATTTCTTTTAAACGAAATGTCTATGATCTTGAAGAGAGTACCTTACAAAAGATTTTGACATCGTTTGCGGGTTACCATGAAAGTTCACTATGTACGCATGTTTCCATGGAGAAGGTTTTTGAATATTTACATGTGCATGTATATGTATATATATATATATATATATATATATATATATTTATATATGTTTATGTATATATATGTATATGTATATATATGTATATGTATATGCGTATATATATGTATATATATACATATATATATACATATATATATATATATATATATATATATATATACTCTATTCAATGTACTGTCCGAAATATTATGTAGACAGTGATGTTCCTCTTGATGGTCAAGTGTGCAAAATTTCTTCAAGATCGGAATAAAATTGTAGATTGGTGTAGAAGTGTGTACGTAAAGTACCCTCCGCCATGCACCATTCAGAATTTTAAGCAGGCAGCGCCCTTCATCCTGCTTTGAATATCAAGTGTGCCAAATTTCATCAAGATCGGAATAAATACGTACAATTTGTCGAGTTCCGTTATGTAAAGGAACCTCTGCCATGCACCATATGAAATTTTATGTAGACTGTGACCTTCCTCTTGGTTTCAAGGTATAGTGTGCAAAATTTCATCAAGATTGTATGCAATACAAACACACGGACACAATGAAAACGCACTTTCAGTTTTTGTCAAATTTTCCAATTTTTCGGTCGATTTTCGAAAACTTTTATTTCATAAAAACCTTGTCCTGAGAATTACGAACACAGCAAAAAAAATTTAGCCGAACTGGTCCAGGCGTTCTCGAGTTTTACGCTTATCAACACATTTGGCAATTAATTGTTATTTATATAGATAAGAAGCCCGAAATATACGCGTAAAGGAAGAATATACAAATAAAACCAATTTTTTTTACCTGAAATTAATACATATATATATAATGTTGGGGTTTGTCTTTTGGTGCTCAGGTAAAATAAAAACTTTTGATTAACGTTCATAATACGACAATGACGCGCGCAGACTAAACGGCTGCGTAGCGCAGCTCAGCAGTAATATGGGCAGGCAAGCAAGTTTCCCGCAGCCTGCCCGGGTTGGGTTGTGCTTGGCTTGGCTGGGAGTGAAGCAGCCTGCCCGTTCTGTTGACAACGAGCGGCGGCCTGCCCGCCTGGCCACCGGGCAAGCATGGGCGGGTTAAAAGCGGGACATGTACACCTCTAGTTGTTTGTAATGCAGCTACCTGTGCTGTCAACTCTGCCAGTTGTGATTGTAGGGAGACTAGCGTCACTGTGGGCGAATTTTCTTGTTGTGGCGTTAATGTTGAGACACTTGATGTGGGATACATTTCAATTAACCTGTCGGCCGTTTGTGCCAGTGCGTTTAAATCGCCTGCACATACCGTGAGAACTTTTTGAGTATCTGACGGCAACCGAGACAACCATATGTTTCGTAGCACGTAATCAGTTACAGTGTTACTTGCCAGTGTGCGCAAACGTCGTAAGAGTTGTGACGGAGTGCGATCTCCGAGTCTTCAGTGCGCAGTAGCTTCTCTAGCCGTTTTGCCTCTGATTGTGACAAACGCGTTATTAATGCGTTTTTAATGGATGCATAACGATCGGTATCCGGTGGTGCGGCTAGGATATCTTGTACTTCTGCTGCCAGATCTTCTGTAAGTGCTGCAACCACGTAGCTGTACTTAGTTTCGTCCGCCGATATTTGTGCGAGGACGAACTGGCTTTCTAGATGGGCAAACAACAATAGAGGATTATGTAACCAGAATGGTGGAGGTTTTATCGTCACCCTGTTATTTGCACTGCTGGCTTCAGGTTGGATTGAGACTGGCGAATCGGTCATTATCGCGCTGACACGAGCGCGACGCGGCTGGCGCGGAAGTTACAAACGTGAACGCTGCGGAACTTCGTTAAACGCTGAAGCCGACGCGGATGTTACGTAGTTCGTCGGGGTCACCAAATGTGGGTGTTGGAGGAAACAATTCCTTTATTCCCACATATATTTAGCAATAACTTAACACCACACACATGAATGAATTGTGTAGACATGAACAGCACGGAATAACTAACAAAAGCTAAGTCAAAGAATAACTATATCACTGCACGTAAATTAACACTTCACGGAATGTTTATGAAGCACTGTAAACTTGTAGGGATCGATTGTCAGAAATAGGTTACTACAAACCTAACTGGTTTAGGACCTATACTTGCTTTTATTTATATAAATGATATGTCCTCTGGTATTACGGGTAACTCTAAAATATTTCTGTTTGCTCATGACACTAGCTTGGTATAAAGGATGTTGTGTGCAACATTGGCTCGGTTTCAAATAGTGCATTACATGACCGAAGTTCATGGCTTCTAGAAAATAACGCTAAATCACAGTAAGTCTCAGTTTTTACAGTTTCTAACACACAATTCAACAAAACCTGACTTTTTAATTTCACAGAACGGGCATATCATCAGTGAAACTTGTAAGAGGTCCATGATTAAGGAATTTGTTGCTAGCGCACTCGAGCAGATGTAATTTCGATGGATTGCTCCTGCGCTGCCTGCGATATGTAAGCTATAAGAGAATCTCAGACCAGAGAGCAGTGTTGACTGCAGTAGGAACTGTGTAGCAGTTGTAGTAGTAGTAGTAGTAGTAGTAGCGAGCGGTCTGGTGTGTCGAGTTGGCTGGGCCGGTCGTGGGGAGCGATGGCGGTGCCTGAGCGATGTAACATGAGGTAAAAGCAGCCTCGCGCATATGTAGTATTGTTACATCAAGTCCCATGTAAATGTTTTAAAAAAATCTCTTAATAATAATCTTTTTTATAAAAATTAACTTGTGACAATCATTCAGCTTAATTTAAAGAATTTACTAATTTCTTCAATCCATGGTCATCCCGATTATTGTAAAGAAAAATCAGTTGTTTCCTTTTATACATGACAAATTTATCGGCCAGCATTGCACTGGGCTGTGCCAGAAAAAAATTATTATAAGAGCAGATATATATGCGTTATCCGGCGACTTCATTGAGGTAAGAATTTTCAATTTATTCAGTATGATCTTTCAGGGCCACGACGCACCACTGCTGACGTCCAAAATTTACCAGTTTAAATTCACAGTCAATTATTGAAAGGTTATCTATGAGTCACATTTTTTTATTAGGAGATTAGTCACATTTTATTGTTCCAAGCTTACGGAATTTATCTGTGGGAGGTTACGCTGAATGTGAATTATATACTTATATATATTTTTTATTTTGGGAGGTTATTATACATTTTTTTCTGTTGGGAGCTTACAAACTGAACAGTTCAATTTTCTAGGTGTTCAGATAGATAACAAGCTGTCGTAGAAAGCCCACGTTCAGGATCTTGTTCAGAGACTTAATACTGTCATTTTTACTATTCGAACGGTATCTGAAGTGAGTGATCGACACGAAAATTAGTCTACTTTGCTTACTTTCATTCGTTATGTCGTATGGTATTATATTTTGGGGTAACTCTTCCCACTGCAACACGATATTTCTGGCTCAGAAACGGGCGGTTCGGGCAATAAGTGCTGTAAGTTCACGAACCTCTTGTCGACCCCCTTTCACCAGTCTGGGTATTTTGACATTGGCCTCTCAATATATAGATATATATACCTCACTGTCATTTCTTCTTAACAATATTAGCTTATTCCCAAGATTAAGCGGCTTTCACTCGGTTAATACTCGACAGAAATCAAACCTGCATTTGGATCGGACTTCCTTAACTCTTGTGCAAAAAGGTTTGCAATATACTGCCATTTTCAATAAGCTACCACTCGAATTCAAAAATCTTAGCAGTAATCCACGCGTTTTCAAATCGAAACTGAAGAGTTTCTTCATGGATCACTCCTATTCTGTCGAAAAGTTCCTTGAAAAATGTATGTATGTTGATTGCGTTTACTTAAACTAATGGACTGACTTTTTCGGGTTCATAAACATGACCTTGGAGATTTACTCCTCAATTTGGTCCTACGGAACTTGACGTGTAAATAAAAATTAAAATTAAAATTAAAATTACTTAAAGTGCTTCGCTACATCGAAAATAGCTGCTTCCAAATTGCTCAGGTTGGCAACTGCTCTTGATTCGAATTCTGGAGTTCCATCTTCTTTGGTGCCTGGTTTCTGCTGTGTTCTAACCAGGACGCTTTCAGTTCTTGCGCCTATTAGCCTCCGTGTTTTAATTATTGCTAATGTATGAGGAACGTCTGTTTCGTTCCGATGCACGTGATCCCCAGTACTTGCGTCACTACGGGCGCGGTGCCCATCACACCAGCCGACAACAGGAGGGACGCGGTACCATTACGGCGTGTAGTAACCGGCGTACGACACAGTTCGTTCAACCAGTTAGCGGCAAGGCGACGCGTTCTCGCGCGCCTCTGCTAATACAGCCGGCCAACAGCAGCTGTTTACAGCTACTTAGCACAGCTGACAGCTGTTGAGGTCGCCACTCCAGTGGTTGACAGTTTGCCGACAGATGGGTCACAGCCGATGGCTCACTCCATTAGCGTCTGCTTCGTCAGCTTCCTACGTGTGACACGCTAGGAGGGGTGTACAAGTACCGACTGAAATTTGTACCGTACCCTTTATAAACGTTACTTTCGTTACTCGTTTCATTTGTTACTGAATGTCAATACGTATAAATGCTTTTTTTTTCTTTAATTTGTTGCGGATTGTCCTCTGACTACGATTATCAACACAAATCACACTTTGCTTTGCAGGTTTATTCGTAAGTAGGCCTACCTCTGGGGTTTCAGAAGACAGGTGGACGAAAGCTATAAGACATATAAAAAATGACATCTAGAGCATCTCTTCAAGTTTCGAGTCCTAATACACCCCATGGCTTAGCTGCACTAGGGGACGCACCAATCGCCCGCTCCGTATTGTCGCACAGAATTTGTTCGCGCCTGCAGATAGGCAGTCCAAGGGACAGATTTCAAAGTGGTCAACTGTCCTGAGCTTATGAGGAAAAAAACTCTCTCTGACCTGCTGTCAGACGGATGCTTTTAGCAGAAATACGGAATAGGGCCTAAAAAAGAAAGGAAAAGGATAGGTTTGACACCACGGCTTTGCGTTCGCACTGCATAGGTTGACGACCAGACCACGAATAGGTTATTCACAACAGCTCAGGTGGAAGTCAGAAGTCTCGTACCGCCTGCTGCGTATCCTATTATGGCAAAAACTATTATGCTAACAAATGTGAAATTCGGTAATTGGTTGGTCTGAGGATAGCTTGTAATAACTAAGGTGTGGGTTTGATTCCCAGTGGGGTACCAATTTTTAATAGCCACAAGCGTACCGTGTTCATATTCAGTAACGCCAAGCAAAGAATGAAGGACTGACCCGGCGACAAATCAACGCTGACCATGTCCATTCACTATTGACTGGCACAGAGTTGGACTAGTTTTTGCTGTCAGAGGCGGAAGTCGCTGCTTGCGAAACTGTGTCTCTAGTAAACTTTCTTACGCTAATAATGTTATTTTAGTTTACGAACCAATCGTCATGTAAGGTCATAGGACCTTCATTTATTGTTTTAAGTGACCTTGGGATTTTGAAAATATTGGCACTAGGCCGATATTTGAGTTTCGATTGCAATTTTTCTCTGTATTTGAACCCATCGAGACGATACTGCATCATCATTTCATTGTTTCCTCACAGTGCCAGACTCCTCCAGGTCTCTACGAACGGCGCAATCCCAACTACTAGTGAAAGAAAATTTTATGGTTGACATCTCTTTGTGTGGGATCAATGACGATATGTGTGGATTGGAGTCCCAGGCAGAACAGAACTAGTCATTTCATCACCTCTAGCCGAAAATGTGAACATCCCGCTACTGGTGAAGAAACAATAAATATTTCATGTCTATTCATAGCTATAAGACAATAGCGAAAAGTGCTGAGTTCGAAGTGCTACCAGGCAAAAATGATTTTTATCGTTGTTTCAGGTTGCAAGATCACGCTATTGGTGTACATATTTAATCTCTGACATCCGACTGTGCTTTGTTAACAATTAATAGAGGTACTGGGTTCTACTCTCCGTCCATTACCACAACTTAACTTTATGGCGTTTTACATTTGTGCTTTGTACTTTGCTACATATCTTTTATGGTTACTTCTCAGGGGTAATATAACCTTCATGGGGTTCCAGTGCAGTGCTAAATGCATCGTCATTTATTTACAGGTTCAGACATTCGGTCTTGTAAACTGATACTGGTGAACACTTCGATATTTTACGTCTCTTTATGCCTAGTTGAACCTCAATCAGACGCACAAGCTTTATTCGGTTAACAGTGGGTTCAAATTCGGGTCACTAACAACAACTTGTCATTTCATTTAATGAGTATGATAACACTTCTGCAGTGTCATTTTTTGTAATGAAATTTAATTTACAACCGTTAACGACTGTCTCATCTCTAATAACTTGTTTCCTAATATCTATTGTATGCTGGTGTTGGTTTACATCTGGACTGCCTGCCATAAAGAGGAGTATTCTCTGCTAGTCTCTTGTGTTGTCCATTGTGTATCGTCAAACATCTGTACTATAGAGGATTTAAAGGACCTGCAACACAGCTATGCTATGTAGCTTGCATACAGTCAGGTGCAGCCTACACATAAGAAAACATGGATGTCCCACTTTTTGTGCTGTCGACTGTACAGTCAGGTGCAGCCTACAAATTAGAATACATGGATGGCCCACTTTTTGTGCTGTCGCATGTACATATGCAACATGGGGTAGGTCGAGGCTGTAGCTGGACTTTGGCCACAAGCACTAGTGCAGTTAGGCTCTATGCAAGATATTAGTAGATTTGTACTATTATACAAGTGGTATCTGTTCTTTCGGGCAAAACAAGCATCACACCTACAGTAGTAATATCTAAGCTTTGATGGCATTTCATGATATCTTGGATGCACCCAAAGGCAGACCTCTTGCGGCATTCATGCTAGACGCTGCGAGCAATGAGGAAAGTAGACAGAGGGGCGCTACAGCAGTAGTATGCAACAAGTTGGGAATTTGGGTTGGGCGGAAAGCACATTCGGGTAGCTGAAGCAGTTGAGGTGGCCACTCACATAAAGCAAGAAATCCAGTTTCGAACACTGGTCTGGCACAAATTTTCACTTGTCGCCATTGAATTATTTCAGTGCCCTTATGCGACCTACTTTGTTATTTCTCTTTCATCAGAATACTTTTTAATTGTGATCCATGCTGTGCTCCAAAATTAAAGTGTTTTTTTTTTTAGAAGTAAACTGTGTGGCCAACAGTCACAGGAATATGTACATAAATGGCGCCCTAATTTTGCCACTGACATAAGATGCGAGTGTAGACACAATATTTGAGCAGTCTGCTACAGACACGGGAGTAGTTCATGGGTCAACCGACTATGAAAGTGAGATGACAGCTGGTGCGAGACGCAACGGTCACAGCACACTGAAGGTTACTCAATAATTCAGGTTGTGTTAGGTCTACAGTCTCTGGGGCATATCTTCAATATCGCAGAGACGTTTCAACAAGCGTAAATCGCCTCACAGGATGACCACAAGTGTTTGGCGAACGGCGAACGTCGCCTTCGCGTACCTATGCGGAGCGATCGACGGTCAACAGTCAGCTCGCCACCGATTTGAAAGTCAGACGTCAGGAAACCATTTCTATCACCACTTACGTAGACAAACGTACTACACAGGCTTCAACACCTAACGATCGACTCGTGTCCATTTGCTGACACCTCGACCGGTTCTAGGCGCTTCAGTCCGGAACCGCGCGACTGCTACGGTCGCAGTTTCGAATCCTGCCTCGGGCATGGATGTGTGTGATGTGCTTAGGTTCGTTAGGTTTAAGTAGTTCTAAGTTCTAGGGAACTGATGACCTTCGATGTTAAGTCCCTCAGTGCTCAGAGCCATTTGAACCATTCGACACAGAACTCAGCACCTGGCATGTGCCTGCGCACATCGTCAGTGTACCATAAAGCATGGTCCGATGAATCCCGGTTTCTATTGCATCGAACTTTTGAGCGCATGAGAATACCACATGTACTCGTGTCCCCCGAAACTATGGATCTCGTGTGTCAACAAGGTTGTGTCCAGGCAGAATGTTGCTCACCTATGGCCTCAGCTGTCTTCTAATGGTCACAATTAGGGCCCACTCTTCGGTTGCAGGAACCAATGACAGGAACACGTTATATGGACTTTCTTTCATCCACAGCCATCCCATTCTGGGCTTAGAGTATGTGAATGGAGCTGGCACGTTTAAGCAGGTCAGTGCGACAGGTCACCGATCTTTGCTTGCAGGCACGTGGCTTGACGGACATTCCAATAAATTGTCGACCGTGATTTGGGACCCCTGATCACCTGATCTTAAAACAATCGAGCGCTTCTCGGATGCTGTCGATCCCCTGGATGCTTGCTAAATCCAGCACCAACTGACCAAACCAGTTGTGGGTAGCGCTGTAAGAGGATCATTCAGTAAACAAAAAGACAAATAGCTTGTAAGGGGTTCACCATCCTGCTGGAGCAAATGTAATTTCCATGTATTGCTCACGCGCTGCCTGCGGCACAAAATACCTTTGCTTCAATAGAGTCGCAGGTCAGAGCAGTCCCGGCAGTAGTTGCAGTCGCTCGCTGCTACAGTGCAGTTGTAGCCTGTCGCTGGTGCAGCGCAGTTCATAGCCATGTATTGTAACGTAAATTTTATTGTTTTTATTGGCTAGCGCGTAGTTAAGTCACTTGTCTGAGATGTTAATATGAATTTGTTTCAATCTTTTTGTGATTCGTCAGCACCAGTTGACCAAGATTTGTAATATTCAATTTTTCATGTAATGGATTGCAGATCTTTATCAATAATGTAAACGATTTTTAGAGCATAATTTTTACCAGTCAACAAAAGAAGGAAGGAACAATTTTGACGTAAGTCATTAGCAGTCTCGATCGAGTCATTTATTTAAATTTAAATATTTCAGAAATTTTCTCAGATCACAGTAATGTGTTCTTTAGTAATCCGACGACCAGCTGTGCAAATTTGTCAATAAGCAAACTCAGTTTTTCTAATATTTCAGATCTCAGACAAATGTTGTCCATTATTAGTAGATAGGCCAGCATTGCACTAGCTGTGCCATTCACGAGCAGATATATAAACAGCGTTATCCGGCGACACCATCACGAGGTAAGAATTTTCAGTTTATTCAAATTGATTTCACAGCTGCTTACGTCAAAATTTATCAGTTTTCATGAATTAATATATTTAAAAATGTTATCGTTTTTATTATTTTATATGGAAAGGTTACAAGCTATACACCTATATTGGTTTATTAAATCAATGCAATATTTTGTTCATTTCTCCGCGTATAGCTTAACTGGTTTATTAAATCCATAAAATGTTTTGTCTATTTTTCCATGTCATCCCTACCAGCTTCTATGGACTCATTCCATCTTCTTGGGTGTGTTCTCGTCCTCTCAACAAAGAATTATTTACCATGATCTCAAAGATAGTTCTGTACTTTTTCTTTACCTTTTTGTTGCCGTTGAACCTGATGCCACGCAAAGCTTCTTTCATGCGAGAGAAAAGGTAAATCTGAAGGGACAAGGTCAATGTGCAACGAGGATGTGACGGAAGCTCCCAACTCACTTTGCCAATATTACCAGCGTCAGTTGTGCCACATCAGGTCCACCGTTGCCTTGAAAAACAAGCACCCCTTTCCTCTGTCATCATGTACATTTCCTCTTCATTACCGGCTTGGCGTTGTTCTCAGTTTTGCCTGAGCTGATAGGCTGTTGACAGTGGGTTGCTCCCGAAAAATTACGGGAAATCGAACCATGTGCACTCCAGAAGATGGTTAACATCACCTACCAAGTCAATGGTTGTATTTTGAATTTCTTATGGACAGGCAATTTTGGATATTCGTAGATTCTAAATCTCTGTTCTTTGTGATGAGCTATAAGGTTTCTGGGTTTGCTTTGAATGATGGAATGATTTTTGCCAACGCTTTTTGCAGCAATTTTTCAACTGTAAGTTGTCGGTCTTCTTGGACAAGTGAATTAATACGAACTTTCCTCGGCCAGATCATTACTGCTACCAGACGCTCATGGACTTTTCATCACCTGCCCTGAACCTATGAAGATGGGAGAAGTAATTTAGATAAACTATGCCTTGCTCACGTATTTGCAATGCCGACCGAACATAACTATTCATGGAAAAAAACGGAACACCATCACGGATTCGGTCCGACAGCACTTAGATGTGGCATACATATTGTAAACTCCGTAAACTCTCATACTGAATTGAAACACCTTCGTAATTGTGTTTTGGGAGGAAAGAATATCTAGCAGGTGGGAAAAGTGTGGTGAGGCGGAATTTTCATAAAACAGTTCTCACTGGCATTGACAATTTATTATGGCGGTTAATACCCCACATTAAAATACGTGATCTAATACTGAAACAGCAAAATGAAATTTCAGTCCCTAATGATCACGTTTGCATTACAAATTTCAAGAAAGAAAACCAGCGTAATGAACTTCGGGATGGAGCATAAGAAATTAGAAGCGGAGGATAATTATGCGTTAATCATATAACAAAACTGCACGTAACTCATTAACAGACGGGAAATTGTTAATCCCATCACCACTGAAACTACGTGGGTCAGCCACAGAGGTCACAGAGACAAAGTCAGAAGCTTTCCACTAAAAGAGGTCAAATGCATAATCAGCAAACCGATCGAGCAATGTTGTTTGATATGGAGGTCTCTTTCAACAGAGTGTGTTCTACACAGTGTATGGTCGTGTACACATAGTCCGTGACTCGAAAAATCTTCAATTAAGTAAAAGGCCTGAATTGGTCTAAATCGAGTCACAGCTTCTGCGAATTTAAGGCAGTGACAGTCAATATAATCCCTGCCGTCCACTTCTCGGCCTCCCAACATTCATGCAGCGCAGTAGGTGATTGAAGGTTTCAAAGATAATTTCATTAGGTTTTCATAAAATTTTGACATAAAGTATTTGGTAATTAATTATTATTATATGTATAAGATGCATATTTGAACCATCAGCTGTTTTGATATTACACTCAAATTCTACCAGTTTCGGTCTTGGACCATCTTCACAGATGAAGGATTAAAATGATTTAAGCCACCATACTGCATTAGTCATTATTTAAAATGTGTAGTGCATACCATGAATGTAAATACACGCGTCGGTATGCACTACACATTTTAAATAATGACTAATGCAGTATGGTAGCTTAAACCATTTCAACCCTCCATCCTTGAAGATGGTCCAACACCGAAACCGGTAGAATTTGGGTTTAAAATAAAAACATCTGATGGTTCAAATTTGCTGCTTTCACTTGCTGCAACTCTGTTTTATAAATTTTATAACGTAAAATTACTTCCCTGTTTTACAAACCACCATTACTGTGGAATTGGCGGTTGGTTGGAAAGATTAACTACTAACAAAGACACAAAAGTGGGCGTTAGGTAAAGAAGGTTGACTACCCTTGATTTAAGTGATGAACAGTTCTTAAGCAAGACACGATACGTTGTTAATCAAACAGAGACTACTGCCGGTGCCACGATGTCGCCCTCGGCAGAAAACAGAGCCCCGGAACAAAATTGTAGCAAGGAGTGTTCCAAGGAACGTTACGCCTTACCGAGGTGGCTGCAAGATATCCACTGTCGCTTCCAAAAAAGTGGGCGGATGCAGTTGATTCGATAGATAGATTTCTCTCTCTCTCTCCTTTTTTTTTTCTTTGATGGGGTGGAGGGAGGTGGACATATAACTCTCGGTGGATAAATGTGGGAAGTGCCCTGCTTCTCACAGAGTCAAACTTTCCAACCGATCAAAAAGAGCCAGCCAATGGCATATCACCATGACACTCACTCTTTTTACTAAGGTGGTGGGAGTAGCTCTCATTGAAACTGTTAGCGGACAGGAAAACCGTGACGCTTTGGCTGAAAAATATGCACTTTGCCTGACCTCTCTGGGGACAGCCTCCGATACTGGTATTACCCTGACCGACAAATTTAACCGCGCGTACTCACAGACTGATACTTCGCGGGGATTAGCTGGCAAATTGGAAAGGTTACGGGGAGAATGCCGGTTGGCACGTAAAATAGATATACAGGGTGTCCATAAAGTCCCTTTATAACTTCAAAATTTTATTGCAACGACAGTTGTCGAAATATTTTAACATTTCTTTTATTGTAATCAGTGTATGTAAAAGTTTTTTTGGCAGTATTTAATACACCTCTTTATGGGCGTCTTTAGTTGCGCGAAGCACATCAAAACGGTACTCGATTTCTTGCCATGTTCGCCGTAGCATAGCGTCATAAATGGTGGCAATGACATTACGAATCCTTTGCTTAAAGTCAGCAATGTCCCGTATCTGTGTTTGATACACGATATCTTTTACATACCCCCCATAAACAAAAGTCCAAGGGAGTGATATCTGGCGAACGCAGTGGCCAAGGAATTGTCCCATCCCTCCCAATCCATCTGCCTGGAAATGTTTCATTTAGGAACCGACGAACATGCAGCTCCCAACGTGGTGGTGCACCATCTTGCTGGAAAATGATAGTTGGTTGTAAGTCAATCAGTTGTGGTGTTACATATTCGGTCAGAAGGCTGAGGTAAAGACCTGCAGTAATTGTTGACTCGTTGAAGAAAAATGGACCAATTATTCGGTTGCACATGATTCCACACCACATATTCGCTTTTGGACCATTCCGGTGAAGCTCCGCACTCACATGTGGGTGTTCAGATCCCCAGAGTCTCAGATTGTGTCTGTTTAATGTCCCAGAAACATTAAATGGTCCAATGGCTCTGAGCACTATGGGACTTAACATCTATGGTCATCAGTCCCCTAGAACTTAGAACTACTTAAACCTAACTAACCTAAGGACAGCACACAACACCCAGCCATCACGAGGCAGAGAAAATCCCTGACCCCGCCGGGAATCGAACCCGGGAACCCGGGCGTGGGAAGCGAGAACGCTACCGCACGACCACGAGATGCGGGCAGAAACATTAAAAGTTGCCTTGTCACAAACTCCCTTGAGGAATGCTTCATCCTCTGAAAGGCGTTCCTGCATGTTGTGAGTGCAAACCCTGTTCGTTTTGGCTTGTCATTTGGCTCAAGTGTCTGTAACAGTTGCACTTTGTAAGCGTACAGTCGTAAGTTCTTGTGGAGGACCTTATGAACAGTTGAACGTGGTAGTGGCAACTGTCTGGCAGCATTGGAGATCGTAGGAGAACGAGTGAAGACGTTTAAAACGCGATCGATGTTTTCCTCGGATGTTCTTGGTCGCCCGCTCCTCCCTTCATCCAACACTGTCCCTGTCTCCACAAATATTTTGTGCCATGCACGGATTGTAAGGCGCAAAGGTGGATCTCTTCCACACTTCATTCTGAAGTTTCGTTGAGTCTGAATATCCGATTTTGTCTCAATAAACCAAGACACACATTGTGCCTTCTCTTGAGGAGTTGCCATTTTATAGAGGTTCAGTTCCTTCCATCAACAGAGTATCTGAAACACCAAATTTTAGAATATATAAAAACTTTAGTAATCAGTGATTACAATAAAAGAAATTATGCTAAAATATTTCGACAACTGAGGTTGTAATAAAATTTTGAAGTTGTAAAGGGACTTCATGGCCACCCTGTATACCCGCACCCCGTGTATTATATTAACAAGGAATCAGACACAGAAAATCCATGTCTCTGACTTATATAGGATAATTAGACAGTAACACACAATCAGAAATGAAAGCTGGCTTATATACGAGGTGCGACAATAAATTAATGAGACTGATTTTCTTTGCAAGATATGGCAGCCCTGCAGGCTTGCGTAGGCACAATATCTTTGACCTTGATCTATAAGCCGATTCTGGTCCAAGTGGCACATCGATGCAACTGCTCAGTCGTGAGTTGTGCTGTAATAAGTGTCTCTCGTCACTGAAATGGAACCGCATAATATAGCGCAACGGTATGCCATTTCTCTTTGCGTTACATTGGGTGAAAACGTGATGACAACTTACGGTAAGCTTCAGAATGCTTTTGGAGAGGAGGTTATGTCAAGAGCTCAAGTTTCTCGTTGGCATAAAATGTTTAGTGTAGGCAGAACGAATGTTGAAGATCAGTGGACGACCATCAACCTCACGGACAGATGTCAACTTGGCCAGGGTGCGTGGACTCATAGGATTTGATAGAAATTATCCGTGAAAATGATTGCAGAAGAACTGAACATCAATCGAGAAACGATTAGTCTAATAATAACTGAAGATATTGGTATGAGAAAGATTTATGCAAAAATGGTCCCCAAAAATTTCACACCACAACAGCGAGAAACACGGAAAAACGTGGCATCCGATCTGTTAGAGCAAACGGAAATCACTCCAGAATTGTTGAGCCGTGTTATCACTGGTGATGAAAGTTGCTTTTTTTTCAGTACGATCCAGAGAAAAAACGCCAAAGTTCGCAATAGTGCTCAAAGGGATCATCCTGACCAAAAAAAGCTCGCATGTCAAAGTCAGAAGTGAAATGCATGCTTGTGTGCTTCTTTGATTCCAAGGGAATTGTTCATAAAGAGTGGGTGCCTCCTGGACAAACAGTTAACCAATATTACTACAAAGAAATTTTATAAAAACATTGCTGATAATTGGATTCTGCATCACGATAGTGCGCCATCCCATACTGCTCTGTCAGTACAGCAATTTTCAACCTCAAAACAAATTTCAGTACTACCACAGCCACCTTATTCACCAGATATCGCTACGTTCGACTTTTTTCTATTTCCAAGAGTCAAAACGGCGGTCAAGGGACATCATTTTCAAACAACACAAGATGTCCAAAAAGCTGCGACGAGGATATTACAGAAGATGAGTTCCGGAAATGTTACCACCAATGGCAGAAGCGCTGGAAAAAGTGTGTGCAATCAGAAGGGAACTACTCTGAAGAAGGCAACACTAAACTTGATTAAAATGGTAAGCAAGACATCAGTCTCATTACCTTATTGTCGCGCCCCGTAGTCACATTTCAAATAACAAAAGTTTCAGTCCCCTGAGTTAGGCATTGCCTTCATTACACAGTGTGTCGGACTACTGTACGAGGGCGTGCTCAAAACTAATGCTTCCGAATTCTTTATGAAAAAACTCTTAAAGATTTTTAAATAAAACAAACGTTATTAACATTCTAGATCTTTATTCTTCATTTCTACACATTTGCAGTCCTCTGCCACTAGAGACTCCAAATTGTAGCGTGTAACATGGCAGCGTGTGCAGCCAAAACCTCTGAGACAAACAGAAGCCAGACGATGTTGAAGTTAGCGTAAGAAGGGCTATGCGTGAAGCGTTCAGTGAATTGGAAAGTAAAATTCTATGTACCGACTTGACAGAAAATCCTAGGAAGTTCTGGTCTTACGTTAAATCAGTAAGTGGATCGAAACAGCATATCCAGACACTCTGGGATGATAATGGCATTGAAAGAGAGGATTACACGCGTAAAGCTGAAATGCTAAACACCTTTTTCCAAAAACTGCCTCACAGAGGAAGACCGCACTGCAGTTCCTTCTCTAAATCCTCGCACAAACGAAAAAATGGCTCACATCGAAATAAGTGTCCAAGGAATAGAAAAGCAACTGGAATCACTCAACAGAGGAAAGTCCACTGGACCTGATGGGATACCAATTCGATTCTACACAGAGCACGCGAAAGAACTTGCCGACCTTCTAACAGCCGTGTACCGCAAGTCTCTAGAGGAACGGAAGGTTCCGAACGATTGGAAAAGAGCACAGGCAGTTCCAGTTTTCAAGAAGGGTCGTCGAGCAGATGCGCAAAACTATAGACCTATATCTCTGACATCGATCTGTTGTATAATTTTAGAACACGTTTTTTGCTCGCGTATCATGTCATTTCTGGAAACCCAGAAACTACTCTGTAGGAATCAACATGGATTCCGGAAACAGCGATCGTGTGAGCCCCAACTCGCTTTATGTGTTCATGAGACCCAGAAAATATTAGATACATGTAGATGCCATTTTCCTTGACTTCCGGAAGGCGTTCGATAGAATTCCGCACTGTCGCCTGATGAACAAAGGAAGAGCTTATGGAATATCAGACCAGCTGTGTGGCTGGATTGAACAGTTTTTAGCAAACAAAACACAGCATGTTGTTCTCAATGGAGATACGTCTACAGACGTTAAAGTAACCTCTGGCGTGCCACTGGGGAGTGTTATGGAACTACTGGTTTTCACAGTATATATAAATGACCTAGTAGATAGTGTCGGAAGTTCCATGCGGCTTTTCGCGGATGATGCTGTTGTATACAGAGAAGTTGCGGCATTAGAAAACTGCAGCGAAATTCAGGAAGATCTGCAGCGGATAGGCACTTGGTGCAAGGAGTGGCAGCTGACCCTTAACATAGACAAATGTAATGTACTGCGAATACATAGAAAGAAGGATCCTTTATTGTATGATTATATGATAGCGGAACAAACACTGGTAGCAGTTACTTCTGTAAAATATCTGGGAGTATGCGTACGGAACGATTTGAAGTGGAATGATCATATAAAATTAATTGTTGGGAGAGTCCTTAGAAAATGTAGTCCATCAACAAAGGAGCTGGCTTACAAAACACTCGTTCGACCCATACTTGAGTATTGCTCACGAATGTAAAATTAGAGAGATTCGAGCGCGCGAGGAGGCTTTCCGGCAGTCGTTCATCCCGCGAACCATACGCGACTGGAAAAGGAAAGGGAGGTAATGGCAGTGGCACATAAAGCGCCCTCCGCCACACACCGTTGGTTGGCTTGCGGAGTATAAATGTAGATGTAGATGTAGATGAACTACGTCGGTGCGCGATAAACACTGTCCTGTAATCGAGTTTCTGAAAGCACGAATTCGAAGAGTTCGTCCATACACGGAGCATCCTCTCCTTCGCGGGACAATGGCACACCACACAAGAGTGCTGCAAGATCTACAACGGTCCGACCGCCTGGGTTCACTTGTGATCGCTCATCCTCCACACAATACCGACTTGGCCCCATTCGATTTTCATCTCTTTTCGAAACTTAAAGAACATCTTTCAGGACTTCACTCTGGTAGTGACGAAGCGGTGCAAGCAGAGGTGAGGTCGTGGCTTCGTCAGAAATGTCACGCCTTCTAGAGTCACGGTATGAACAAACTAGTCTCTCGTTAGGAGAAATGCATTCGTCGCCAGGGTAACTATGTTGATAAATAGATACAGTATGTAGAGATCAGGAGTAAAGATGTAGAATGTTAATGAAGTTTGTTTTATTTAAAAAGCTTTAAGAGTTTTCACATAAAAAATTCGGAGGCATTACCTTTCAGCACGCCCTCGCAGAGGGCCGAGTAGAGGCAAATAATCCTCCTGAACATACGTCCAGCAACATTATACGTTATACGGAGAAGTGCAGTTATTCCAGTACGACAATGCTGTTAATCGCAAGGGCGAAGTTTTGAGTGATGTGCATTAGGGTGAAAGGATGCGTATGTGCCACATGCATGATGGTGCACCGGCGCACTTTCAAGTGTCTGTTTGCAAATACCTACCACGAATCTTCGACAACAGGTGTGTTGGTCGTGGCTCGCCAGTATCGTGGCGTACCAGGTCCGCCGACTTGAACCCGTTGGATTTTTTGTGTGTGGCTATTAAAAAATAAGTGTATTCAAGCCCAGTCGATAGTGTCGATGAGCCGGCCGCTGTGGGCGAGCGGCTCTAGGCGCTTCAGTCCGGAACCGCGCTGCTGCTGCGGTCGCAGGTTCGAATCCTGCCTCGGGTATAGATGTGCGTGATGTCCTTAGGTTAGTTAGGTTTAAATAGTTCTAAGTATAGGGGACTGATGACCTCAGACGTTAAGTTGGGGGTTGGGTTGTTTGGGGGAAGAGACCAAACTACGAAGTCATCGGTCTCATCGGATTAGGGAAGGAAGTCTGTCGCGCCCTTTCAAAGGAACCATCCCGGCATTTGCCTGGAGCGATTTAGGGAAATCGCGGAAAACCTAAATCAGGATGGCCGGACGCGGGATCAGATGTTAAGTCCTATACTGTTTAGAGCCTTTTTTTATAGTGTCAATGAACTGTGGGAACGCAATATGGATTGCTGTCAGTGCATTCGGAAGGCGCCTGGGGCAATGAACGTGTAGGGGCATCGGCGAGAAGACATGCTGGAGCCTTCCTTCGGATGAACGGAAGCCATGTGGAACGCTTTTTGTAATGTGTTTGTCCTCAAGCGCGTATCTGCAGTTTGTATATTCGGGGACTACTATAAGGTGTCGATGTGCTCAGTCGTAAGAAGTCTTATCGAGGAAACTTTGTTTATTAGGATTAGTTGTCATACGTTGTATCGGGTGAACTCTGTTCATAGTGACTATTTGCTTCTTCCATCGCCCTATAGTCACTCCTTTCGTTTGTACCTATAACAGTCAGACATGCTGTATATGTCTGTCCGTTAAATCAGTGATGTGGTAATATGCATGGACCTTTCGAAGTCGATTCCATCACCTGGAAGATTGCATGCCTGGACGTTTTGCATTCCCATGAATAGTACCCGCTCTGAGTGTAGTACAGAGCAGCCTGGCCTAGCACTATATGGGCGATCACGTAACTGAGCACGTGATACCGAGAAATGGAACAAGGGCCAGCTGACACGTGCTGGTCCCGTCTCTCATGATCAGACACCTATGACGCGATCGACGCCAGCTGCTGTTGCGTAAAGCACCCTGCGCCAGTTACTAGTACAAGGCTCTCATTGGCGAGCACGAGCTAAGTGGGGCCCAGGCACCACAGCTTTACACGGGGATAATTAAAACCAAACCCAAGGTCCACCAACGGCATCAGCAACGTCAGACGAGAACGTAATGCCCGAAGACGGGGAGTTAAGTGCCTAGCGACTGTTCACTAACAACGAGTGCCGACACATGTGCCGTCGCCATGGCAAAATTTGCTGCCACACTCGCCTTCTTCACCTGATATGGCTCCGTCAGTCTTCCATCTCTTCCCAAAATTGAAAATTTTTCTAGGTGGATGAAGGTTCACTTCAAACAAAGAATTGATAGCCGAAGTTAACAATTTTGTAGGTCCAGAGGAAACTCATTTTCGAGATGGGGTCAATGCAGTGGAACATCGTTGGACCAAGTGCATTAACCTACAAGGATCCTACGTTGAAAAATAAAAGAGTTTCAGTGATGTAAGTACCTTTTTTTCTATTTCATTTCGAAAATTTTTCAAATCACCCTCGTACATATCTACTGTCTCACAGAGGACAGTGTAACTTATCGCCTTTTTAGTGTATGATATTCTATGTTTTAATTCATTGCATCACAAATACAATAGTGATTAACTGTACAGCTAGTACTATAAATAGATATCATTAAGTCAGTAACTAAAGCTTTTTCGTCAAGTATTCTAAAAGGCTCTTTAGTATTGGTTACGAATGACGTGTGGAGACATACAAGGGGCGGTTACTTCTGTAAAAGATTCTAACCACATATCTACTAATCTACTCGCAATCACTATTATGAGAACTCCACCTACTTCGGAAAAAGAAAAAAAAATAACACTGCTCCTTCTCCTGCACAGGGCGTCCCACATAAAGCCGCTACTCTTAATATATCAGTTAATCATCTCTAGTCGAATTGCTTGTTAAGTTGTAACACTGTCTCGAAAGTTGTCTACACTGCATTTTATTGCAAAGTTGAGTGCATCTGAGTATCGTGTGTCGGATGTTATGAGAAGCGCTTATTGTTCAGCTGTCACAGAAATGGGTCAGTTTGCCTTAGAACAGCAAATTGATATTGTGGAATGTTACCAAGCGAAGTGTCCTGTTAGTAAACTCGCAATGACCAGCACTATTCAAGATCTGTACAAAAAATGCAGGGCTGTAGCATCCATTCAGAATGTGCAGAGGAATAGGCGACCAACAGTGAGTACTACTGAAACTGTAGGCGGAATGCACACGGACATCACGAGAAGTCCCTACAAGTCGGTAAGGAGGTTATCACAGCAGGTTGGTGTATCTTGTACGTCATGTATTAAAAGATATGAAATTAAAAGGCTATTGTGTGAGCGTGGTGGAAGAGTTGAAATTTGATGATTAGCAAAAAGAGAGTTCAGTATTGTAACTGGCTATTAACATCAAATGCTAACTCATCAGATGAGTTTACACTTGCGAATAATGACTACCATCAGCCGTAGAATGGAAAGACGACAATGAAAATTTGTGCTGGACCGGCACTCGAACTTGGATTTCCTGCTTATCGCAAGTGGCCGCCTTACCATTTGGCTATCCGTGCGCGACTCCCGACCACATCCAAACTTCCATATATCGTCAACCATACACATAATGGATGTGCGAGTACAGATCGTAGACGTATGGTTGACGACATATGGAAGTTTGGATTTGGCCCGGTCACATCCAAACTTCCATATGTCGTCAACCATACATATAATGGATGTACGAGTGCAGATCGTAGACGTATGGTTGACGACATATGGAAGCTTGGATCTGGCCCAGTCACATCCAAGCTTCCATATGTCGTCAACCATACACATAATGTATGTGCGAGTACAGATCGTAGACTTATGGTTGACGACATATGGAAGTTTGGATCTGGCCCAGTCACATCCAAATTTCCATATGTCGTCAACCATACATATAATGGATGTACGAGTGCAGATCGTAGACGTATGGTTGACGACATATTGAAGTTTGGATTTGGCCCGGTCACATCCAAACTTCCATATGTCGTCAACCATACATATAATGGATGTACGAGTGCAGATCGTAGACGTATGATTGACGACATATGGAAGCTTGGATCTGGCCCAGTCACATCCAAACTTCCATATGTCGTCAACCATACACATAATGTATGTGCGAATACAGATCGTAGACTTATGGTTGACGACATATGGAAGTTTGGATCTGGCCCAGTCACATCCAAATTTCCATATGTCGTCAACCATACACATAATGGACGTGCAAGTACAGATCATAAACGTATGGTCGACGACATACAGAAGTTTGGATCTGGCCGTGAGTCGTGCACGGATAGGCAAATGGTAAGGCGACCGCTCGCGATAAGCGGGAAATCCGGGTTCTAGCCCCCGTCCAACACAAATTTTCATTGTCGTCATTCCATTCTACAGCTGATGGTAGTCATTATTCGCAAGCGCGAACTCATCTGATGTGTTTTATAATGGCTGTGGTCGCCGCAGTGCATTGTCATCAGAATAACAGAGGCACTGCAATATCATATCAAATGCCAACAGCTACTTGGACGCCTTGCTGGAAATCATGTCAGATGAAGCCTGGTTTCATTTGCACGTTATATGAGCTCCCAGAGCTGCAGATACTGGTCGCAGGACAACCCACATATTCTGCACGAAGAAGCTCTTCTCTCAGAGGAGATAAGTGTCTGGTGTGCACTGTCCAGCATGCGTATTATTGGCTCCACGTTTTTTAATTACACTTTAAATAGTGCCAGATATCTGGAGGTCTTTGACTTTTTGTACCCACGATTAACAGATGCAGAGAAGCTGTAGGCAGCATTCCAACAAGATGGAGCAGCCACTCACACATCCAACGAAACTATGGCCCACATCATCCCTGAAGACAGATTTGCCGCTACACACCTCTGGCCCCCAATGTCCCCAGACTTAACATTGTGTGGTCTTATATGGAACATTATTAGAGAAATTAACAACATCACGCCTGCAGAATTATAGCATGTTGCTGGTAACTCATCACATAAAGTCAGCGATGCCTGGGTGCCGATGGCCACCACTTAAAGCATCTCTTCTGCAATAATGGTAGAAGCTAAAGCAATGAATTAAAATTTGTGCTACACCTGAGACTTGGACCCAGGTCTCCTTGTTCACGAGGCAGGTCTGCTAGCCATTACACCACAACAACTGCATGGACTACCCCTGTCCAATGCCCTCACTATCACAAACTTCAAACCACATCTTCAGCTTTTATCATTATCGTAGATAAAGATGAGACTCAAATGTCTCAAGGAAAATTTAATTTTGTCAAATAACTTCATGTTTTTTAAGGTTACTGTTATCTGTTCCTTTTTAGTTAGTTCGTTGTTACTTGAATCTTGGCCATGAGGTGTGCCAGTTCTATGTGGGACATCCTGAACTAATCAACTGCAGCTTTTATCTTATACGTCAAAGCACCATCTTCATTTATTTATTTTTATTTATTCAGCTATTTAACCTGAGTGATTAAGGGCCATCAGGCCCTCTCTCACATCAGGCCTGGATTTCACACATATGGAACCTTTTTTACACCATAGTTACCTAAGACATGACAGTTTTAATATGGCAAATAGTATTAAAATGATTTGAGTGTGTGTAATGACAATATGAGTAAATAATAGTGACAATGAACTTGTAAAAAGGTATAAAAAGATTTTATAGGTGTATAAAATAGATGTTTTCCGATCAAGCGAGTTCTGGGGAAAGGAAATTTATGAAGACTGCACCAGCTAAGAATACTGGGAAAAAGAGGGCGATCTGGTTGGAAACAAGGATTTACAAGGGCGATGAGTGCATACAGCCACAATGGCAATCATTGTTATTGCTTCAGTAGATACGCCATTAACTATTTTCTGAATCTCGAGATGTTATTCATCCCTGTAATATAATGTGGGAGATTATTCCAGAGTCAGGTTCCTGCTACCAAGAAGGACTTCTAGAAAATGGCAGAAGATGGAGTGGGACGGAAATGATTTTGATCCGATGGGAATGGGTGTTTCTGGCATGTTGTTCAGGCAAGAGCGTTATGGTCGAAGAGAGATATGTGGGACTGCGTATGTTGATGAGACAGTAGAGAAGACAGAGGATTTGGAAATATTTGTGCTTGTCTGCACACAGCAAGGACAGCTGAGCATATGATGGTGAAATATGATCAAAAAGTCGAGCATCACAGGTATAACGAACACAGGTGTTAATAAGCTGTTCCAGGAGATTTCCTGAGTAAGGCCTTCCAGGATAACATTGCTGCAATCAATAATTGGAAGTATAAGTGCTTGCACAAGTTTCTTTTCAATTCAAGAGGGAAGAACATTTTATATTTTTGCAGGACATTGAGAGATGCTTTGTCTTCTTGCACATTACAGTTACGTGCTCAGTTCAACTTAGATTTTCATCTGTTAGACTCTTTACTGAAGAAACTGAAATTTTTCCCATATAGGGTTAAAGATGGTAGGGATTCCCGATATTTTTGGCTAATGAGCGTAGAAGGAGCAGCTAGTACTGCTTGGGTTTTGGATGGGTTGAGCTTTAACCCTATATCATGTGCTCAGTTTGATAGTGCACTCAGACCAGTACTGAGATTCTCGACCGTTGTCTTTGCGTGTATTGGTTTTGAATTTAGACTCAACTCGAGAACATCACCGCATATGTGGTGTCTGCAATACGACAAAAATGATGACACGTCATTTACATACAATGATATGGGTGTAAGACCGAACAACAAACCTTGGGGGACACCTGATACTATCTGCCTCCACTGTTACTTTATGGTGACACACATGACGCATTGCTGGCTAGGTATCAGGTATGAGCTGAACCACTGCCTGCACTGCATTTGGCAACACATTTAAGCTGATAAGTTTAGCAAGTAAACTGTAGATGTCAACAGTGTCAAAGTCTTTGCTGATGTCTAAGAAGCACATGATAGTCACCTCTTACGCTTCCATGGCAAGCTTCAGATCACTTGTTACCATTATTAAGGCCGAAATTGTGCTGTGATGATTATGGAAACCTGATTGGTATTCGTCTTATATGTTGTTTGTGGTTAGGTAGTTTGTTAGCTGTAGTGGACTACACAAGGGTCAAGATCTGTTTAATGCAAACGCATTTATGTGGAATTTCCGTCTCACAGTCTAATACTCTGATTAATTCCAGGAGTAGCAAATGAGCTATTGTTTTGCTTCTGTTTCGCTCCTTTGCGCCAGAACATAAAACTTCATTCTGAACCCTATGTAGAGGTGCACAGTCAGTATGGAAATAATTTCTACTTCGAGCCTCGTGGTTGCGACCTGCTTAGTTCCTCTTAAATTTAATCTCATCATTAATCTCAAATACAATCATGGAGTTATGTATTAGCTCGCAAGAGTGATAATACTTAGGGCCCTCAAGAAACTCCTCAGAGACGTTCGGTTATCAACTTGACACAATATTCATACTGCACGCTTCTGTAGAATATTACTTTATTGATCTTAGCTGCATTCCTCCGAATATGATTCCCAATATGCAGTGAAAGTACGCTAAGTATTCTAGGAATGCTGTCTGCAGGTCAACACAATGAGAGAGATTTCTCAGTGCAAAGCTGGCAGAACTAAGCATTTTTACTGATACATCAACATTCTGTTGTCATCTCAGTTTATTATCAATCCGTATGTTCAAGAATTTCACACATGGAGAGGCTTCCAGTGTATTGATATATTGTTGACGTCCTGTCACATTGGACGCCACTGAGATATTACCTCAGGGCGATCACATCGCAATCTGTTTACGGTAGTGCCATGAAATGGTTGCTTATGTAACCTTCCAATCGAAATATCTCGCGTAGCTCGTTTGCAAAACTTATTTCCGCTACGTCCAGAGATGGCGCCTAACCTCAGATATGAACTGTGTATCCGAAGATTAGTAATATTATTATATAGGCAGATTCATTCAACTCTAGTGCCCGAATTGTGGGTACTGAA
The DNA here is from genome assembly GCF_023864345.2 of Schistocerca serialis cubense. NCBI lineage: Eukaryota > Metazoa > Arthropoda > Insecta > Orthoptera > Acrididae > Schistocerca > Schistocerca serialis. Next base: position 172,807,051 of record NC_064643.1, on the reverse strand, counting down.
TGGTATTTATACCCAAAAATGTTTCTTCCAAGTGTAATTACGATAGTTGAAGTAAAGATACTTTTCCTCAGTTTGTTTCTGTAAGGTGTGTCCACGCTATGCCGTAATTCTGTTTCGCATTGCACATCCACATATACTCGTATTTCTAAAAGCGTGAGTATGCAAGTGCAATTGTGCATGCGTAATTTCCTGAACATGGAGGCCATGCGTTAGGGGCATTGCTTCCCGCCTTCAGTGGGAATCTCAGCGCTTTTTGGTAGACGACAAGCAGCTGTGGCCCATTTGTATTTCATTGTGTGTAGTGTTGAGCTTACGCTGTGAATCGGTTTATGTGCAGTAATGTCTGTTGGTTTCAAAGGAAACACTCTTCAATTTATGGATGATTACAGGCAAAGAAAAACCGTATGGAGTGCCGCTTCCAAAGATTATTTGAATAAAAATTTGAGATGTGATGCCCTGAGCATAAAGTATTACATACAGGGTTATTACAAATGATTGAAGTGATTTCACAGCTCTACAATAACTTTATTATTTGAGATATTTTCACAATGCTTTGCACACACATACAAAAACTCAAAAAGGTTTTTAGGCATTCACAAATGTTCGATATGTGCCCCTTTAGTGATTCGGCAGACATCAAGCCGATAATCAAGTTCCTCCCACACTCGGCGCAGCATGTCCCCATCAATGAGTTCGAAAGCATCGTTGATGCGAGCTCGCAGTTCTGGCATGTTTCTTGGTAGAAGAGGTTTAAACACCGAATCTTTCACATAACCCCACAGAAAGAAATCGCATGGGGTTAAGTCGGGAGAGTGTGGAGGCCATGACATGAATTGCTGATCATGATCTCCACCACGACCGATCCATCGGTTTTCCAATCTCCTGTTTAAGGAATGCCGAACATCATGATGGAAGTGCGGTGGAGCACCATCCTGTTGAAAGATGAAGTCGGCGCTGTCGGTCTCCAGTTGTGGCATGAGCCAATTTTTGCAGCATGTCCAGATACACGTGTCCTGTAACGTTTTTTTCGCAGAAGAAAAAGGGGCCGTAAACTTTAAACCGTAAGATGGCACAAAACACGTTAACTTTTGGTGAATTGCGAATTTGCTGCACGAATGCGTGAGGATTCTCTACCGCCCAGATTCGCACATTGTGTCTGTTCACTTCACCATTAAGAAAAAATGTTGCTTCATCACTGAAAACAAGTTTCGCGCTGAACGCATCCTCTTCCATGAGCTGTTGCAACCGTGCCGAAAATTCAAAGCGTTTGACTTTGTCATCGGGTGTCAGGGCTTGTAGCAATTGTAAACGGTAAGGCTTCTGCTTTAGCCTTTTCCATAAGATTTTCCAAACTGTCGGCTGTGGTACGTTTAGCTCCCTGCTTGCTTTATTCGTCGACTTCCGCGGACTACGCGTGAAACTTGCCCACACGCGTTCAACCGTTTCTTCGCTCACTGCAGGCCAACCCGTTGATTTCCCCTTACAGAGGCATCCAGAAGCTTTAAACTGTGCATACCATCGCCGAATGGAGTTAGCAGTTGGTGAATCTTTGTTGAACTTCGTCCTGAAGAGTCGTTGCACTGTTATGACTGACTGATGTGAGTGCATTTCAAGCACGACATACGCTTTCTCGGCTCCTGTCGCCATTTTGTCTCACTGCGCTCTCGAGCGCTCTGGCGGCAGAAACACGAAGTGCGGCTTCAGCCGAACAAAACTTTATGAGTTTTTCTACGTATCTGTAGTGTGTCGTGACCATATGTCAATGAATGGAGCTACAGTGAATTTATGAAATCGCTTCAATCATTTGTAATAGCCCTGTAAAAAGTCTCCGATAAAATCTGTAAAGTAAAAGGTATTACTTGTTTCGAAGTAGGAAAATAGGGATGAATAAGCTAGAAATTTACGAAAAGTGTGTATGAAAACCGCGGACGAATATTCCTGCTATGGCGACTTATAGCACAACTGCAGCACATCTGAAGGGGAAAAATGACAGGGTTTATGTAGCTCCTTAAGAAAGTACTAGAAATGTAAATGAATGGCACTGATGAAACAAAAAGAAAGGAAAAAATACGAATTAGAAAATACAACCTCTCTTCTACTGGATTCTGGCGTCTATGAAATTCTCAGATTTGTCGAGGTCAAGGGTGCTAATTTACAAACAAACTTTCATGATTAAAACTGTACAAACAACTTTTTTATGCAATAAAATACAAATGACACATTTAAAGAACCTCTCTTCAATATTTCACATTTCAGGAATAACGGCTGAAACGTTTGGATGTTCTCCAATAGAACTCTCGAGGCAATCAAGTGCCAATGACGGAAGTCTGCACACAAGCAGCTTGTCCGCGACTTTATGGAGGCACTTGAGATCGGTCGGGGGGAAGAGCCGGCGTCCCACCGGGGAGCAGACAAAGCAACTCCAGCCAATGATGCAGCTGGGGACTTCACGGCTGACACCACCGGGCCGCCGCCAGAGGGGTCGGCCGACGCCGACGTCAATGCCGACGCCGCTCAGCATTTCTCGGCCCTCGACCGTGTCATCAGTCTGGGGCCGGGGACGCAGCCTGACGTCATCCTAGGTATGCTCCCGGATGCCCTTGCGTCGGTCGGGTCCAGGGGGGGGGGGGGGGGGGGGAGGGACCGACCACCTAAGCGGCCACCTGCGGTGCCGCCGCAGCAGAGGCGCAAACAGCGCCGATGGGTGTTTTCAAAGACGCAGGATGCCTTCCGGCAGTCGCACCCATGTTGCTTGCGCGGCCTCTCGAATGGCACCCTGCTGCAGCCGCCGCCCGCCATCCGCTGTCTGCTGGACTTGTGGGCGGACCTCTTCACTAAGAACCCCATCTCCACCGCAGGCTTCATCAGTGACCACCTCCTGCCGCATTCGGAACCTGCCACTCCCGGTGTGCTTGTGGGGACCGGTCACTGCTGAGGAGGACGTGGCCACCATGCTGCCCAGGGGCTCGGTAGTGGCTCCTGATGGCCTCACTCCCGCCTGCCGCACGAGATCCTCGTGAAGCTCCTTAACCTCTTCCTCCTGGCCAGAGCCCTTCCCGAGCATCTGCTTCACACTCGCACGTCCCTTCTCCCCAAAATGGCTGTACCAATGTCCCCCACTGACTTTCGCCCCCCTTACCATCTGTTTGGTGCTGGCGTGAACCTTTCACAAGGTTCTCACCTTGCTCCTGGTGCGTGCGTGTGCTGTGGACGAACGTCAGTGGGCATTCATCCCTCGGGCTGGGATGCTGGAGAATACCTTCGTCCTAGACACAGCTCTCACTGACGCAGTCCGCTCGTGCCGCTGTGTCTTTGTCATGTCGATCGACATTTCTAACGCGTTCAACTCGGCGGATCATGCCACCCTCCGCCCCATGCTGAGGGCGCATGGCCTACCGGATTGCTTCATTGAATACATCGAGCGGTGCTAAGAAGGCAGTGCGACGGTGATAGCGGGCACCGCCAACATGTGCATGTCCGTGCAGCCTCCACAGGGTGTCCGTCAGGGCGATCCTCTCGCCCCCATCCTTTTCAACTTCATGGTGCAGTTTCCTTTAGGTCAGCTTCCCTCTCACATTGGAGCTTGGACTCTCAGCCGCAGAGTCAATGCTGCGGTCTTTGCAGATGACATCCTGCACAGCCCTCGCACACCAGGGGCTGCACATCAATGCCCAGAAGACCCTCACCTTGATCACGTCCGGCCACAAGAAGAAGGTGAGGGTCGACGGCGATGTCTCCTTCGAGGCTGGCAACACCACCGCGCCGGCCCTACATGTGGGTGAGACCTTCTGGTACCTGGGGCTGCAGTTCTCCACTTCTGCTTGCTACATCTTTAACCCCAACGCCACCTAGGGGAACAGTTGGATGTCATCCCCCGAGCTCAACTCGAGCCACAACAGCACCTCTACACCCTCACCAATGTGCTTCTCCCTGGCCGCACCCGTGTCGGTGCCCTGAATTCGGCCCTGAATTCGGCAGACATCTCCATCAGGGCCGCCATCAGGAGATGGTTCCGCTTCCAGGAGACACTCTCCTGGGCGACTTCCACACTCCCATTGCCCAGGGAGGTCTCGGCATTCCATCTTGCCGCTGGATGGGGCCAACCCTCTGGCACTCCCATCTCCTGGCGCTACAGAAGATGGGGTCAGCATTCGACGGTGCAGGCCTGGACGAGGTGCAGCGTGAGATCGAGGTGCTGGAGCTGCACCTGATGTGGGAGGGCCACCTCCTAAAAACATCATCGCAGGTCGAAGAAATGTGGGCCGCACGCCTACAAGTCATCATCGACAGAGCAGTGCTGTCTTCATTCGCTGCACTCTGAGCGCAGCATCAGTGGGTTGCCGACACCAGTCAGCTGCTATCTGGGCGTGATTACATCAACACCCTCTACGCCCACATCAACGCCTTCCCAATGAAGGCACGGTGCAGTCGGGGGCACGAGCCCGACACCAGATGTCGCATGGGCTACCAGGCCATCGAGACCACCAACAACATCCTTCAGGCTTGCTACAGAATGCACGGGTCCCGAGTCAAGTGACATGATGCAACTGTGAAGTATATCGCCCGTGTGCTCGTGCAGAGGGGCTTCTACATCTCCGTGGAGCCCCATCTTCATACGCTAGAGGGATTACACAAGCCGACGTGGTGGCGGTAAAAGATGGCATCACCCGCGTGATAGACGCCCAGATAGTTGGTGACCATCTCCGGCTCGACTGGTGTCACACACAGAAGGCGACCTACTATGACACACCGTCAATCTGGCGTGCAGTCTCCGACCTGCAACATGACATCCAGGATGTAACGGTGTCCACAGCGATGTTGAATTGGGGGGGCGGGGGGGGGGGGCGTGGTCTCCTGTATCAGCGAGGCACCTCATCGGCCTTGGATTTCGAGCCTGAGAGCTCGCGGTTCTGAGTACCCAGATAGCTCACAGTCCGTATCAGCTACAGGATCTTAGAACGCATGACAGCGCAAAGACTGCTGCCACATGTCAGCGTCAGATAGTGTGGTTCCCTGACTCCTGGGGACTGTCACAAGAGGAATAACGTCTTTGTTCCAGCTTTCTCTTCCTCTGTTTAACTCTTCTCTCTTCTTTTCACGCTATATGTATATGCTCTGGTGTGTCGCCCCATGTAAGTCCCCACTTCGATGGTGGGCATGGCGAGGTGGCCAACACCGCTGTACCTTTAACCATTTTGTGTGTGTGTGTGTGTGTGTGTGTGTGTGTGTGTGTGTGTGTGTGTGTATGTAACTTGTGTTATTCGAAGAAAGGAATAAAGATGGCTTTCGTAGCAGAGTCAGTACTGTTGTTGACGCTTGTTTGTTTTGTTGTAACGTTGAGCAAATGACATCAACGGAAACGTTGGTAGCAGCTGGTTTTACTCGACGTCCTTCTCAGGACCAGCAAAACAGCTATCGTTGCAACCGATTCGATTTCGACAAGTTATGTGATGAGATGGCAGCAGAATTGAAGACTGTAAGTGCAGAATACATTTCATTCATCTCTCACTTCTTTCATTGTCTTAAAACCATAGGCGATAATAAAGTTGAAGTAGCACACCTGAGAAACAAAAGAAAATCATTTTCTATTATGTGAGAAAAAGTTTCCAAATCTGTCTCAATTGGACAGCTTCATTTGAAGGTCTGTTAAAATTTCGTCATGTCTGATAAATGCCTTGCATAGAATACTCGATGTCGATTGTATGTTGCTCACCAGTGCTGAAGGGTCCTTGTAGGTCAACGACAGCATTGTGAGAACATGTACATTTCACGATATGGTCAGCAATTTGTGGTGAAATTTGTATTGGTTTCCAAAATACGCTCCATGTAGCGCTCATTATTCCAAAAGCACATTCAATTAATCGTTGTGATCTGGAAAACATTGTTGAAATCTTGATACCATTTATCTAAAACCCGTCGACTGTAAGATTTCATGAAATGCTTCAACCATGGATATGCCTCATTTCCAATGGATACAAAAAGGAACACAACTGATGTCTTTGGTAATGGAGAGTCTGGGCCCTCTTCCTCCATCAGCGAAATACATTAGAAGGATAATATCTACCATCATCGCTTTCCATTCTACAGTATATCCCGCAATATAGGTTATCATGAATTTCACCTAAGGATCTGCAACTGCTTGGAGTGCGATTGAATGAAAAATTTTATAGCTTTAAAACATTGTACCAGAATTTTCTGAGCGTTTTACACCAATGTCTTTTCTCTCAATATCACCAACTGCGTTTGGAAAGTTCTGGATGTTTTATAACAATATTTAGGAACAGGCACTTGTATGTTGCGTGGCTGGCAGCAGTGCCACAATACTTTGGTATCCGACTCCACAGTTCTCACAACGTTTGTGAATCCTGTTGTGAATGCCAGAGCTGCTTCTAGGAACCTATAACAGTTCTCGTTTCATCATCTATCAAAGCCCTTTAAAATGACATTATTTCACTGGAAAAATCTTAGTTGCTTGAATATTGATTAGATTTGGAAGTTTCCCCTATAAATCATATGGCAAAAAATTCTCCTCTTTGTTTTGTAATCTCAAACTTTTTATGAGATGCGATGAATGTTACAAATATTTCATTCTGGCTTTCTTCACTGGTGTATGAGTTTGGGACAAGGTGCCTGACGTGCAGCTCTACACTGCCCTGCCACACTACAACCTGGGCCAAAAAGTAACTAAAATCTGGAACAGCAACAGTTTGCGTCCAGCTTTCAGCTGAACTCTGAAATGAGTCACAGGATGTCACTCACCCAACTGTGCGCTCTCTGCAGCCACAGGCGAGGCGAGGCCGGCGTCTCCAGACATTCTGGAGGGGATGTGTTAACTCCTTGGTACACAGCCCAGTCCATACAAGGATGTGCGGAGAAATCGACCACCAAGCGGATACGTCTTCACGCGTCTCAGACTAACACATTGAAAACACGAATTACATTGAGACAGTGTAAGGATCGTAGGACAAATTAGATGCACTTCATATTTTTAGCTTTTACGTTTTAATACTGAATAACACATGGACATGAGAGACACCGGAACTGTATAATTTTTTAAAAATATTTATTGTAACGGTCTCAGTTGCAATTAGTCACTGTTGATAACTACTTTCGCTCAGTTTGATGGTCATCATCCGATGTGATCAATCACACATTCTGGAAAGTAAAATATCTCTTAAAAATTACAAATGACCATTTGGCAATCACAAATGCATAGTGTACCTCTTCTAGCATGAATTTACGAGATTCTTAACAGGTTTGTTCTTTTAACAGGTAGCTTTTCCAACAATAAATAACTTACACATACATGAAAATTCCATTACTTTACTTACAAATCAGATCTTCTGGCCAAGATGGCGATATTTATTCAGTATTAAACCCTGTGCAGACATCATAGGAGGTAATCTATGTAGATGTCTCCTGAAAGGCAGAAATGTACAGTAGTTACACCTAGCAATATAAATGAAAATAAGAAAGTTATCTTTTTGAGGAAGTTGTCTACAGTAGGACACTAAAGCATTTCTTGCTAAATATAAAATATAAGGAATTTCATAGTTTCACTTTTGTGGTAGTGCTGAACAAGACAAACTGAACATGGCACTACACACAGAGTTTAGTAACATCCCTGCTAAAACAGTTTGAGGCAAACTACTTGAGATATGTAAAACTTAAAATAGCATACAATACTGCCTTTGTTAAAATCACATACCAATTTTCATTCATTACCATCATCTACTTGGGAAATCAGCAAGGCACTGTTCTGTATGGGACACAGTACATATTGGGCTCATTAAAAAAAAAAAAAAAAAAAAAAAAAAAAAAAAAAAAAAAAAAAAAAAAAAAAAACCAAGCAAATGGTGAAAAAATGCAGCACATAAAAACTAAACAGCAAACATGCAAGAAATTCGACTGTGACCATGCTGTTTACTGATTGCATTAGTACAGCAGAAAATATCATAACACACTGTAGAGTCAAAGAAACTGGTGTACCTGCCTAATATTGTGTAGGTCCTCCGTGAGCACGCAAAAGTGCTGCAACACGACATGGTGTGGACTCGACTAGTGTCTGAAGTAGTGCAGGAGGGAAATGACAGCATGAATCGTGCAGGGCTGCAGAGTACGAGGGCGTGGAGATTTCTTCTGAACAGCACATTGCAAGGCATCCCACGTATGTTCAATACTGTTCATGACTGGCGCGTTTGGTGATCAGGTTAAACTCAGAAGAGTTTCCTGGAGCCAGTCTATAGCAATTCCGGATGTGTGGGGTGTCGCATGGTTCTGTCGGATTGCCCAATCCATTGGAATGCACAATGGACATGAATGGATGAAGGTGATCAGACAGGACGCTTACATGCGTGTCATCTGTCAGTCGTATCTAGACGTATCAGGGATCCATATCACTCCAACTGCACACAGCCCACACCATTACAGAGCGTCCAGCAACTTCAATAGTCCCCTGCTGGCATGCAGGGTCCATGAATTCATGATGTGTCTCCATACCTGTACACGTCCATCCACATAATACAATTTGAAATGAGACTCGTCCAATGAGGCAACACGTTTCCAGTCATCAACAGTCAAGTGTCGATGTTGACGGGACCAGGTGAGTCATAAGGCTTTGTGTCGTGCAGCCATCAAGGGTACACAAGTGGGCCTTCAGCTCCGGAAGCCCATATCCATGATGTTTTGTTGAATGGTTTGCACTCTGACGCTTGTTAATGGTCCAGCATTGAAATCTGTAGCAATTTGTGGACGGGATTGCACTTCTGTCATGTTGAACGATTCTCTTCAGTTGACATTGGTCCTGTTCTTGCAGATCTTTTTCCGGCCGAAGAGAAGTTGGAGGTTTCATGTTTTACCAGATTCCTGACATTCACAGTACACTCGTGAAGTGGTCATACGGGAAAATCCTCACTTCATTGCTGCCTTGGAGATGCTGCGTCCCATTGCTCATGCACCGACAATAACACCACGTTCAAACTCACTTAAATCTTGATAACCTGCTATTGTAGCAGCAGTAACCAATTTAAAAACTGCGCCAGACACATGTTGTCTTCTATAGGTGCTGCGGACTGCAGCGCCATATTCTACCTGTTTACATATCTCTGTATTTGAATGTGCGTGCCTATACCAGTTTCTTTGGTGCATCTATAACCGAACCCATATGAACAAAGTGTAAACTGTATCATGACCAAGGCAAAGTTTATTAGTGCTGTCCTTATCTCCAAAGTTGCAAAAGCAATAAGATGGCTAAACACTCATATTCAGCTGCTGTTGCTTTCATTCCTGTGGTTATTTTCAAGTAGCATTTCTAGAACATAATAACTCATTTAATACACATAACTGTTACAAAGAAAATTATGTGTAATAACTGATGTTATTTAAGGGTAAGTTTTATTAATCAATTTTATAGCACAATCCATAAATCAATGCACTACACAGTCACAAGATTATTATGACATAAGCTCTGTCACTTTACAAGACACACCATTACACAACAGATGTGAAACAAAGCATAGGGCTGCAGACCAATGAACACTAAATGAAACATCTGCCTGGCAAAAGGGCAAAACAAGAAGTTTTCAACCACCACAGTAAAGGTTATCAGAAGGCCTTGCACAGAAATCAAAGAAATATTTGTCAAATGTAAAGGTTGCCAATAGTTCCTAAGTTAGTCTGTATGCACTCATGGAAGACATGTGGTGAAATGTAGGGTACAATCCAAAAACAACAATGCTGAACTCTGTTTTGAAATGTTCCTTTACAAAGAAAACTCCAAGAGTACTGGCCCAGTTTTAATGTCCCCACCAGTGTAGTGCTGAGTGGTATAGTCTATCAAAAGTAAAATTCAATCCAGTCAGTTAATAAGTAAGAGGCGGAATTGCCAGCCAGAACTTACCTTCAGGAGGCGAAATGCGTAGTACTGCCAGTACACACATATAAAAGTACACAAACCTATTCTGCCTGTACCAGAGTCCTTCCCGTTATGACCTCTCGTCGAGGTCCATTCATGTACACCTAGGCTGCAGATTCTTCTAGACCTTTTGCATTGCCCTAATGACTCGGTTAACCCTGTGGCTCTCCGCTATCAATTCCTCTCAATTCTCGACGTGTACTGGGGCCATGAAGTGGTTCACACTGATGGCTCGACGGCTGATGGTCATGTAGGCTTTGCGTATGTTCATGGAGGACATATTGAACAGCACTCCTTGCTCAGATGGGTGCAGTGTTTTTACTGCATAGCTGGTGGCCATATCTTGTGCTCTTGAGCACATCTGCTCATGCCCTGATGAGTCATTTCTAGTGTGTACTGACTCCTTGAGCAGCAACCAGTGATACCCTCGCCATCCTTTGGTAGCATCCATTTAGGAGTCCATCTATGCCCCAGAACGGTCCTGTGGACCCAAGGACACATCGGAATCCCAGGCAACATACTTGCCGACAGGCTGGCCAAACAGGCTACGCGGAAACCACTTCTGGAGATGGGCATCTCCGAAACTGACCGGTGTTCTTTCTTATGCCACAAGGTTTTTTGGCTTTGGGAGATGGAATGGCAAAACAGTAAGCACAACAAACAGCACATCATTAAGGATACTACGAATGTGCGGAAGTCTTCCATGTGGTCCTCTCGCAGGGAATCAGTTGTCCTCTGCCGGCTCCGCATTGGCCATACATGGCTAACCCATGGTTACCTCCTCCATCGTGAGGACCCATCTCCATGTCGCTGTGGCTCACAAATGACGGTCGTCCACCTTGTGCTGGACTGCCCACTTTCAGCCGCTCTGGGTGACAGTTCCTCAATAGCAGCTTTAGTTTTATGTTTTATTCGTGATGGTGGGTTTTCTCATTTGATCTAAGTTTTAGCACATGTCCTTTGTCCCTCTGTGTCCTCCACCCTAGTGCTTTTAGGGGGGAGGTTTTAATGTGTTGCAGAGTGACTGGCTTCTCCTTTTTATTCTCATGGTCAGCCAGCTATGGTAATCTGCTCTCTTGTTTTGATCTCTTCTACATGTTTCTTGCAACTCTGTGGTTTTCTTGTCCGATGTTGTCCATTTTACTGTTTGTTGCCCTTCTGTCATTTTTGTGGTTTTCTCCTTTCTTCCAGCTGTGTTTTGTATGTCTCAATTATTTTACTCCCACCCATGTGGAATTATTTTAATCAGAACGAGGGACTGATGACCTAGCACCTCCCTCTTTTAAACCAACCAACCAACCAACATAAAACTATCATAACTTTTGGAACTATTAGTTCCTTCCCCAATTATGGATTCACTGAAATTGAGAAACCTCCAAGGTCTGATGGATTCTGGGAACCATATACAGAACCCTATACAGAAATTTTGACTGAGGTATCCCCTAATTAAAATGTAATATTCTATAGAGCCATCAAACAAAAATCTGTGCTGAGTAATTGAAAGTAAGCACAAGTCACAATAAATTGTCTACAGGGGGAATAACACAAGACTTCCTCAAAATTACTGCAAAAAATCTTTGTAGTTAAGTTGTACAATCTTTGAGATATTGCAAGTCCAAATTTAATGAATTACAACAGTCTCCTCCATGCTGACCAGTACAGTTTTCAAAAACACCTATTGTATGAGACCTGACTCATGCTTTAGTCAGGTGACATCCTGAATGCCATGAATTCGGGAAGTTTTACATGTTTTTCACCCAGGATAGTCAACATTGGAACGTGCAGCTATGTTGCCCCCACCTGAACAAATTTGTGTAGTCTTGAATAAAAGTAACAGAAACTAATGTTAATGGATTCAGTATAGAGTTAAATGGATGACTGGAGCAGATGAGAGATATTCATGACGTGATTTTTTTTAACTATCAGTCATCCACATTATTCTGTTTACTTGTAGCCCTGTTCTGATTATTCTTGTCTAATGACCCTCCCTTGGCCACTAGAAAAATGATTAAGTATTCCTGATAAGAACAAAGGAACAAACAGACAGGCAGCCTCAAAACTTTCCACCACAAAATTGATTGTAACTACTGTTCCCTGCTCTTACCAGGTCCTCTTTCCTTCCTAGTATTAAATGATTTATTTAAATATGTCCTTTGGTGTTACTTTTGAATTTGAAAATTGAAAGTGACTTTTTGATCAAAAATAAAATATTTAGTGCTGTGGATCTTAATTACTGTCTTCTTGCTGAAAAAGAGTAAATTATTAATTTTGCAGTAATGCGTGGTGTCTCCGGAGTGCAGTCGAGCGCTCCCAAGGTTAAAGTTCTTCTTAGTACCCAGCGTAAGATACAGCTTCTCAAGATCTGCATCGTAATGTAGCTCTAGAAAATTCTTGACTCTTTTATTGAAGGACAAGTCAGACAGATACGATTCTGAATAACTGTGATAGTCTGTGTCAGTAGGACAAGTTCCACAAATTTTTGCTTTTCAGAAAAAAGAACCCATTCATTCCAAAATTAAACAAGGTCACACACCTAGCAGCCAAAATCCTAACCAAGTCTTCTGCTCACTTGCACTTTGTATGGTAATTACTAGGAGAGGAAAGATAAGCATAATATCACTTAAGAAATGAGAAAAATTTTACCTTTTAAGAAAACAATTTTTATTTCGTAAGAACATTCGTCTCGGTGCTCAACTATTACAGTATACATTCAGCTTCTTACGAGAATGTATATTGACCAAAATTAATATTTTCTGATATCTCGCAGCAATAGCAGGTGTCGTTTCTTTTTTTAACAATAGAAATACACCTCCTTCTGTAGTAAAGTCTACTATCAAGGAAAAAAATCATTAGTAAAGTCACAGAATGCTAACAAGTTAACGATGTTATTTACAATGCTGCACTCTCACAGGCAAAAGCGATAATTCAGGCTGTTTATAACTGAGAGTTTTCCATTATTTCTGTTTGATAATGTTGCTCAAAACAATTAAAATATAGTCTTGCTCTATCAAATTGCTCTATGAAATTGACTCTTTTACAGTATTTTACTGTTAAATAAACAGAATATTATAATTGAAAAATGCCTTTCGAGCCATCGCAGCACTGAGTATTTAGATTTAAATGTCTTTCGAGCCCTTGCAGCACTGAATACTTTGATTTATGTCACAGTTTGCATTACACATTATGAAGTGATACTGTGCTTTCCAGGTTTTAAAATACAGACCATGTCATGGGTATTATCATTTGAGTGATAATGTATGTGAAAGTACCGAGGGGAGCGAGAAGACATAAAATATAATCAACTCATTCAACCATTTATTTATTTACTTATTTATTTATTTATTTTGATCCTCTGAATCACACATTGTACAGAAATAAACATCATGATATAGGACAGGTAATTTGATACATATCAGGCATTTATAAGAAGAGATACATGTCTATGAATCTATAAAATGATTACATATTTATATCACATGTGTAATGCATTTAGGTCTTATATTTATTCTGTACCAGAATTTAGCATATACTGATATACCAATAAAACTTACATTCAGTTATGTTACATAAGGTCAGTAGTTTGGGATCCATTATCTGATGTTTTTGTTGAGCACTTCCTTATAGCAGTCCCCTATAGCAGGTTGTTTTCGAGGAATTCCTGTAGGCTTTAGAGGCAGTGTTTAATTAGGAGTGACTGTAGTTTTACTTTAAAATCCTTCACTTGTGTAATGTCCTTCACTGCTACTGGGAGATAATTGTAGAGTTTTATTCCCATATATCTGACACCTTTACTGTACAGTTTTGTTCAATGGGGAATTGCTCGTAGAGTGTTCTTTGACCTTGTATCATGTTAGTGCCAGTTTGAGTTTATATCTAAGCTGCGAATATTTTTCTTGGTGAAACATAGTAGCTCCAACATGTACTGACATGGGAGGGCTAATATGTTCAGATTGTGGAACAGTGGTTTACAGGATTCTTTCTGCTCTTTGAATAATATTATTCTAACTACTTCTCTGAGAGTTTAAACAGCCTCACTGCTTCTTCACTGTGGCCCAAAAAGATAATTCTGTAGCTTAATATAGAGTGGAAAAGAGCACAGTACATTGATGTGAGGGTGTTGGTATTAACAATATTCTTTATTTGTCTAATCATGAAACATACTTTACTCAATTTGGTGCAGGTTATATCAATATGACTTTTCCATGTGTCTCAGTAATGGTAACCGCCAAAAATTTCGTGTCCTTTACATAGTTGATTTTATCATCACTCAGTGATACATTTGGTACTGGTGGGTTTTTAGTCTGGACTGTATGGAAAGTAATACCAGCTGTCTTTTTTATATTTAGGAGTAGTCTGCTTGAATTAAACCATGAGTTTAGTTGTGCTGTGCTCCTGTTTATTGCGTCTTGAAGATGTTCATTTGAGTCGGATCTCATAATTGTGGTATCATCAGCAAAGAGGAAGGTTCTGTTACTGTGTAAATTTAAGGGGAGATCACTTACATAAAGTAAGAACAATAAGGGTCCCAACACTGAGCCTTGGGGAACTCCATGTAGATGACTGTACAGTATTAGCAATTTCTGGTCGATTGGTTACATTCATTTGGACATATTGGTTTCTGTCTTTGAGGTAGCTATTTAAACCAGTCATGGCCAGTGCCCCTTATTCCATGGGAATAAATTTTTTGGAGCAGTATATTGTGATTGACCATATCAAATGCCTTTGTTGGGCCAAGAAAATTCCTATAGCTGGAAGCTTCTTGTCTACTAGTGTTAAGGTGTAATCTAGGAGTTGCTGTATTGCATCAGTTGTGGCTTTTCCTCCTTGTAAACCTAACTGAGCAGGTGATACGGCATTTCTTTTTTTCAGAAATGAATTTAGTCTGTCTGCCATAGTGTATTCAAATATTTTGCTGAATACTGAGAGTACTGCTGTTGGTCTGTAATTGCTGGTATCATCTTTACTTCCTTTTTTATGAATGGATATGGTTTTTGTGGTCTTGAGTTTATTAGGAAATATGACATTGAGGAATGAAGAGTTTATTTTGTGGGACAGTGGTTAACTTATGAGGTTACTACAGTTATGGAGAAGAAAGCAGGGGATCTGATCTTTTCCTGCAGAGGATTTTTTCTTAATTTTTGTATGAATACTTTTTTCTATTTCTGCCTCTGTTGTTGGTAATAAGAACAGCATGGTGGTGCAGTTGTTTTGTTCTAAGTTTAGGAGATGATTATTTTTGAGGTGGGCTGTGAGGCTTTGAACATTTTTAATAAAATATGAGTTAAATTCATCTGTTATTTCTTTTTTGTTTGTGATTGATTTCCCTTTTATTGTTAGGTTCACATTACTTGTCAGCTGTTGATTTCTGTCACTATGTGTATTAATGAATTTCCACATGCATTTACTTTTGTTAGCTGATAATTTGAGCAGGTTATCATTTTACAGTTTTTTGGCTGCATTAACTACATTTCTAAAGATTTTTAATATTTGGTAAAGTAATTCTTAAATTCTTCGGTATTGCTGAATTCAGTCTTGCTGAGGTTGAAGAGTTCTCTTTTTCTTTTTGCTGAGGTGATAATACCTGGGGTTATCCACTTGGGGGATTTACTGTTATTGGGAATATTTTTTGTTTTTAAGGGGAAGTGGTAGTTGAAATAATAACCAAAAGTATTTAGAAAAGCCTCAAATTTGTTAATTACGTTTTCAGAGTGATATATATCCTGCCAGTTTTCTGTTTGCATGCGGGCAAAAAGGTGTGGATATTGCTTTGACAGAAATTTCTAGTTTGTGTTGTAAACTTTTTTTGAGGGGGCTTACTTACTGGTATGTGTATAATTAGTGCAATGTGGTCAGAGAATCCTAGTTTTACAGAGCATGCTTGGTCAAAACAAGATTCACTGTGGTTGGTTATTCTGCTTGGGGATTTAACCTTTAGTTCCAGATTGTAGAGATTCATAAAGTTTTGGAAGTATACATGGTCACTATCTTCTACTAGGAAATCTATGTTAAAATTGCCACAGATTACAATTCTGTAGGATTTCCGTTTTGTTACTTTTTCTAATACTAAGGCCAAGTTCATATATAGAAACAGCTTAGGTTGCCTGAGGGTGATCTGTATACTTATATTATGTAAATACAATGTTCAGTGAGTTCTATGCCCAATAATTATGTATCTTTTTCAGTGCTGTGGGAGTTGCATATGTCCAATGGTAGAGTAATAGTATCATTTTTTACAAATATGCAGCTCCCTCCAGCCCTGAATTTTTTCCTTGAGAAATGATTTATCAGTTTGAACTGTGGTATCATAACACATTCAATTTCAGAACGGCTCATAAAGTGCTCAGCAATATTTTGTATTTGCATACTTGATAATTCACTGTTACTATTTACTAAAATTTCTGTTTCACTCACTTTGAGGAGGGAGGGAGATTAGTGTTTAACGTCCCGTCGACAACGAGGTCATTAGAGACGGAGGGCAAGCCCAGGTGAGGGAAGGATGGGGAAGGAAATCAGCCATGCCCTTTCAAAGGAACCATCCCGGCATTTGCCTGAAGCGATTTAGGGAAATCACGGAAAACCTAAATCAGGATGGTCGGAGACGGGATTGAACCGTCGTCCTCCCGAATGCAAGTCCAGTGTGCTAACCACTGCGCCACCTCGCTCGGTCACTCACTTTGAGTGAATACATCTCATATAATGACTGTGGTTCAAAATTAGAGCCGCTCAGCCTCATACAGTGGTGTAATGATAACCCTTCTCCTTGAATACCATGCTAATATTAGTCTTCTGATAGATTCAGGTAAAACGAATGATTTTGAAATGTTATTTACCCGATACAAGATGAGTTTTGTTGCTGATTATTCCCATCAGACATCCGAAGAGCCATGGACATCAAAACGAATCAACACGTGTGCAAGGAAAAGGAAATGGTTTGAAATGTTAGGAAAATCAGAGAAGTAGGACTGATTTCATATTACAAAAAATGCTGTACTTTATTCAGAAAAGTGATTAACAAATCAAAAATTAAGTCTATATGGGCAATAATTAACCCAGGAAATCAGTTCAGCAGTGTGAGGATTTTGTTATTATGGAAAGCAGCTAAATACTAAATGGTAGCCAGGTAACAATGTATTTAATAATCACTTCCTTGAAGTAGCTCAGGGCAAAGTTCAGAGGATGAAGCAGTATAATACATGAGTCATACATGTAGGCAAATTACAATTACTCCATGTGCTACCAAACAAATTCAGACTGTAATTAATTCCATGAGAACCAAAAAGTCTCATGGAGTTAGTATCTTGAGTGAAGCATTAAAACACACCTGACATAACGGTCAAAGGAATCACAGATTCTTTTTGTTGTGGTGAGAGGTGCATTCAAGTCTCTTCGTGCACCAGGAATAGTCTCTTCACCCATTTCAAAATAAGAAAAGAAAGCAAGTAGTGGCTCTGAGCACTATGGGACTTAACATCCATGGTCATCAGTCCCCTAGAACTTAGAACTACTTAAACCTAACTAACCTAAGGACAGCACACAACACCCAGCCATCACGAGGCAGAGAAAATCCCTGACCCCGCTGGGAATCGAACCTGGGAATCTGGGCGTGGGAAGCGAGAACGCTACCGCACGACCACGAGATGCGGGTGAAAGCAAGTAGTCCACAACACAAAGCAAATTGGATTACTCACAACATTTGGTAGTGGCTAAAATGCAATTTTATGCAGCTGTTGGCAGTAGTAGTTCATGCCCGACCTCTACCGGTATCTCATGCAACAGTAGTTCAAACCACTTCCCACCTAAAACTGCCAGGATATAGTGTATGCATAATAGGTACACTGTATTAACAACAACCAATATCAATACTTCCACGTATTGTACATGTATTCGCAGGGTGCATTTAATGCTGTTAAATTAGCAAGCAAACCTTCAATACATTTCATACCTTTTGCTTGCATATCGTTTCAATGCCTAGGCACCCTTTCAAGTTCACTAAAACTTAAGCATACATTATCTCAGTTATCTGAAGAATATTGCAACTATCCTTCCTGAGGCTGGCCACAGGTGCCTACAGGACCAGAACCATACCCAATCTCTGTGATGAGGCTAGAGAACTGCCACTCACCATCTGGCAGCAGCTCTGCATGATATATCAGCTGTGTAAGTTCCTCACTGTTCTGAATTTACCTGCACACCATAACTGCTGCTTGTCCATCTCTCCGATGTCTTTCCTCAAGTCGTCCACAAGCAACAAGGCCATTTGTGATACGCGTGCAGTGTTTGCTGGAGTCACTTGGTGCAGACCAAGTATAACCCCAACTCCAGAGTCCTGACCGCCTGCCACCCTGGTTATTCCAGAGGTCCAAAGTGATTTTAGATTTGTTGCACTGCAGGAGAGACTGCATTCCTTCATTGTTTTAATACAATGTTTTAGGACATTTTAACTCAGCACAACAACTCTGTAGCAATATTGACAGGTAGGTATAAACAGGGGGACTCAGTTGCTCTGCTGTTTTCCCTGATCACACCCTCAAGCAGACTGCCTCAAGAATTTACTGTCTTAGACGTGGAACTATATGCAATCTTGCAGGCACTGGAGCAGATGTTAAATTTCTTGTGTCTTCTGATTTACTCAGTGTCATTTACTCTCTACAATACTAGTATCCAGCAGATAAAGTAGTCCAGGATAAGCAGGATGACTTCTCTGACTACAAAGGTTGGCGAGGGAGGTGTCTTTCTGCTTGGTGCCAGGGCATAAGGATATTGCAGGGAATGAACTGGCAGGTACAGCAGCCAAGGAGTCATTTTGTGATCCTCAGTCAGTTCATGTCCCACACCCTACATACCCTTGCCTCTTTGTTGTGGTACTGACCCCAATCACGTGCAAGGAAGCCAAGTCTGTACATTCTGTCACATGACTTGTATAAATTAACAACCTCAGGAGATCGGCACGAGTCTGGTTTATACTGTGCTTAATATTTATATTTTGTAGCCAGGGTGTTTACTTGGTGTTTTCTCTATAACAATTGAATTATAACTGGCAATGACTGACTTCAAAGCCAGGCATGACAAGAATTGTGAATCACATCACAAATCTGACAGCATTTATTTCCGAATAGTAGCCAGTGCTGTTTTTCTTACACGTTAAGTACAAGTTTACTCTCAGAAATAAAGCCAGAAGAAGACTCAGCTTGCAGAATAACTATACCAGAACCTATTCGTATGAAAATTTTAAAACCTCCAGTACCATCACTCATTTTCCAGTGGATCTTCCTGGAATGATTGTAATTGGTCCACTTTTCATCAAGGTAATACAATGTTGAACTACTTCCTTCTCTTGTATCATGAATCTTTATATGGGATGTAGTTCATGCTGCACATATATCACTTCTTTGAACTAAATCTCTCTTCTTAACATGTCAGGAACCAGCGTCTTTTAAAATTCTTTACATTGTCCCTTACCACTGAAGCTAATTTTCTCCTGCATAACTGTAACACATTTTTGTGATGTCAGGCAGTTATCATTCACATGGAGCACTTTAAAACATTGTTATAAAAACCATCCATTTGTGTTACAGGTTCCTAGAGATCTTCATGCTTTCCAGGCAACACAAAACCAACTTTTTCTATGGTTGCTACAGCTCTGACATCTTCATTCTGGAGTCCGTTATTGTATCTTCAAATGTCCACAGTAGGAGACCTGCTTTCAAATAAGTTATAAATTTTTAAGTTGCACTTAAACATTTACAGATACACATTCACACCTACACTGCTACAAGAAAAAAAGGAAACAAAAAAAACTGACAGTTGAATGAATAATTTGGTTGTCGTGAACTGCAGCAACAGTGCAGCATGTAGGAGTGAGATTCTCACTGTCTAGCTGTAAGTTACTGCTAGCCACTTGGAGAGAGAATGAATATTATTGGCTGCCAGTGGCTAGTGGAGGGGGATGTGCAGAATGGCCGCCTTCCAACATGACGCGGACTTTAACACAGCATTGCTTTATGTCAAACCAACTTGAATGAGTTCACAATACTAGAGGCAAATTGGACCTTGATATACTGAGAGACCAGCTCACAAAGACTGCAGACATACATAAAATAACATGCTTAAAACTATTTAATAAATTTCCAATTTGTGCTCATACAGTTCCCTATAATATTTTCAAACTTTAGATACATGGTTGTTTACTCAAACACCATCTTACAAGATGGCAGAACTGTTTGAAATAAACACAATTGTCATTAGTATTCAAGGATATTTCTGAAAGATATGGAGTTAAATTGTAAAAACTTCAATGTAAAGATTATTGGTAACTGTACACAGTGATTATAATTAAACTTTCAAACACCACTGGTCAGAATGATGTCAAATTGCAAAGGAATATTATCAGAGATGGGGGAAAATACATGGCAGAAGAAAAAAAATACTGTGATAATTGATCAATAGATGGTGCTGTTTGTGTCAGAATACGTAAATGAAAACACGTGTCATGTGCACGACCCATTGAAGTTGGTATAAGCATGCCAGTTACTTGGCTTTTCCTCCTTTCGCATCTGCAACATTTGACATGATTGTCTCAATGCAGGATCACGCTCTGCTTGTAAAGCTGTATTACAAGAGTGATGACTGTGCACACATCGCACTGCGGAAGTTCCGCTACACTGAAGGGTTTGAAACAAGGTGTTAGTCCAATGACTGCCGTGGATCTGGAGAAAATGATTCAGAAATTCGAAAAAAAGAAAACAGGTTCTTATGGTTTGCAACCTGGCAGAGGGAGGAAATGTATTGATTTGACATCAGTAGAAGCAGTGACCACAGCAATGCAGGAGGAGACAAGTGATAGTGTGCAAATGTGTAGTGCATGGAGAATTGCCTGAACATTGGACATAACCATCAGCACAGTGTGTAAAATCCTACAAAACAACCTTCTTTGCTATCCACTCAAAATTACCCAAGTGCACAAGTTGCTTCCTGTTGACCTGCCAATAAAAGAGACCTTTGTTTTAGAATTTCTTGCTTGCATGGAAGTGGACAATAATTGGCCACGGAAGATTTTGTGGACAGACAAACCCACTTCCTTTTGACAGAATATGTCAATACACTGAATTGTCGAATATGAGCAATGGAAAATCCCTACACAAATCAACCAGTACCACTTCATACTGAAAAGGTCACTGTGTGCTGTGGATTTATGGCATCATTTATCATAGGGCCATATTTTTTCGAAGAGACAGGTGCTTCCGGTCCTGTTACCTGTACCGTCACTGGTAAGTGCTATGAGTGTCTTTTGCACAACAACATCATTCCAACTCTCCAGCAGCATGGATGTGTGGCTGGGATCATTTTTATGCAAGATGGTGCACCTCCGCACATTGCAAATCCAGTTAAGCAGCTGCTGAAGTGCCATTTTGAAAATGCTAAAATTATTAGCCACCATTTCCCTACAGCCTGGCCATCCCAATCACCTGATCTTAATCTGTGTGACTTCTGGCTGTGGGGCTACCTGAAAGATGTTGTGTTCAGTGTTCCAATTGCAAACTTAGCTATATTGAAGGCATGCATTGTGCAATACATTCTCAATGTGACCCTGGAAACACTTCGATCAGTTGTGGAACATGCTGTTTCCTGATTTCAACCTGTTGCAGAAAATGGTTGAGGCATATCGAACATGTTTTGCACCAGTCACACAGAAATTAATAATCTGGTTTGATCTTGACTGATGCTTTTTATGTGGTTTTTGGCCTCAGGACAATTACAAACTGATGTGATTGATCCTTCTTACGCAGTTTTTGGCCTCAGGTCTATTAAAAACCGATTTTTCCCATCCAAAGTGACATGACTTTGCCGTGGTGAACGGGCTTCCGTAACTAACATTGTCACACTTGTGCACCAATGCACACTGAGTAGTACAGTTTGTTTAATGTTAAATGTACACCTTAGGCATTTGTAGTCGACCACAATTAAATTATGAGGCTTACAGCACCATCTATTGCTGGCATAGTCCAGTCAGGCAGGCTAGGAAAAAAATCTTACCTTCATAGTCTCAGATGTTATTGAATTTAGCATATGTTAAAAGAAGGACTAAGTAAGGAACATGTACTTTTTTGTTTCCTCCAAAAAAAATTTCTGCTCCGAGATACAGCCCTCCAAAGATATCACTGCATATACCATTTTGAAGATGTGATTTTTGGAAAAATATTTAAAATGTTGTATCTCTGGAACAGTTCTAGATATTTTGTTGGTTTTCTTTTATTTGAGAGATAATTGCTTTATGCTTACAAAGAAATCCTCCATTTGGACTTATCTGTCAGTTCTTTTACTATAGCATTCTGAACTTCTTTTATATTTTATTTTTTTCAAAAATGCCAATCCATAAAATTTTTATTTTTTTCTGTTGATTAGTACCATATAGTTCTACATTCCCTGAAAAGGAGAGCTCCCACTTTTAGGTTGAACAGGTTTTATAAACAATTGAAATTTTTGCCATAAATACAACCTGTTTTATTACCACATTATCACATAACAGGCTCATAAAAATCAAGACCTAGCCTTATGTAACATAATTTTAGTTTTGAAAGATGAGTAAGGAACTCATTTTTCAAGTATTTTAAATGGGTCCAAAATGTCTGTGGAAGGTCCAAAGGCTTAAAGGTTTCAATTTATACAACTTCAGTGCACTCTGTTTTGTACTGAAATTAGGCAGTCAGTGAACTAAGAATGTGTTCCACTGCTTCAGTATCTTCGTTTGATAAACAGTGATGCCTTCCATTGAACCAAAATGAGGTGGAGCATTTACAGTCTTCAAAACATTGTGAACAGGAAGTAAACACTGATTGTGTTGCTGCTGTCCTTCAGCTGGAAACCTATATCCAGCAGCTGGTCCATGTGGTAACATAAAATTCATTACTATTTCATTTAACTTATAATCTCTGCAGTCCACTAGTTATAGTCATGCACACACACCACAAACATCTCCCTTCTCAGGTTGTGAATCTGAATATTATCCTGCTTTTTCTGAGGTGTTGGCCAAATAAATGAAATTTCTTCTTTCTTGCTTATTAAAGTGCGTGCAGTATGAGTTCATCTAACATTTTGAGTCCAAAAATGTGTCTTCTGAATTCCTTTCACAGGAATAGTCTGTTTGGACCATTCTTCATTTTTTCTGATCATGGAATTCTTCGATTTCCTCTTTGGACAAAAGAATGAGAGCTGTGGATGTGTAAGATTTCACAACTCTCATAAAATCCTCAGCATTCTGAATTGCAGCTGTATTTGGTCTGTAAAGATAATGTTTTGTAGCACGGTGCTTCAGCAGGCCCTACACCATCACAAGGCCCCTTCCTGTGACCAGCAGCACCGTATAACCAGTCAGTTGGCACAAGTGGCTTAGTCAATTCAAACAGCTGGTAACAGTTTTTAATACGACTAGCTGCACCCTTAGAAATAATGATGATCTTCTGTGCTCCTGTTTGCAGTTGAAGAATTTTGTGCATTGCTAGCAAATCAAGTGCTGAGTCATGGCCTGTGTCATTACTTATAACTGCAATACTTGTGATCTTGTTTTGAAAATATGTCACTCTTGTAAAAATTGAAACCTGGTCATTACTTCAATGATACCCTTGTACGTCTTGTAAGAGAATTACAGACCAGTTCTCAGCAAAATCATAGTGAAGCACTAAACATAGTTCTTCATCTTGTACACACCCTTTCACTTCAGCAATGTGTCATTGTTGCAGTTTCTTCAGATGCTGGAGCGTTACTGCTTTCACTGACCATTTACCAAGTTCATCAATGAAACTGTCAAAGACAACAGTTTTCTTAATTAGTTTATGTTCCTCTTATGTCACATATGTAATTTCTGCAGAGTTATCTGCTATGTCTTCCAGAAACAAAAAAGTCTCTCACTTTATGTCACAGGCTACTGATGACTTCACACGCCCAACCAAGGTGTAATATGTCACATGCTCCAGTAAGTTCTTCACAGTTACCACACAAAGTTCAAAATCTGCTCAGTAGACACATAAACACACATATCTAAGTGGGTGTGGAACTACCCACTTAGGTCATAGCGCATAAAATTTTGATCTTCCAATATGTGAAGTTGTATAGTTGCTATTATAAATTGCAAAAGTTTCTTTAATACTGCAAGTCATGTACATCTTCACTTTCACAACTTTTTGACCTTCAGCTGTTACAGTTATAGTGTCTTTTTTGTTCCTTGTAACTTCCGGATAGAATGACTCTGGGGTCATTCCACATCAAATCATCCATAAATTTTAGGAAATGACATCCATTTTCATTCAAATTATTGAAATTCTGGGTAGTGTAAGTTTACCTAGATATATTCACATTTCCAAAATGTAAATGTTGCAAGTCAATTACTTTTTCACTTATTATAAAAAGAAGTTGTATAGATTCAGGAATTCAGGCTTTCATAGATGAGCTCCTTTATAATTTAAAAATGCAATAGTTGCTACAGTTTTTGCAGTGGAAACTTGAATTTTTTTAACTAAAGAGGAAGGTTTATATTTTTATAGTAATTCCTCTTGTAGTGAATATCCATCATCTACATTTAGAAAAAATTGTAAATAATTTATTTTAATCAGGATCCATGCATGGACAGTATAATTTTTTAAGGTATCGCCCCCTCATAGATACCTTTGAAAAATTTACAATATTATTATAAATATTCCAGTGTGTCACACAAAAAGAATCAGTTTGTAGAAATAATGGGAAGTGTGAGAAACAACATTACTGTAAAATAAGTATTGAAGTTGCTAATTCATGACTATCATGTCATCATTAAATTGCTGAAGTTGGCTACACTAGATTTCCATAGGAACAAATAATATCTGAGAACACTGTTTTACTGCCACTACATGTATTGCATCTTCCAGTCATGTGTTCACTGAGCTCTTGTACTGAGACGTATCCAGAGTCAATTATTGGTTAAAAATTCAGTTTGTTGCAGTTTTAACTATTTATTCCAAAACAAAAGTAAGTCCTCTAATGTTACAATAATAATGTGAAACAATAGGATAGAATGAACAACTTCATCACCAGACTATATAAATGACAGTAACGTGAAGGTGCAGACTACTGAAAAATCTGTGCTCAATACTAGCTTAACTAGCTTAGGAGCATCTCCTGCAAAACTGCATTCAGTTGCTTGGCATAGTTGGTATGCAGCAGCCAAACGAAAATTGGATTTAGCAGCTGGGGCTCTGAAAACTAAAATTTCACATACATATCTAGTTGAGCTGGCTGCTGATGCAGGCGCTATCCCTGACAGTGATTTAACAGAACTGGAAGAAAAGGCAAAACATCGTGATGAACCCATGAACAAAATCAAACAGAAAATTGAATATTCAAATGATTGTGAAAAATTCAGTTACTTACCCTTGTGCCGCCAACTTGGTCTGGACAGAAAGTCAGCTCCAAATTTCAGGTTCTGAATATTTGGTACAACAAGCAACAGCTTTTTTTAATGGAGAAGGGTATTTCATCAATAGCTGAGCAGAAAAGAGGACAGACAATGCCACATGATACAGTGCAAAAAGTAAAGAGTTTTTATTTGGATGGCAAAAACACAACAGTAATGCTTGGGAAAAAGACAAAGTGAGCACCACCAAAAATAACTATGAACAAAAACGTCTAGTTTTAAGTAATTTATTTGAACTGTATTTTCTCTATAAAAAGAAAGTGTCCTGAAGACAAAGAAGGATTCTCAAAATTTGCTTCTCTTCGGCCAAAATAGTGTATACGTGCAGGATCATCAGGAACACATACTGTATGTGTGTGTCATTACCACCAAAACATTAAATTGCCTCTAAATTCCATTTCTATTGAAATAATAACATATGAAATAAATAACTGATCCTGTATACTTCGTCTGTGTGAAAAATGCCCCACCAGTTCATTGCTTCAAACCCACTTAGAAAATGAAATAGAAGACTATGATCCTGATGAAATGGTTCAGTACAGTCGATGGGTATCAACTGATAGAATGACTTTACATGTTCAAATCACTTCTCTGTCAGAATTTTGTGATACAAAAATTAAGAAAATTGAAAAACTTGCTCCACAATCTTTTATTTCTCAGTCACAATCTGATTACCTGAAAATGAAGAAGGAAACACTTGATGAAAGATCAGTGTTAATTTTAATGGATTTCGGTGAAAATCTCAATTTTGTTGTTCAAGACGAAGTACAGGGGCACCATTGGAACAATGGCAGCTGCACTCTTCACACTGTCCATATACATTTAAAAAAACAGTTGCATGCGAAAAAGCATTTGTATTGTTTCTGATGATCTAGAACATGATGTTGACTTGGTGTACCAGTCTCAGAAGACACTACTGAATTTTTTAAAGTGGGAATTTCCAGAAATTCATCTTGTGTATGTTAAATATTTCACTGATGGTTGTGCTGCACAATGTAAAAATTGTAAGAATTTCAGAAACACAATTTCAACATAAAGTGCAGCTGGTCCTTTTTTTTGTTACCAGCCATGGCAAATATCCCTGTGATGGTATTGGTGGCATTGTTAAAAGACTTGTCATGAAAACAAGTTTGAAAAGAGTTTATAAAGATCAAATACTTACAGCTTCACAGGTATTTGAATTCTGTCATGAGAACCTGCAAGCCATTTAAGTTCCCTTTGTTTCAAAAGATGAAATGGTACAAGTCAGACATTATCTGTCTCAGCACTTCAGAAGTGCAGAAACAATTCCTGGAACACGATATGTCCATCTTATTGTACCAATATCACCAACCAAGACTGGAGCAAAATGGCTGAACTGTGATACGGATTTTAGTATTGTGCATGATTTCTCAGATGCACTTACACTGCTAATGCCACAATGCACAAAGAGTTTGTCTTTAAATATGTCTGCTTGTGTCTGTATATGTGTGGATGGATATGTGTGTGTGTGCGAGTGTATACCCGTCCTTTTTTCCCCCTAAGGTAAGTCTTTCCACTCCCGGGATTGGAATGACTCCTTACCGTCTCCCTTAAAACCCACTTCCTTTCGTCTTTCCCTCTCCTTCCCTCTTTCCTGATGAGGCAACAGTTTGTTGCGAAAGCTTGAATTTTGTGTGTATGTATGTGTCTTGCCAGCACTTTCATTTGGTAAGTCACATCATCTTTGTTTTAGATATAGAGGGAAACATTCCACGTAGGAAATATATATCTAAAACAAAGATGATGTGACTTACCAAATGAAAGTGCTGGCAAGACACATACATACACACAAAATTCAAGCTTTCGCAACAAACTGTTGCCTCATCAGGAAAGAGGGAAGGAGAGGGAAAGACGAAAGGATGTGAGTTTTAAGGGACAGGGTAAGGAGTCATTCCAATCCCGGGAGCGGAAAGACTTACCTTAGGGAGAAAAAAGGGGTGGTATACACTCGCATACACACACATATCCATCCGCCCATATACAGACACAAGCCAAAACAAAGAAGATGTGACTTACCAAACGAAAGCGCTGGCAGGTTGATAGACACACAAACAAACACAAACATACACACAATATTCTTGTGCTGTGTCTTGTGTGTGTCTGTGTATGTGCGGATGGATATGTGTGTGTATGCGAGTGTATACCACCCCTTTTTTTCCCCCTAAGGTAAGTCTTTCCGCTCCCGGGATTGGAATCACTCCTTACCCTCTCCCTTAAAACCCACATCCTTTCGTCTTTCCCTCTCCTTCCCTCTTTCCTGATGAAGCAGCCATTGGTTGTGAAAGCTAGAATTTTGTGTGTATGTTTGTGTTTGTTTGTGTGTCTATCAACCTGCCAGCACTTTCGTTTGGTAAGTCACATCTTCTTTGTTTTGTTTTTTTTTTTTTATGTATATATATCCCAGTGCCATTCATTTCTCAAAACTGATTTTTTGTGTGTGATGAAACTTTACTTTATCATTTGTAGATCACTTTCTAATTTTTTCAGTATTTTCCAGAGGGGGGCAATTGTCCAAAATATTTTTTCTAATTTAACAATAAAATTAAATAAAATTAATTTACAAAAATTTAATTGGACAGTTCTAATATGTTTTCAGAAACTACATGTCTGAAAGCATATTCAGGGAAAAACTGTCAGCATACCATATTTTGTTTAAAAACTGCAGCCAATTTTCAAATTTTTGCAGTTTGCTTTGAAGTAATGCATTGCAGAAATTGCTACCAACAAAATGTATAGAAAGCAATAAAAATTGTCAAAATTTCATGATATTAGATACAAAAGCAGTAAACAAAATCTCAGTTCACAACTATATAATGGGTTTCATGGCCTGAATCACTTGACATGGAATGACCCTGCACTATTTGAACATGAGCTGCTTCTACATGATAACCATAATAGGGATCTGATCTTCCAGAGACTCCTTTTACAGAACTCACATTTCTTGGTTTGTCTACCATGTCCTTTGATACTGAGAGAATGTGGTTCAAAATTCTTTTCTCTGAAAATTTCTCTGGAATAACAGTTAAAACTTGCATCTTTTCACTGTAGGATGCACAATATTCAACAGCTGAATTGATATTTGTGAAAAATTACTGGCAAGAGGTGCAATAGTGCCTTGGTTCATTTTCTTCTGAAGATGGAATTTCTACTTTGAAGAGTGTGGTCAGTTTTGCTGTAGTGTATTCATCCATAGCTTTAGTAATTTCTCTGTGCTTTCTTGATACATAGAGCATATGACTCGACTTCTTAATAGTTTCTTAATAGGACTAACACCTACCTCTACAGTAGACTGATTCACGGCATTTAATTCTTCTTCTACTGATGCAAAATGTGCATCTTCTGCACCATGGGAGGCCTCACCTTGTTCAGATGCTATCATTGTTCTTATTCTGTCAAAACATTTAGAACACAAAAAGTTGTCACTGGAAACATCTTCACTTTGAAACAGAGTCTTCAAATGAGAACACTTATTCCCTCCCTGAACAAAGTCTGTTTTTTTGTTTGTCTTATATATCACTATTTTATGAATTTCCAAATAGTCGGCACACTTCACTCTTTTGTGGCCCCAGTCAGGAGACATTTCACACAGTCCTTTTAACAAAACACATTGCAACTGTGCCAACTGGCAAATTCCTCATGAAAACACCCTGGATGGTCTCAGATTTCTTAGAAACCTCTTCAGTAAACAAATTAACACTGAACAACTACAATACAGAAAACTGCACTGAACATTAACTACAAAAAAACTGACAAGAAACTATAACAAAGTGTAAGAAATATCTGCAACAATGAAAGTGAAAAGAAATAACTGCAACAAAGGCAATAGAAATAAACATTGTAACAAAGAAATTAGTAAGAAACAACTACAATGAAGACATAAATTACCCTTGAAAGTTAAAAAAATTACTTTTTAAAGTAAAACCTATCCAACTTAAAAGTGGATGCTCTCCTTTACAGATAATATAGTACTACATGGTAATAATCAACAGAAAAAATCTAATTTCTCTGAAAAAAAAATTTTCTGTAAATTATAAAAAAAATTCAAAAGGCGACAGTAAAAGAACTTTGACAGATATGACCAAATGGAGGATACCATTATAATCATAAAGCAATTATCTTCCAAATAAAAAAACTCTAACAAAATATTTAGAACTGTTACAGAGATACAACATTTTTGAAAGAATTTAGAAATTCTCATCTTCAAAACGGTGTTCGCAGTGTCATCTTTGGAGGCCTGTATCTCAGGGCAGGAATTTTCTTTGGAGAAAACAAAAAAGTACATGTTTCTTACTTACTCTTGAATTTTAACATATGCTAAATTCAATAACATCCAAGGCTATGAAGGTAACCCTCCTGCCTGAAGTGATACGGATTATGCCTGTTACATTTTGTAACTATTTATTTTTCTCCTGCCATACGTTTTCCCCCTTCTCCTATAATATTCTGTTGCAATTTTATGTCATTCTGGCAAGTGGCGTTATTTCTACAGCGGTTTGAAAGTTTAACTTTCATTATAATTACCCTTTATATTGAATGTATAAACCTATTCTGCTGTAAATGATTAATGCTGAATAAACCAGATACTGAACACCTATGTTCACAAATTTGTTCTCAAATTTTGGGAAGAAGGAAATCTATCTGAGATAGTAGCCTGCAGTAGAATACTAAGTTATTTCTGATACTATAAACTGCTACCTGCTTTTCAGTTTGGCTTTTGTAGAGATCTCTACAAAAAAAAGTTATAAATGATCTCACAAATTAAGAGATCTACGAGGAAAAAAGTGCAAGCATGTTTATATCTAGGATGTTCAACATCTAAAGAGGTTGGACAAAAATATGGAAATACTATAAGAAATACTTGCTTAAACATAAACGCAGATGCTGGATGGCCGACCCCTTACAATGATGGTGTTCCTTGTAGGATATTAAAAACTTGTACTGTTGTGATAGGATTACCCATAACCTATCTTTGTAATGAATCCATGACTCAGAACATATTTCCTGAATGACTTAAATACTTTGTATGCTGCAGTAACACCCATCTACAAAAGTAATGATAAGCAAACTATTTCTGGTTACAGACCTACATCATTTCTTCCAGTTCTTTCAGAATAATTTGAGAAAGTGACCTGTGACAGAGTACTGATTCAACTGATCAGAATTTGTTGACCATCTCTGTTGGGATTTTGTAAAGGGTTCTGAAGATATGCCTGTTGTCTAGGACTAGCATCTTTGATTACTAATCAAAACATCTTTGGTCCAGGGTTCAAACCCTGCCATCACTTAAAATTTGAATAAAATTCATCAGCAATGACAGCTGAAGAGTACCAGCATAAGAAGTTACCCTCACTCTGCCAACGGCCTTGTCAAAGAGGGCGGAGGAGTGGACAGAGGTTCATGGCACTCTCTTGTCCTTTTGTCCTTGGGATGGGAAACTGCACCTAAAAGTGGAAGAATCACCAATGATCAACAGCATGAGGATGCAGAAGGCAATGGAAATCACTTCATTAAAGGCACATAATTTATATCCACAGGGTATGCGGCTTATAATTGAAAAAAATGTCATGATGATCTCCACTGGCAAAAGAGTCCATACTAGTGTCCCATTCACATCTCCAGGAGGGGACTGCCAAGGGGAGGTAACAATGAGAAAAAGATTGAATAACCAATGAAAGGGTAACATCCTGCATGTCACGGTGTGGAATGTCAGAAGTTTGAAGGTGAGAGGGAAGGTAGGAAATTTGAAAAGGGAAATGTTAAGGCTTAGTCTAGATACACTGGGGGTCAGTGAAGTGAAATGGAAAAAAGCCAAGGATTTCTGGTCATATGAGTATAGAGTAATATCTATAGAAGTAGAAAATGGTACAATGGGAGTAGGATTCATTATAATAGGAAGATAGGGCAGAGAGGGAGTTACTGTGAACAGTTCAGTGGTAATGTTTTTCTCATCAGAATCAAAAGCAAATTAACTCCAACAACAATAGTTCAGGTATACATGCCTCCATCGCAAGTCATAGATGAAGAGATAAGAGAAAGTTATCAGGATACTGAATGAGCAATTCAGTACAGAGGGGGAAATTAAAATCTAATAGTTGTGGAGTGCTGGGATGCAGTTGTAGGTGAAGGAGTAGAAGTCAGGGTTATGGGAGAATATGCGTTTGGTACTAGGAATGAGAGGAGAAATACTGAGCCCTGCAATAAATTTCAGCAAGTAATAGTGAATACTCTGTTCAAGGATCACAAGAGGAGTAGATATATTTGGGAAAGGCCAGGAGCTATAGGAGGATTTCAGTTAGATTACATCATGGAAAGGCAGAGATTCTGAAATCAGATACTGGACTGTTAGGCATGCCTAGGAGCAGATATAGACTCAGATCACAATTTAATAATGATGAAGAGCAGGCTGTAGTTTAAGAGACTAGTCAGGAAAAATCAGTGCACAAAGAAGTGGGACATTGGAGTACTAAGGAATGAGGAGATATGCTTGAATTTCTCTGGGGATATAGATACTATGTTAAGCAATAGCTCAGTAGGCAGCTCAGTTGAAAAGGAATGGATGTCTCTAAGAAGGGCACTCACAGAAGTTAGAAAGATAAAACATAGGTACAAAGAAGATAACAACAAAGAAATCATGGGCAACACAAGAAATACTTCATTTGATTGATGAAAGAAGGAAGTAAAATAATATTCAGGGAAATACAGGTTACATAAGAATGAAATAAATAGAAAGTGCAGGGAAGCTAAGGTAAAATGGCTGCATGAAAACTGAGCAGAAACAGAAAAATAAATTATTGTTGAAAGGACAGATTTGGCATATAGAGAAGCCAATACAACCTCTGGTGAAATTAAAAGCTATGGTGATAAGAGTGCAATGAGAATTCCAGTGTTAATGCAGTGAAGATAGTGGGTATGTGGAAAGAGTACATTGAAGGCCTATATAAGGTGGAAAACTTGTCTGATGAGGTGATAGAAGAAAATGAAGTCAATATAGAAGAGATTGGAAATCCAGTATTAGAATCAGAACTTAAGAGCTTTGTAATATTTGTGATTGACTAAGGCAGAAGAGATTGATAACATTTCATCAGAATTTCTAAGAACATTGTGAGAAGTAGCAACAAAAGTATTAGGTTTTCATGGTGGTGTGTAGAATGTACGAGTCTGGTGATATACCATCTCACATTTGGAAAATATCTTCCACACAATTCCAGAGATTGCAACAGCCAACAGGTCTCATGATGATCTCACAACACCTTAACAGCTTTTGCATCCAAGTTGCTGACAAGAATAATATAAATGGAAAAAAAGTTGAGGGTGTGTTACATGATGATTAGTTTGGTTTTAGGAATAAAGGCTCCAGAGAGGCCATTCTGATGTTGCAGTTGATAATGGAAGAAGACCAGAAAAATCAAGACACATTCATAGGGTTTGTCAATCTGGAAAAAGCATTCAGCAATGTCAAATGCAAGATGTGTGAAATTCTGACAGAAACAGGGATAAGTTATAGGAAACGATGGGTTATATACAATATATACAAGAACCAAGAGGGAGCAATAAGAGTGGGAGACACAGAATGAAATGCGTGGATTAAAAAAAGTTTAAGACAGGGATGTAGTCTTTTGCCTCTGATGTTCATTCTATGCATCAAAAAAATAATGACTGAAATAAAAGGAAGGTTCAAGAGTGGAATTACAATTGATGGTGAAAGGATATCAATGATAAGATTCGCTAATGACATTTCTATCCTCAGTATAGTGAATAAGAATTACAGAATTAGCCAAATGGATGAGCAATATAATGAGTACAGAATATGGATAGGAGAGTAAATCGAAGAAAGATGGAACTAATGAGAAGTACGGGAAATAAGAACAGTGAGAAACTCAGCATCAGGATTGATGATACAAAGTTGAGGAATTCTTCTACCTAGGCAGCAAAATAAGCCATTACAGTCGGAGCAAGGAGGGAAAAGGCAGACTAGCACTGACAAGAAGGACATTCCTGGCCAAGATATGTCTACTAGTGCTAAACATGGGCCTTAATTTGAGGAATAAATTTCTGAGAATTTATGTTTGGAGCACAGCATTGCATGGTAGTGAAAACTGAACCGTGGGGAAACTGGAACAGAAGAGAATCGAAGCATTTGAGATGTGGTGTTACAGAAGACTATTGAAAATTAGGTGGGCTGATAAAGTAAGGAATGAGGAGGTTCTCCGGAGAATTGGCAAGGAAAGAAATATGTGGAAAACACTGACAAGAAGAAGGAGCAGATGAAAGGACATCTGTTACATCCCGCAAATAATTGAGGACATTGGTTGCAAGTGCTGCTCTGAGATGAAGAGGTTGGCAAAAGAGAGGAATTTATGGCAGGCTGCATCAAACCAGCCAGAAGATTGATGGCTAAAAATAAGGATGGAGTGGGGTCCTGGACACAGAAGACAATACAAGACCCCACAGATGAAGTACTGATGGAGCTAAACAAGAAAAATTATCCTGTTGACATATTCTGTTATCTTGCCAAAGCCTTTGAGTGTAGATCAAAAATGTCTACAAAGCTTCTGTGCAAAGTAAAGTGTTATGGTGATTAACGGCATCCCTCTTGCATGGATGAAGTATTATTACCACAACAGAAATCAGAGGATCTTACTAAAGTGCGCGTCATTTATGTTGGTGGCCGAGTTTAGGTTCGTTCTGCACATCTGACGTCACAAAACACAGTCAGCCAATGAACAGAGAACGACGTTGCCACATCTCGACTGTAGTGCAGAGCATGGACGAGTGTCTTCAGTTTTAGAAACGTTCAGTCATAAATAAAGTAATAGAACAAAAGCAATGTCTTAATAGCAGACATTCTTTTATAGAAAGTTTGGAAAAAGCATTCTTTATACCAATTGCTTCATATTCTATTAATTAATTAAACCAAACAAGCAATAAGACTCCTAATTCAGGCGATAGCAAGGAAAGGTGTTTGTATCACTCTCACGAACCGCTTTTTCGCAATAAAGAACGGCGGTAATTGTTTATTTCCTATTGTACTTCAACGAAGCATGAGTAATTCATAGTCATACCAACAGTGTTGGTTAGTATTTTACGTGAAGTCTTATATTCCTTATGGCGTTATGTAGTCAGACGAGGTGCGTTAGCGTAACGGTTAAGGTGTTGGGCTGCTATGCGAAAGATTATGAGTGCAAACCTTGTGCGGTGCTTAATATTTTCATTACTTAAAAACAATATCGAAGTGCCTTACTTCACTAATTATATTTGTTTGAATGCAATTTTTTGAAATTTCTAGTGCTTTGTCTCTTCATTAACCCTTTCGCTGCTGCAGACACGTACTCGCCGCATTCCGCGCTGTGCGCGATTTTGTCATCACTACACTGCTCGCCTGTGCAGACACATGGTGTTCCCACTGCTTTGACACACTTATCATTCGATTCCACAAAAACTATTTGGCCCAAAAATTTGATTTTTACACGTCTTCTTGACTGATACCTTCTCCCCATAAATGACTTAATTTTGTTTCGATGTTCAACGCAGTTATTATGCAGTATTAAATGTAGTAAACCATTGCATGAAATTTTGAAGAGTTTGCAGAGGTAGAAGTCCATAGCGTATACTTTCTGTATGGTCGATTTTAGTTGCCGCAATGTTGAGAATGAAATGTGGACAAGATACCTAAATTTCATATAAAATTTACTGTATAACAATATCTCATTTAATTTAAGTACGATATAGGTGTCGAAAGTAATATTGAGAAATATTCCGTCTTTCACGACTGTAACAAAAGTATTATTTACACCGGACGCGTTTGGCTTTATTTTAAAGCACTTCAATCAAGGAAAGATATGGCACATACACAATGGTACTCATGTTCTCTTTCTTGTTTTTGTTCCACAGCCGCAGTTTTACCAATGGTACTGAAATATATTCCTCTTCTGCAACTGTAATAAGGGGCTTATTTAGACCAGACGCGTTTCTCTCTTTTGAAGCATCTTCAGTGGACAGTATTTTGTCTCCTCCATTGCCAAGTCACCTTTCGTAGTTTTGTGCTGCGGTAACACAATATTCAACGTTTGTGTTGGCAGATCAGTGTTTTAGCAAATAAATGATGTTTGGTGTGCCACACACAAAAATTATATTTGACATAGCTCAGAGCACTTCACTGATAGACGGTATATTCAAGTCCTAATGTTTTTGTAAGCCCACAGTTTTGTTTAATGCATTTTGTCTACCTCCTTTTGATTGATTGAAGTGCTTTAAAATAAAGCCAAACGTGCTCAGTGTAAATAAAACTTTTGTTACAGTCGCGAAAGACGGAATATTTCTCAATACTACATACACCTATGTGGTACTTAAATGAGCTATTGTTATACAGTAAATTTTATATGAAATTTAGGTATCTTGTCCACATTTCATTCTCAACATTGTGGCAACTAAAATCGACCATATGGAAAGTATACTCTATGGACTTTTACCTCTGCAAACTCTTCAAAATTTCGTGCAATGGTTTACTATATTTAATGCTGCATAATAACTACATTGAACATCGAAACAAAATTAAGTCATTTATGGGGGGAAGGTATCAGTCAAGAAGATGTGTAAAAATCTAATTTTTGGGCCAAATAGTTTTTGTGGAATCGATTGATAAGATTGTCAAAGCAGTCGGAACATGACGTGTGTGCACAGGCGAGCAGTGCAGTGACAAAATCGTGCACAGTGCGGAATGCAGGGAGCACGTCTTTGTAGCAGCGAAAGGGTTAATGCGGCCGTGGTGGCTTTACTTCATGAATTGCGTGCTCCCCCCTAAACGCAAGCTTGCAAACTATACTATGGCGCTGCTTCTCTTGGCGCGTGCGTTGTGTGCAACTGGCAACGCAGCAATCTCCCGCATCTGGGCGGGCATGCGCAAGCCGCCAAGATAAAAGAATTCAACTATAACATACTCTGTATTTAGTATGCAAATAACTTCAGAATGGGAGAACATGCCACAGAGATTGGTTTTTATTCTACATAAGTTATCTTCCAATGACTTCAAAGGGCAATTGAAAAACTGTAATGTTTGCTGACAACTCAAACATACTAATCAAGGATCCAAACTCAATCCTAGCCTGACACAGCTCAAATGTTAGTTGAACAGGCTTATACATGATTTACAGCAAACAGTTTGTCTTAACCACACAAAGATGCAAATTATGCAATTTTAGACAAACAATGTTTACTTTTTAATACCAGAAGTAGATATTAATGGTCTTTGTTACAGTTCTACTTGCTTTTGGATGGCACTTAAATATTCTGTTCATGTTGCAACATAATGTTCTCAGTAAAACGAAACAGTCTATGAGGGTGGTGTAACCCAATAATGAATAATACTTAGCTTGATATCTAGTTGTTGTCCTGGAAATCTTGCCAAGAACTGGATTCTCTTTTTAAGATTATACACCATGAAAAGTGAAATAAGTTGAGGGTACACTGAGAAAGTGTTTATAACATTTTATTTGTCAATGTGACACAGACTTTATGTCATAGAAGTTGGAGCAACAGATCAGCTACCAAAGTTCTACATTAACACTTAGCTGTTCTCAGATGCGCCTTGACTAAATGGTAAATGAACTCCATTGAAACTATATCATATGTTTTTGAGTGGGGTCTGCCTTTAGCAAAACACAACTTTGTTTTTTGTCCCAGACATGTTTCACTGCAGTTGCAGCAGCATCAGTGGGCTTTTTATTATTATGGCTTCTTACCACATGGTGTGGTTTTCCTGCTGTATTACATTTTTGCAGTGACTGTTTTCTTTACAGTTTGTGTCCACCCCGATAACTGAGTGGTCAGCATGACGGATTGCCAACCTATGGGCCAGTGTTCGATTCCTGGCTGGGTCAAGGATTTTCTCTGGTCAGGTACTGGGTGTTGTGTTGTCTTCATCATCATTTCATCCCCATGCAGCGCGCAGGTCACCCAATGTGGCGTCGAATGTAATAAGACCTGCACCAAGGTGGCCGGACCTGCCCTGCAAGAGGCCTTCCAGCAAATGACGCCAAATGCTCATTTCCATATTTTTCGCAGTTTGTCACCTGCAAGGTGACAGTGACAGTGATGGTGACAACTCAATACATAGAACTTGACAAAGCAAAATAGTCACTGTAAAAATGTAATACAGCAGGAAAACCACACCATGTGGTAAGAAGCCATAATAACAAAAAAAAACTCTGATGAAGCTGCAACTGCAGTGAAACATGTTGGGACAATAAACAAAATTGTGTTTTACTAAAGGTGGACCCCACTCAAAAACATATGGTATTGTTAAAGCGAACACAGACAACAGAGCTTCAACATCAAGACGATTACCCATTGAAACTTCTGAGTGTCTTTGTATTAAACTAAACTTCATCTCTACATCTGGAAACTCTTCCTATCACGCTCAAGTTCCAATTGAAATACAAAACTCTCCATGTATTAGCTACAAATTATACTTTTTAGCTGACATCTAGACAAACCCAACTCTGCTAAGTAAATTCTGAAGCTGCTTGGAGAGATGCAGAGGTAAGTCATTACACTGTTTGATACAACAATATTTCATTAGAAACTCATTCTACAAATTATCTGGATATTTAGATTATGGCACTTAAATTACTGATAGCTATGTGGCAAACAGCAGTCTGTGTCAAAGTTGTATAACAAGTAATAATGTGCTTCAAATTAACTCAGTATTTATAGATGTAAAAGCATTTCATTTGAAAAATGTTGGCTTACCAAGTAAATATTACATTACTGCAGTAATAGTAGATAAACAGCATCTGTATAATAAAAAGAGACAGCATCAACGTTTTTCAAAGTAGCACTTTCTAACTAATGTACTTGGTTAAATTCAGATGGCGCAAGCCTCAATAGCATTAAGCAGTGGAGTGATAATTTGTTGTTAATACAGTGATGATGTCTTTGTCTCATATTATATCTTGACTCATCCCTGAAGATTCTCCGTCCTGAGGGGATTTACAGAACTTATGAACAAATGAATGAATGAAATCAAGCATGGGCAAATTTTTGGTGCTCTTATGATGGGTGCTTCCATAACCAAGATAGTCGAAGTATTTGGTGTTTCAAGAGGCATCATATCAAAAATTTACACTGTATACAGTGAAAGTAGAAAGACATAATCTGCTGTGTCACAATGTAGAAGAAATTGCACATTTTTATGATGACAGACAGTCATTGAAGAGGATTTCCATGAAACGTAAGAGGAGAGCTGCAAAAGTCATTGCAGAGCTGAATGTCACTCTTGCATTACCAAAAACTTGCCTGGAAAATTTTAGCCACCACTAGGACCCAAACCAGCTTATCCCCAAGAGAAGTGCCACTACCTCTAATGTTGGGACCACATTGCAACCCTATATCTCCACCTACAGCTGGTGCACAGTTGTTGGTATTTACCTGAGCACACCCATTTGCCGTCAATCAAAGTGCTTTGGTACAACAGTCTTCTATCAAGTGACCACCTTCTTTGCACGATATTGTGGGTTAAGAAAGCAGTATGACACAGGCAGTGACCTCAAGTGTTGCTGAGGTTGCACTTATGAGCACATGCCCAGAGCTGCATGCAGTATCCACTGACTCTCATACAGCTGCTAACATTATGTTTGGATTGTAATACTTAATGTCAATACATCAATGTTTTGCTAATGGCCTCGTACCAGCACCTACAAACCATCTGGCCCTCACTACTGTACTCCTCACTCAGACAACCTGGTTACAATGGAGGCCTCAACCTCAGCCTTTACAATATTGTGAAACAAGCAATAAATTCTTTCGATAATTCGCAGGAAGATACCAGTTCTCAATATCTAGTCATTCAAATATTGACTAATTGGATTTGTGAATTAAAAACTAGAATGCTCTATGGAGAGGGTTTTTTTAGAGGGGGGAGGGGCATTTCATGATACTTTCGTATATGACTTTAGCCAGTACCTTTAAGAAGAAGATAAGCAGTGAGACTGTTCACTATATTTCTTGTAAAGAGGATTGACAATTGCATGTTTCAGTCTGTCTGGAAATGTCCTCTGTGGTAATGATAGCCAAGTGTTTCAGGTATGACTAAAATCATTCCATGTATGTGAAGAACAAGATTTTAGTACTTTACTCAATTTCTAACTCCATGAGAATTTTTTGTTTTGATGGAATTAATTACAGTCTGAATTTATTTGGCAGAGCATGGAGTAATTGTAATTTGCTTACATATATAATGCGTGTATTTTATTGCTTTCTCCCTTGAACCGTCTATGCAAATCTTCTGAGCTACTTCAACGAAGAGTTTATTAAACACATTGTTACCTGGCTATCATTTAGTATCTGGTTGCTTTCCTTAATAACAAAGTTCTGACACTGCTCAACTGATTATCTGGTTTAATTAATGCCCATAAAGAATTGATTTTTGATTTGTTAATCACTTTTCTGAATAAAGTACAGCATTTCTTGCAGTATGAAATCAGTCCTACACCTACTTTTCCTAACATTTCAAACCATTTCCTTTTCCTTGCATGTATTTTGATGCATTTTGTAGTCCCAGGGCTTCTTTGATGTCTGACGGGGAAAAATCAACAAAAAAAAACTCAAATTGTATGGGGTAAATAACATTTCACAATTGTTTCTTTTACATGAATCTTTCAGAAATCTAATATTAACATGGTACTCAAGGAGAAGGACTATTATTACGCCTCTTATGTGGCTGACTTGCTTTAATTTTGATACCACAATAATGATGTGAGGTGTATATACCCAAGAAATGGTTGAAGGAGTGGATTATATTTGATGTCTTATCACGCTCTTTGCCATTTTCACATACATCATCACTCAAATGATCATACCTGTGACATGGTCTCTATTTTAAACTTGGAAAGAATAACCAGCGGAAAGCTACAAGTACACGGAAAAATATAGATGGCTGACAGTTAAACGAAAATTTCACAACATGATTATGTCTCTTCTGCTCTAACCATTTAACTCTACACTGAATACATTAACATAAGTTTCTGTTACTGTAATTCAAGACTGTACATAAATTTGTTCAGATGTGACAACACAGCTGCCCACTTAAACTTAGATTATCGTGGGTGAAAAACATGTAAAACTACCTAAATCCGTGGCTTACAGAATGTCACATGACTAAAGCATGAGTCAGGTTTTGTACAGTAGATGTTTTTGAAAACTGTACTGGTTGGCATGGAGGAGATTGTTGTACTTCATTAAATTTGGACTTGGAATATTTCCAAGATTCTACAACAGCATAACATCAAAGATTTTTTGCAGTTGTTTTGCGGAAGTCTTGTGCAATTCTTGTCGTAAACAGTTGAGATTTGTGCTTACTTTCAACTACTCAGCACAGCTTTTTGTTTGAGGGCTCTACAGAATATTACCTGTTAATGAGGGGATAACTCAGTCAAAATTTCTGTATAGAATCTGATACGATCCCCAGATCCCATCAGGCCTTGGAGGTTTCTTTTATTTATTTATTTATTATCATCCCAATGATCACATTTGTGATATAGGATTTGTCAGGGTACATTTTAGCAACTATATAATATCTTTACAAAATTTTTATCTGTGCTGAATTCATATGAATCTATCTTATGTTTAATACAATATACAACTAATAAGTGTTTTTATAGCATAATTTCTTATGTGCTTGACAGACATATTCACTGATGTAATTTCATTTGTCACATTAACTTAAACATATATTCTTATACAGTTGCACAGAGATATTCACTTATGTTTTAATGACATTTGTCAAGCATATGGTTCTTTATAACAGTTTTAAATTTATCCTCATTTTCCAGCTCTTTGATATTTTTTGGTAGTGCATTAAAAAGTTTGATGCCTTGATTACGTACATGTTTCTGACTTCGGGTCCTTGTTACAGCTTGTATGTGGATATCTTTACATTGCTGTGTATCGTAATTATGGTAGTCTG
Source organism: Schistocerca serialis cubense (assembly GCF_023864345.2). Lineage (NCBI taxonomy): Eukaryota > Metazoa > Arthropoda > Insecta > Orthoptera > Acrididae > Schistocerca > Schistocerca serialis. Next base: position 172,765,714 of record NC_064643.1, on the reverse strand, counting down.
CATTGGTTTTCATTTTGTCTTGATTTCTTTTGATCAACAACAGACATTTCAGAATGTATAATGATGGAATTGTTAAAATTTTCAATGCTTTAAAAAGGGGCCTATAATGTGTTTGAGGTGGATATCTTTACATTGCTGTGTATCGTAATTATGGTAGTCTGCATTGGTTTTCATTTTGTCCTGATTTCTTTTGATCAACAACAGACATTTCAGAATGTATAATGATGGAATTGTTAAAATTTTCAATGCTTTAAAAAGGGGCCTATAATGTGTTTGAGCGAATAGCGCATTTTTGTAATTTGAAAATCTCATTTAGACGACAATTTGTTTTTCCCCAGAATACTATCCCATAGAATGTAATGGACTGAAAATAGCCAAAATATTCTAATCTGGTACAGTCATTACTACAAACTCTTGAAATTATTCTAAGTACAAAACATGCTGAATTTAGTTTTAGTGCTAAGCTCACCACATGGTCCTTCCAGTTAATCTTCTCATCAATGTGCATACCCAGGAATTTTGCACACTGTACTCTTTCAAGTTGTTTGCCCTCCATGGTGGGATTTGGCCGTCATGTTCACTTATTTTTCCATATTGCACATAATTAGTTTTTTTTGCATTCAGTGTTAGCTTGTTAGCACTAAACAACTATATGTTGTAGGACATGGTCCACAGTACTGTGCAATGACTGCTTCATATCACTAACTATTAAACTAGTATCATCAGCAAATAACATGATTCTAGTTTTTCTCTCTGACACCTGAATATCATTAATGTAAATGAGGAACAGCAAGGGGCCTAATACACTTCCTTGGGGTAGTCCTACTGTGACCTTCCTTGGATCTGATCTTAGTTTAATTTTTTGATTAATATTTGGTGCTGTAATTTCAACCACCTGCATCCTCTTTTCCAGATAAGACTCAAACCACTTTTTTACCGGTCCTCTCATACCTATAGCTTCAAGCTTTTCCAAAAGTATGCTGTGGTCAACAGTGTCAAAGGCTTTTGACAAATCTAGATTTATCCCAACTACACTTTTTCCCTCTTCCAATTTAGTGATTATTTCTTTTGTGTTTTCCAGTACAGCTGTTTCGGTACTTCTCCCAGCTTGAAATCCATGCTGATTATTGTTTATCAGATTGTGGATATTAAGATAATGTGTGACTATGTTTCGTTAGAATCTGTAAAACCTTAGAGAAAGTTGGGAGAAGTGAGACAGGTCTGTTATCAACCTTTTTCAGCAGGGGAACAACTTTAGAAATTTTAATGATTTCAGTGGTTCCATAATGGCATTGTCACAGTATTTAGCCCTGTCATCACCAAGTGGTTTCCTTCCATCATGGACTCTGAGTGGCGTGCCCTTATCTGACCTATTCTCTCACCACCTTGAGGAAGGAACCAATGGTTCCCAAAACCTATGATAGTTTTGTGTACTTTTATATGTATGTACTGGCAGTACTACGCAGGTAAGTGATGGCCGGCAATTCTACCTCATACTTTATTAACTGACTGGATTCAGTTTTCCTTTTTGTAGACTGTGTCACTCAGCATTGCTGTGGTGAGAACATTAAAACTGAGCCAGTACTCTTGGATTTTTCTTTGTAAAGGAACATTTCAAAACAGAGTTCAGCATTGTTGTTCTTGGATGTAGCCTTCATTTCACTGCCTGTCTTCCATGAGTGCCTACAGATTAACTTTGGAGCTACTGGCAACCTTTACATTTGACAAACATTTCTTTGATTTCTGTGCAAGGCCTTCTGATAACCTTTACTGTGGTGGTGGTTGAAAATTGCATGTTGTGCTCTTCTGGCAGCCAAATATATTTCATTTAGTGTTCATCTGACTGCAGCTCTATGCTCTGGTTTACACCTGTTGTGTAGCAGTGTGTCTTGTAAAGTCACTGGGCTTATGCTATAACTGTCATGTGACTGTGTGCCGTATTGATTTATGGAATGTGCAATAAAATTGATTAATAAATATTAGCTTTAAATAACATCAGTTACTTATACATAATTTCCTTTGGAATAATTGCATATTAATTGAGTTACTTTGTTCTACACATGCTTTTTCAGAATTGCAACAGGAATGGAATCATTACCAACGGAGTATATTTAAGGGTATTTGCTGCAATGCCACTAATGTAGTTAGTAAATAGCTTAGTCACTGTTGAATTACTTACCTGTTTGCTGTTTCATTTTTATGTACTGCATTTTTATCCACCAAGCCCCACACAGAACAGGGCCTTCCAGATTACACAAGTAGATGTGATACCATATGAAAATGAGTGACTGATTTTAACAAAGGCAGTACTGTATACTGTTTTAAGTTTTACACATTTCAAGCAGTTTACCTCAAACTGTTTTAGCAATAATGTTAATAAATTTGATGTTAAGTGCCATACAAAATTTTTTCTTGTTAAGTTCTACCAGGACTTTATCTCCACAAACATGAAACTATGGAGTATTTTATACTTTATATATAGCAAAAAATGAATGTTTTTTATTATAGACAGCTTACTCAAAGAGATAACTTTCTTATTTCCATTTATATTACTAGGTTTTACTACTGAATTCCAATATGACATCATTCATAAATCCTGGTGCATCTATGTGTGAGGTAATAAAAACCTGCAAAAAACTTTGCCATTGACAGAAAATGATGTTGTTGTCTTAGTGGGAGGATCAAACAATGTGTATCATAACAATGCAAAACAGGCTATCGGAGCAACAGTGAAAGCCCCAAACAATCTACCAAATGTAAATGTTATCTTCTCTAATATACCCACAAACTATGATTTAATCCATACACTAAGAGGAAACTACATGAAATGCCTAAATATTTCCAAATGCAACTTCCCTTGAATTGCATGCCTATGAAAGTACGAAAAGGATAGTTGCTACTCACCATATAGCAGAGACACTGAGTTGCATATAGGCACAACAAAGAGACTGTCAGAATAAGAACTTTGTACCAACAAGGTGTTTCTCAGAAACAGCCAACACACTCACCGAAACGCACCTCATACATACACACACACACACACACACACACACACACACACACACACACACACACGCACACACACACACACACACACACACACACGCACACACACACACACACACACACACACACACACACACATGACCATAGTCACCAGCTGCTTGCATCAGGAGCCAGAGATATTGTGTGTGTGTGTGTGTGTGTGTGTGCGTGTGTTTTTTGTCTATTTCTGACTAAGGCTTTGTTGGCCAAAAGCTCACTTTCTGAGAGTCCTTTTGTTGTGCCTATCTGTGGCTCAGAATCTATGCTATAAGGTAAGTAGCATCTATCCTTTTCACAATATTGTTACAACTCAGGTAAAAGATTTCTTTGCAATCAAATAAGAGAATATATCAGAAATTGAAATGAGAAAAAGCAATTCTAAAATTATCCTGAATAAACACCTTCTTCTCCTGATATTGTGAAAGAGAAAAATGCTTCATCAACTGACCAACAAGTGGAAACACAAGATTCATCTAAAATTACCTCATCTGCTGAAGTTGTTATCTTTCCATCAAAGAAAACATCATCTGCAAAAGAAGAGGGAACATCATCTGCAAAATAGGAGCTACCAACCACAGGCTGCTTCAACAGCAGCAGCTGTGCTAACATAAGCAGTAGATCTATCATACTGTGACAGTGCACCGTAATAAAGACCTTAACAGAGCCTACAAATAGCTCCTGGAAGGATACAGATAGAGGCAAACTACTCACTATTCTACAAATTAACATATATTGCATTAGAAATAAGCTTTTAGGATTACAAGATTTGTGTAACAATCAGCATATTGATATTATATTTGCATCTGAGCACTGGTTAACACAAGATCAAGTAAATGTATTTGTTCGTCAGTGCTATGATTTTGTGGACATAATGTGTAGAAAACAGGAAAAGAATGGTAGGGCTGAAATTTTTGTCAAAGGAGGAGTAAAATTTACCATAATTGACTTATCTATATATTGCTCAGAACTGGATGGGGAGTTTAGTTGTGTAAAACTAAAGAACAAAAATATAGTCATAGTTAGTCTGTATAGGTCTCCAGATGGAGATGTAAACATTTTTATTGAGAACCTTGCTTTAATAACTAAAAAATAAATCTTGAAAAATAAGCCAAGAACTGCCACATGTGGTGATTTTAACACAGAAATGGCAAAACAGAGGGGCAAGTCACAAGAACATTTCTGTATATGCAGAGATCATTGGACCTATATTGTACAAAGAACTGTGCTACACTTAAGAATGCCTGCATAATCAATATTATGGTGAATTTCCATAGGGAAGACTTCACAGTCAGACTTGCAGGAGAAGGGCTTGCAGATCATTAGTCTTTGCTCCTCACACTGTATGTGGCAAACAATTAAAACTGAAGAACCTGAAATGGTACTGTTAAGAGGGTAAAAGGAAGGAAGAGAGAAAGAGTGTTTATTGAGAGACTACATAGTGCAAACTGGGACTTTGTATACAATTTCCAATTGTTGGAAAGGGGAGCTAAAATGGCCTTTCATAACTTTTTTAAGAAATATACATTTTTATGGTATTCTTGTTCTCCTGTAAAAGAAGAAATAGATCTCCAGTTGTACCAAAAATAAAAGGCTGAAATGGTTTACTGATGAACTTCTGAAATCAGAGAAAACATGTTCATATTGTACCAGATGCATAAGCATGCATGTACCCAAAGGGCAGAACAGAGAGAGAATATTTATAGGTCCTATCTTAAATGCAAAAAATTCTACAAAGCTAAGCTCCTCAAGGCAAAAAAACTGGCAGTGGAAAACTATATAGAAATGGCACCAATAAATGCAAGGCAGCATGGCAGATAATAAAGCAAAGGGACACACCAAAATGCACACAGCTCTGCCAGATTCTGAGGAGTTAAGTCACTACTTTTTAAACTCAGGTGAAGATATAGAAAACAATATTAAAGCAACAAGTTTATCAGCAATGATCCTGGTTGTAGCCCCACTGTCAGGTGAACAGGTATTTCAGTGGAGTGTTATCACATCTGCTGATATTATAAAAGCTGTTTCCAAATTTTCAAATTCTCAGAGTATGGATTGTTGTTGGTTGTTGAACTACATCATTAAAAAGACAATACACTCAGTCTCTACACCATTAGCTTTTATTTTTAACAAATGTTTCGAATTAGGACAATCTCCAGAATCACTCAAGGTATCAAAAGCTATCCCAGTTTTTAAAAAATGCGACAAACAATTTCCCAAAGCTACAGAGCAGTTTCAATTGCGCCAATATTTTCAAAGATATTTGAAACACTGGTCCACACACAGAGAAGCAGCTACTTTGGAAAACACAATCTCTATGTAACAATCAGTTTGGGTTTTGCAAAATAAGCAAGGCATTCAATTGCATTTCTGTTGATGTACTAGTAAGAAAGCAGGAGTTCTATGGGGTGTATGGGAGCATATTAGCCATGATGCATTCTTATTTAAGCAACAGGTTACAATTTGTCACAGTCAGAAATGTAAATTCTCCTTAATGAAAATCAGCAAGGGCGTTCCACAAGAATCTATTCTTGGACCTTCTTCCTCATTGCAGCAATCAATGATTTACTTAATAACATAGCTCATTCTGTCATATGTTATGCATATGATACTTGCGACACATTGAAGAAATCTCAGCTCTGAATAGGATGACAAAAGAAACTCTTGATACAGCCTTACACCGGTTTGCACCTAATATACTCCTGTGTAATCTCAACAAAATCTGACAGCTCCTAATTGGAATGTCTAATGAAATAGAAAACAAGTCAGGAAAAGTTTAGTTATTTACACTGACAGCAGACTCTGCTGGGAGTAACGTATCAATCATGTATGTGAAAAAATATATGGGGTTCATACCTTATTTGGAAGCTAAAGGATTTAGTGAGCATAGATTACCTTAGAGTGACATACTTTGTACTATTCCAGTCACATAATTCATTTGCCCTGATTGTACGGTGACATTCTGCCAGTGTGCGATTTGCAGAGGGGGATGGGGGGGATTTCCCCCCCTCTGCATCAGACCATCCCCTCCTCTGGTTTTAGTTTATGCATCCCTACCTGGGATGTTTATTTCCCACGCACTGGAGTAAAACTTTACGTATAATTTAAATTTGTGGAGCCGAACACTGAAAGTTTTTAATAAGTCTTACTATTAATACTATTAATATGTTTCAGTTTTCTATCATCAGAATAAGTACAACTTTTCACAAATGTGCCTCTACTTTTTGAATACCCCTCATATATCATACCCGTATGTAGACGATATTGTAAATAAGCTTTACTTATAATGTACTTTTAAAGATGTAACAAGGGATGGCTTTTCTGACAGTGCATACGCGTCAATAGTGAGTTTCGGGATTAATATCTATTTATAAATATCTGTTTAACCATGCGTAACACCACGGTCCAAGCTAGTAACATATACAATTCTACTAACCCCCTAAGACATCCCCCCCACTGGTAAAAGCACAAATCGCACCCTGCATTCTGCTCATGTCAAGAATATTTTTAAAATAAAAAAATTCCTATGTATAATGTGTAAAATTCTTTTTCCCAGGATCAGAATACTCACAACTATAAAATTATACTTACATGTCTTTGTGCTCTGTGTTAAAAATAATATTTCAGAATTTGCTGCTAGGGGAGACACTCGTGAACACAACATCAGAGATGAGGCTAATTTAGAGGTAGCAAGGCACAGGTTAGCAAGAACTGGAAATGAAAGGTGAACTCACTCAAAATTTTCAGCAAATTACCATTCTGTTTTTGGTCTATGGATCGAAAATTTTTTTAAGTTAAATGGTACAGCTGCCTATCAGATTGCCTATTTTACCATATTAAAGGATTCTTTGAGATGCCTAAGGAGGATATTAAATGTAACAAATTTTCCTATAGTCTACTGTGTCATTACATGGTATGTTTATGCTTTGTATAATTATGCTTCTGTGTTTTATATAATTATGTCCTGTATACTCTATCCAATTATTATTGCACAGTATTTTTACAATACCACACCACAGTATAACTTATGGACACTAGCTCTTAGAAATCTTTCTGTAGTGTATATTATTATTGTGGTGCTTAATATGATAAGACACTCAATTGACATTAGTTTATTTTAAGAATTGAATGGAATGGACAGTGTCTTGAAAGGAGGATATAAGATGAACATCAACAAAAGCAAAACAAGGATAATGGAATGTAGTCTAATTAAGTCGGGTGATGCTGAGGGAATTAGATTAGGAAATGAGGCACTTAAAGTAGTAAAGGAGTTTTGCTATTTGGGGAGCAAAATAACTGATGATGGTCGAAGTAGAGAGGATGTAAAGTGTAGGCTGGCAATGGCAAGGAAGGCGTTTCTGAAGAAGAGAAATTTGTTAACATCCAGTATTGATTTAAGTGTCCGGAAGTCATTTCTGAAAGTATTTGTATGGAGTGTAGCCATGTATGGAAGTGAAACATGGATGATAAATAGTTTAGACAAGAAGAGAATAGAAGCTTTCGAAATGTGGTGCTACAGAAGAATGCTGAAGATTAGATGGGTAGATCACATAACTAATGAGGAAGTATTGAATAGGATTGGGGAGAAGAGAAGTTTGTGGCACAACTTGACCAGAAGAAGGGATCGGTTGGTAGGACATGTTCTGAGGCATCAAGGGATCACCAATTTAGTATTGGAGGGCAGCGTGGAGGGTAAAAATCGTAGAGGGAGACCAAGAGATGAATACACTAAGCAGATTCAGAAGGATGTAGGTTGCAATAGGTACTGGGAGATGAAAAAGCTTGCACAGGGTAGAGTAGCATGGAGAGCTGCATCAAACCAGTCTCAGGACTGAAGACCACAACAACAACATACCCATATGTATTACTGCAACCTGTATTATACTAAAATGAAAAGCCTATTTCATTGTAAAATGATTAATGGTGCATAAAAATTCTTTATACTTCAAATTTATGTCTGTCCGGAAGCATCTACTTTAGGTAACCTCTCATGATGTCAGAAGAAGGATTTTAATACTCTCAACATCATCATCATCATAGCAAGGAGAACTGTGAATTTGTAAGAAAAAGTATTTATTAAAAAACTCTTACGTGGTTTGGTATCAACACCATCTGAGTAAAATGTAATAAATCATCTACATTTTCATCTTTCACGTTCTCAGTATTAAACTGTGGGTGCACTTAACAATAAGAAGAGTAAAGCCCTCTTTCATAGATTTAGTCAACTATTCAGCGATATTTTACAAAAAGAATAATTTCTTTAATATATAAATGCTAATGACTACACACAGAAACTGTTAACATGGTAAGAGAAGCATATAAATGACAGAAGCATAGCTGAAACAGGAGAACCTTTTATTCATTTTTCAAAGTTACAGGAACAGACTACTATAGTAACTAAGCACACAAAAGACAGAACATATCAATGAAACAAACTACATTTTAAATTTCCTGTGAACTTCATATGGTTTCAGAGGTGATTTCTTATCTGAAGCACATTTAAAGTCCTGTCCAAACCAAGGTTTGTAGGAATTGTTATCCTGACATTCACTTGGTCCCCATTTGTGATGCTGAATAATATTGTGAGTGTATTAACTTCAGAAATTAATTTGAAAAAAAATGTAGAGAGAAAGGGTCTAGTATGCAAAAAATTGAATATTGCACAGGGCCTAGTCATGTTGTATTTAAAGCAGAATATCCTTCATGTTAGAACAAGTCACTCCTATTCATGACATCCAAACACCTCTCAGTAGAAACAAATTGGATTCAGTATTTTCTAAAAGAATTCATTCCACAAACACTTTTGTCTGTCTGCTTTTCCGAAGACACACAGTGCTTTATTTCATAACACTATTCACAGACTATTTCCACATGAGAAATTTTACATACGTGTGTTAGCCATTCTCTGATAGCCACACTTGCCGTTACAGAACTGAAAATACATCATTTCATTTTCATTTTGAAACAAATTTATATTGTTAAAATAACATAGGCCGTAGCATCTAGGGGAAGCTTCCAGCCAAAACGAAAGTAAGTTGTGACACTTCAAATGTAATTCCCCTCAAGGACAAGACCCACAAACTACTTGGTGAATCTGAAAATGAAGCATCACCACTACAAGACAAGTGTGATGTTCTGACATCGCAAGAAAGCACCCCAAGTGCTAGCAGTTCACAGAGCATATCAATAACAACAGAACCAACACCTGAAGTATCAGAAACAGCTACACCATCATCATCATCATTATCAACAGCAACAACAACAACAGAAATGACAGCATCAATGACACTGGGAGCTACACCAGCAGCAGCAGCAGCAAGCAACTCACCATATCCCAGTGAACGACCTACAAGGTGCAGAAAACCTGTCCTTCTGAAGGATTTTTGGTACCTCACCAGGGCAAGGAACGGAGTATGACACCACAAAATGTAAATACAAATGTAACCAGTTCTCTTCCTCATCACCTGCAGATTCTAAGCTTAAACATTCAGTATCTTAGAAATAAATCATTAGAACTTGAGGTAGCTATGAACACTGCAAATATTGACTGCATGTGCATTGTGGAGCATTGGTGCAGAAGTTTTGAACTAAGTAGCATTAATATTCATCCGTTTAAGTTGGAAAGCCAATATTGTAGAAAAAATACCAAAAATGGAGGTGTATGTATATTTACCAAACCAAGTATCAGCTATAAAAGAAGGTGTGAAGCTGAATCATTGAGTGTGGAAAATCATTTTGAAGCTGCAGCTGTGCAGTTGAATGAAATACAGGGAAAAGTCATAGTCATAGCAATATACAGAGCACCTACTGGTGATGCAGACATATTCTTTAACCAATTAGAAATATTGCTTAACACTCTGTTCACCGATAGAGCCACTGTAGTTGTGTGTGGGGACTTCAATATTAATCTTATGAGTGAAAGTAGGCTAAAAGACCAGTTCCTAAATCTGTTATGTAGTTTCAACCTGCTGCCACACATACACACGCCCACAAGAATAACAAATAATACAGTCGGTCTTATTGATAATATATTTTCAAATGTAGGATGCACAGAAGTTGAAGTAACAAATACTGATTTGGGATTATCAGACCACAATGCTCTTGTCCTCAAAATCCCTTCAAGGCAACTGAAAGAGAAAAAAACACACTTCATGTATAAAAGAAATTTTTCTACAGAGAACTATGTAGAATTCATAAATATGCTAACTAATGAAATTGATGAAATGTATGATGAGATAAAAGAAATTATTCAGGTAGTGAAGGGAGACGAAAATTTAATAGTCATGGGTAACTGGAATACAAGAGTAGGAAAAGGGAGAGAAGCAATCATAGTAGGTGAATATGGATTGGGGGTAAGAAATGAAAGAGGAAGCCATCTGGCAGAATTTTGCACAGAGCATAACTTAATCATAGCTAACACTCGGTTCAAGAATCACAAAAGAAGGTTGTATACATGGAAGAATCCTAGAGATATTAGAAGGTATCAGATAGATTATATAATGCTGAGACAGAGATTTAGGAACCAGGTTTTAAATTGTAAGACACTTCCAGGGGCAGATGTGGACTCTGACTACAATATATTGGTTATGAACTGTAGATTAAAACTGAAGAAACTGCAAAAAGGTGGGAACTTAACGAGATGGGACCTGGATAAACTGACTAAACCAGAGGTTGTACAGAGTTTCAGGGAGAGCAAAAGGGAACAATTGACAGGAATGGGGGAAAGAAATACAGTAGAAAAAGAATGGGTAGCTCTGAGGGATGAAGTAGTGAAGGCAGCAGAGGATCAAGTAGGTAAAAAGATAAGGGCTAGTAGAAATCCTTGGGTAACAGAAGAAATATTGAATTTAATTGATGAAAGGAGAAAATATAAAAATGCAGTAAACGAGGCAGGCAAAAAGGAATACAAACATCTCAAATATTAGATCGACAGGAAGTGCAAAATGGCAAAGCAGGGATGGCTAGAGGACAAATGTAAGGATGTAGAGGCTTTTCTCACTAGGGGTAAGATAGATACTGCCCATAGGAAATTTAAAGAGACCTTTGGAGAAAAGAGAGCCACTCGTATGGATATCAAGAGCTCAGAAGGAAACCCAGTTCTAAGCAAAGAAGGGAAAGCAGAAAGGTGGAAGGAGTATATAGAGGCTCTATACAAGGGCGATGTACTTGAGGAGAGTATTATGGAAATGGAAGAGGATGTAGATGAAGATGAAATGGGAGATACGATACTGCGTGAAGAGTTTGACAGAGCACTAAAAGACCTGAGTTGAAACAAGGCCCCGGGAGTAGACAACATTCCATTAGAACTACTGACGGCTTTGGAAGAGCCAGTCCTGACAAAACTCTACCATCTGGTGAGCAAGATGTATAAGACAGGAGAAATACCCTCGGACTTCAAGAAGAATATAATAATTCCAATCCCAAAGAAAGCAGGTGTTGACAGATGTGAAAATTACCAAACTATCAGTGTAATAAGTCACAGCTGCAAAATACTAACGTGGATTCTTTACAGACAAATGGAAAAACTGGTAGAAGTCGACCTCAGGGAAGATCAGTTTGGACTCCGTAGAAATGTTGGAACACGTGAGGCAATACTGACGTTGGCCGCGATGGTCTAGCGGTTCTAGGCGCTCAGTCCGGAACCGCGCGACTGCTACGGTCACAGGTTCAAATCCTGCCTCGGGCATGGATGTGTGTGATGTCCTTAGGTTAGTTAGGTTTAAGTAGTTCTAAGTTCTTGGGGACTGATGACCACAGATGTTACGTCCCATAGTGCTCAGAGCCATTTTTTTGCAATACTGACCTTACGACTTATCTTAGAAGAAAGATTAAGGAAAGGTAAACCTACGTTTCTAGCATTTGTAGACCTAGAGAAAGCTTTTGACAATGTTGACTGGAATACTCTCTTTCAAATTCTAAAGGTGGCAGGAGTAAAATACAGAGAGCGAAAGGCTATTTACAATTTGTACAGAAACCAGATGGCAGTTATAAGAGCCAAGGGGCATGAAAGGGAAGCAGTGGTTGGGAAGGGAGTGAGACAGGGTTGTAGCCTCTCCCCGATGTTATTCAATCTGTACATTGAGCAAGCAGTAAAGGAAACAAAAGAAAAATTCGGAGTAGGTATTAAAATCCGTGGAGAAGAAATTAAAACTTTGAGGTTTGCCGATGACATTGTAATTCTGTCAGAGACAGCAAAGGACTTGGAAGAGCAGTTGAACAAAATGGACAGTGTCTTGAAAGGAGGATGTAAGTAGACCATCAACAAAAGCAAAACGAGGATAATGGAATGTAGTAAAATTAAGTCGGATGATGCTGAGGGAGTTAGATTAGGAAATGAGACACTTAAAGTAGTAAAGGAGTTTTGCTATGTGGGGAGCAGAATAACTGATGATGGTCGAAGTAGCAAAGATATAAAATGTAGACTGGCAATGGTAAGGAAAGCGTTTCTGAAAAAGAGAAATTTGTCAACATCGAGTATAGATTTAAGGGCCAGGAAGTCATTTCTGATAGTATTTGTATGGAGTGTAGCCATGTATGGAAGTGAAACATGGATGGTAAGTTGTTTGGACAAGAAGAGAACAGAAGCTTTCGAAATGTGGTGGTACAGAAGAATGCTGAAGATTAGATGGGTAGATCACATAAGGAGGTATTGAATAGAATTGGGGAGAAGAGGAGTTTGTGGCACAACTTGACAAGAAGAAGGGACCAGTTGGTAGGACATGTTCTGAGGCATCAAGGGATCACCAATTTAGTGTTGGAGGGCAGCGTGGAGGGTAAAAATCGTAGAGGGAGACCAAGAGATGAATACACTAAGCAGATTCAGTAGGATGTAGGGTGCAGTAAGTACTGGGAGATGAAGAAGCTTGCACAGGATAGAGTAGTTTGGAGAGCTCCATCAAACCAGTCTCAGGACTGAAGACCACAACAACGACGACAACAACAACAATGCAGCTAAAATTAAACTTCATGAGCCTGTAATGATTGTTAGTTCTAAAATATCAAGTGTATTGTCATCTGAACAGTACATGACTGTGAAGGCCATAAACATGCTAATTCTCTTCGATATAGTAACAACTGAACCATAAAGTCTCTCTGACATTGCAAACGTATGAACTAATAACGCACTCTCTCTCAAATATCTGAACTGTTAAGTCTCATGGTACATGTGTATTATGGAATAAAACTTATTACAACTTGTAAAAAATATTATTTACTATTATTTACTTTGATAAAACTTTTATACATTGTTAATATAAATTTTGTACTTTGTGAACTATGGAAAACAAACCACCACATTAAAAAAAATCATCATTGTCTTTTTTTTTTCTACATCAACCCTATTCATCACTCTGCTGTACTCTCCCAATAGCTTTTTATACATATGCTATAAATTCTCCTGTACGTCACCCAAACCAAATGAAGCACTAATAGACTTAGGAACGCCATCTGTAAATTCCACTTGTATAGAATTTCTGTATATAGGAGTAATACTAGTGGACTGTGGGAATGGGTTGTACTCAGTTGTCATGCTATCCTCAATGTATTTCAGCTTGCTGCACAGTTGATCCCACCCTGTATCACTGAACTGCACTTTTGTACCCTACCAGATATTCTCTGTTTCTACTATAACTTCAAAGTCTACATCAAGTGCAAGATCAGTATTAACATGCTTTGATCTGTTGAACAACAGCACTCTGTAACGAACTTCCTGAGGTTTGATGAGTGGATCTCAAACCCTGGAAACAATCCCATGTCCTACATCAGAGAGCTTGACAGCATGGTGACTTAGCATTGTTGGTCATGGATATAGTGGAAACCCAAAGTCTGGGAGTAGTTCTCCATGCAGACTTGATTTACATTCCAGCATGTTGACTTGATTTCTTATACTGCTGCTGCTGCTCAAATGTATTGGTCATTGCATCTGATGTATCATGGAGCTGTTGAACTGAGGGAGAAAGAAAAGAAAATCATGAAATACACACATATATGCATATGCACATAATGAATAATAATCATTGAGAGGGAGTTTTGGTTTAATACTTACAACTAAATGTATCAGACTTTTTTTTCTGTCTGGAGATAGTACAATTCTGATGACACTTCGTGGTGATCGCCCTTTGACCATGGAGTACAGAGCACAAGTGGGTCTGCTTGATGACTAGTAAGCCCGGATGTGGAGGATGAGTACTCAAAGGAAATCACTAAAGTGCCACACTGATTGGAACAACTATTTTGGACTGTGCCCATATCCCAAGGTCAGTGTTTACCACTTTTACAGAAGGAATTCTTTGATGGATGGGCAATAACATGGATAAGTGGAGCAGAGAATGTGGTGTTGCAATTTTTAAAGAAAGACAAGACTTCATGTTCAAATAAATTTGTTTTATATATTTTGACCATGTGTTTTTCTGGTGTAGGATTAATATACAACCAGATGATGGGAGCCTGACTCCCGAAAAGCATTGCTGAGGGTTGTGTTCCTAATATTAGTGGTTGTACAATAAAGCATTTACAGGGTGACAATTATTGAACTATATGAAAAATAAGGTACATTAGTTACAAACTAAAGCATCCACACACTTTATTCAACATATAAATGTCAGTAAAGATATCTGAATTTAGGTTATAAGATGTTTGATATGCCTGCCATGCCATTATTGGCAATGTTGTGGTGCAGACGAATAGCAAAATTCTGCATGACCCACTGACATATCAGAACATTGATGATATCAATTACCTCCTGAATGGCTTTTTTCAGCTCAGCAATGGTTTTGGGGTTATTTCTGTACACCTTGCCTTTAATATAACCCTACAAAAAGGAGTCGCGTATGTTCAGGTTTGGAGAAAATGGTGACTAATCAAGGCCCATGCCAGTGGCCCCTGGGTACTCCAGAGCAAGAATGTGGTCCCCGAAGTCCTCTCCGGGACATCAAACACTCTCCTCCTTGGATGGGATCAAGCTCCGTCTTGTGTGAACAACATGTTGTTGAAATCGGGGTAACTTTGGATAAAGGGGATGAAATCATCTTCCAAAACCTTCATGTACTGTTTGGTAGTCACAATGCCATCAAGAAGTATGCCACTGATTATTCTGTGACTGGACATTGCACACCACACAGTCAACTGTTGAGAGTGAAGTGACTTCTTGGTCATGAAATGTGGATTCTTCAGTCCCCCAAATGCGCTAAATTTGCTTATTGATGAACCCATTCAAAATAAAGTGGGCTTCAATGCTAAACCAAACCATATTCACCTCACAGTCCTGCTCACCAATTCCGTGGACAATAGTGTTGGAAAAACACAACTGCTGTTTCACGGCCCTGGGACTTAATGGCTGATGGGTTTGAATTTTGTATGGGAAGAGATGCAGAACTTCAACAGCAATTTGTCTCATTGTCTCCCGGTTGATTCCCACCTGTTGTGCAGCTTGCCTGATTGATTCCTTCTCGGTTTTTTCATGCATTCTCACCCTCTTTGGATGACTGACATTGCCAACACTGTCATTGTGAACACTACCCGTTCTGTCAAACATGAAAATCAAATTCTTGATTGTTAACGTACTTGGACCAGTTGTCTTCAGCTTGAATTGGGTCGCAAACTTCCTTTGAGGAGCATTTAGGCTGTTATTGCTCACATAGTGGCCTTCGTAAGCGCTATATGCTCTAGCATGCTGTACCATGACATTTTCATGTGCAAAAGGCCGATGACAGCAAGGCACATGCACATACGTATACTAATTTTCATACTGCCCCACGGCCAACCATACTGTTTGGATGCTCTAACACAAACTGTTCAGAAGTTATGATGATTTTATTTCATATAGTTCAATAATTGTCACCTCATACTGTAACAACTACTACTTCCAGTCCTTAAAATGGGCAATATATTTAAGATGAAGTTTTGATAATATTATGAAAAGGCGAGATATCTACTCACTCCGTAGCATGTGACAAAGCAAGTTGGGATATTTTTAATTCCCCTCTTGTTTTCATATCTGACTAATTTCCATTAACATATGTGAGTACAATCTGCATTTTCACAAAAGAGAAAGGTAAATAAATATAAATGCCATGTGACTAGGGCCTCCCATCGGGTACACAGTTCGCTGGATTTGACTTCACTTTGGCAACTTCATGTTTATTGGGATGAAATGGTGATTAGGACAACACAACACCCAGTCCCTGAGCAGAGAAAATCTCCGACCCAACTGGGAATCGAAACCGGGCCCTTAGGATTGACATTCCGTCACGCTGACCACTCAGCTACCAGGGGGCAGACAAGAGAAAGGTTGGCTCTCAGTTTTAAAGAATATAACATCAGATCTCATTTTGTTCTCTGTTTTATGTATGTAATTGATTTTCTAATTTATTTTGACTATTTATAGTTAACATCTTCTGTTATACTGTGGAATCAGTAATTGATTTGTAACTTAAATTCTATTGTTGACTTGTAAACAAATATAAATTCTGTACTAATTTTAAACATTTGGAGGAACAACTAATAGCATTCCTTAAATATTTATTCGGCTCTGTTTGAAAACATGTTAGCAACACTAGCCCTTAATTAATTCCGAAGTAATTACCAGTTTCCTCAAAAGTATTGTTTGTGTAATTATATCTGTTGATTTCCTCATTTGAATAAATAATATGGCTTAACCCTTGTAGTAGAAGAAACTGTTAAAAAGAAAGAAATTTTTCATTTAATTGAATGAGATATGTTTTAATTGTAATATCTATAAATTAAACATCAAACAATGTGTATCTATTATTGTGATGATATATAAGTGCGCTATTTTTGGCCCCAAGACAGTCAGTCCATGGCCGAGTTTCATACGAGTAACTCATATTGGTTAGATCAACAATAATGTATCAACTTAACAGTGGAATAAGTGTAACACTATTAGGCCATGTGTTAAAACAATGACAATGTCTGGTCAATATGAACCGTTTTATTCTACAAGAACTGTGAACTGTGTGGTTAGGCTTTTACTGCTCATAGTTATTCAACAGTGAACTGTGGTAGCAGTATGCTGAAGTATGCCTGCAAACCATTAATGAGGCTTGTCGAAAGTTAACCAGTAGTGCACTGGCCATATTAACTGTGTGCTCTTGGTGGTTGTGAACGGTGTAAGTATAGAACTGTAAAACACAACTGTGCACCTGACTATATTATTTACAGTAGTCGGTGTTGAAGTTTCACCCCCACTTTTCAGCCAGTATCACAACACAGTGTGTTGACACCAAGGACCATCAACGAAGAAATAAAGCAAGTGAACATCACATATGGTGCCCTTGCAGGTGAGGAATATTGTATGTGGGCACAATAAACTAGGATTTGTGAACTTTGAATAGTGAACTCGAGAACAAACGAAGGAAGTGCATGGGTTTCATGGCCACAGTAGTACAGCAGCCAATCAACAAGCAGGTTCTATGGAAGCAGCCATTGAGTACAGGAGAAGCCAATCAGCACACAGGTGGATGCAGCTGTGCAGAAAATGAATCAAGATGACAACCACAGCAGCAGTAGACCAGTGGATAAGAATGAGGTAATTTCATGGCAGAAACCATTTTATATTAAGTGATACATAATGAGTGGTCTTAACAAACATGACAGTGAGATGGAGGAGAATTGACAACAGGGAATTGATGTGAAAATTGATAATGAAGCTGTGGAGGTTAAGTTTTTAAATGAACAGAAAGACTTAATGGGGACTGGTTCTGTAAATGATAGTGGCTATAAATCAGACATCAACGTAACTTTGAATGATGGGGACGAAGTCCTATTGTAGATGGAATGATAAAAGCATCTTATACATTGTATGGTGATGTGAGGGAAGTGGATGAAAATAGTATTGTAGTGGATGAGATCGTTAAGGTTAAGGAGGGGAAACTAGTAGTGAAAGTCAGCAAGAGAATAAGTTAATGGCAGACAGAAATTTGGAAGTGATGTGAAGGCAAGCTATGAATAGTTTGAGTTGTGTTGAGTAGTATGTGTACGACAGAAGACATTAAACGATGGAAAATAGTATGAAAGAAGACACTAATAGGGTGGAAAAGAAAACTGATAGCATTAGAAGTGACATGGTTAGCTTAAAGGATGAATTGAAAAAAGAGATTAAAAAGGAGATTAAGGCAGTCTGCTCCAATCTTTCAGAATTAAATAACAGAGTTGAGACAGTAGCTAAAGATTGTGGTAAAAAGATAAAGCAAGTAGTACATAACACTAATAAGAAATTAACATTAATGAGTAGTAAATGTTTAGAAGAGAGAAAGAAGCTTTGTGATGACTATAGCAGAAGGGTGGAGGCTTCCGATAAACAGTCAAAGCTGCCACAAAATTTTGTGAGTAAACATTGAGAACCAAATCGATCAGATTAAAAATGATTTAGAAATGGGGGTATAAACCAAGCATGTAGTAGTAGTAGTAGAGAAAAACTGGTAAAAGTAAATCAAAATGTAGATTCAAAATTGGCTGAAATGGAGAAAAAGATGGAAGAGGAACAAAATCTAAAGCACAGAGTATGTAGTGTCCCAAACAGTTCTTCATTTGTTAGTTATACAAAATTTAATAGTTTTGAACCATAGGGGGAAGTGCATCCACTGGATTAGGGAATTTAATGACTTGCCTGGAACGTGGAATGACAAAGAGAAAATGTCATTTGTGAGAGGTTTGTTGAAAGGAGATGCTTATGGATGGGCAGCTCAGGTAGCTGATGGCTGTACTTCATGACAAAGCTTTGAGAAAGCATTTTTATACGAATATTGGTCCAAAGAGAAGCAGCAGAGAATTTTCAGTGAATTTTGGGGAGGAGAGAGATTTGACTCTAGGAAGGGTACTGTGAAGAGTTTCTGTTAACTTTGGATAAACAAACTGAAATATTTGGACAAAGACCGATGTAGTGAATCAGTAATTGTGGGTTTAGAAATTAAGTTGCCTCAGAAAGTTAGAGAATTGCTTGTACCTGCCCCTAGGGGTAATATTAGTGATTTATTGAATTGTGTTGATAAAGTGGAGAAGGTGAAGCCCTGAGTGGAAGAGTGTAGGAGGAATTTTGATGACAATAATCAATCAGGGAGAGAATTTCAGGGAAATAGAATGAACAGGACTAATTACAGTAGAAATTCAAGGAATGGTTGGGTAGAGGATAGCCAGAATGGGCATGGAAATGGTAGGAGAAATTGAAGTAAAAGAAAAGGAGGAGATGACTTTAATTCCATAATGCTCCAGTTTTGGCTCGCACTAGAGCAGGTAGTGATGAAGAGCCACATCTATATAAATGTGCTGTAATCACAGGTAAGGGTAATGTAAATGATAGTAGTAAGATGAGTGTAATTACTAATTGTAGTTAGATGAATGATGGTGTGGGTAGCAATGTTTATACCATAAAAGGAGAGGAGGAACTTACTGTAATGTACATTGAACCAGAAGTAAGACCTACAAACAAGTAGGGGGTTCAACATTCTGTGTTGGATTCATTATGTGGCGATAATGCTTACCCAAGCAGTGTGTGTGTGTGTGTGTGTGTGTGTGTGTGTGTGTGTGTGTGTGTGTGTGTGTGTCTATATATATAATGTTGTGTTATCATAAGAATGAAGTAGATTGCTGAATGTCTGTGAGAAAAAGAGGTAAGATAAACAGAAAATGAATCAGTCAGCATGTGTGGAGGAGAAGGTGCAGATTATGTGAGAACTATATTAACATCTGAAGTAAGTAGCTCATGTGTGAAATTAGTATAATTTGGTACAGCAGCAGAGGCAATATGTGGTACAATAGAAGTGTGTCATGGTACAGCCTTTTCTAACATTAAGGAATTACAACTTTAAACATTGTTGCCTGGAATAATGCGTGGAAAGAATAAGTAAGATTTGTATGTATATCACCCTTCAGGCTAGAATCTTAAGCAATTTGATGGAATACAGTGAAACAATAGTTTTTCAAAGTGATAATTTTGTCTTATCAGTAATAAGAGTTAAGTTTGCCTTGGCATAAGAATCTGTTACTGTGGAGTGTTTTTCAATAGAATCAGTTTTGCATTGAATCAGCAGAGCAGGTATTTATTTACTAGACAATGAAGTAATAATGAAATAATAAAATAATGAATAATGTTAGGGTCTTTATGGTTAGGGAGCCTGTCTCTACAGCAGGGATATTTTTTGAGAATGCACTCCACTAGCTAACGAGATAAAAAGGTAAGTAAAATAATGGAGCTGACAGACATGACTAATGAAAAAGATGAATGTATAGAAACAAATGTGGTGTAACTGTAGTGATGATCTAATTTTGAAGCAGGAAACATTGGGTACTGTATATAGTGTATAGTTCATGACACTGCAGCTGGGAATGAGAGCTTAACAGAAAGAGCAATACTTCAGTGAGATATAAGTCATATAATGCTGCAGTATCTGGTCTATAGATTATCTGAAAGCTTCTATTTGTGTCCTGAGGAATTATGAGCTTAAAGTGGCAATGCTGGAATGAAGAAAAGTAGCGTTGCTGATTAATAGATAACTGTGGTGCAAGAGTGATGTGAATATTCTGACAGTTCAACTATTTGGTAACATTTTGTGATTTTGAGAGGATTTAATTTTCTGGTTGAGTCAGAGTAGTGCTCAGAGTTGAATAGAGAAGTGGGGAAATGATTTGGTACAACTTCAATCCCCTTAATTTTGATTTGAACAGTAATTAATTTATGTGATGGTGACTCCATTCTTTTTTTCATAACATAATGATTCATAAATCTATGCTACTGCACATCATGAGTTTTTGCTATTTTTTAAATGGGAAAGAAACCCATATCTTTCAAGTTTAAACAGTTTCAGGCATTTATGACTTAGTGTAATGTTTTAAAGTGTAATGTGTACTTGATTTTGAAATTTTTTTCTAGTCCACACCTTTCATACTATAGTAAAATTTTGTGATAAATGTTATGATGTCATGAGAACTGTGTAATGTATCTATGTATGAAGTAATGACCATTATTTGCCATTAGTGTTAAACAATTTTTTCCTTATATTTAGAAGTAAATGTGAGTGTACTAAAGTAGGGTGTTTTGTCTAATATTTCATGTGCTGTGGCAGAGTAGAATCACCTCTAAGGGAACTGCTAGTAGTGCTTTTCCTTACTAACTGACACCTGGACCTGTTGAAGGTCTGGACAACTTGGTGAGAAAATGTGTAAAAGCTCATTAACAGTGCGAAAGTGATGTGAAAAATACTAAACATTGAGCAAGTGAAATTTTCTGTCTAAAACAGTGAACTGCAATGTGCAATGTAATTTAACTTTATGCAACCCATGAGGATTAATTTTTTTAAGCAAGACAGGACAGGTACAAAGTGATAGGTATCTTAGAATGTAATTCTTGTTCACCCAAAAATGACATCACTTATGATGAAGATGCCTAATTTTTATTAAAAGTATAACTTGTGGATATTTTGTGCCATTGTACAATACACCATATGTAAATATTTTTTATGAGTATTTGCATATGGTCAGTGCATATAAGTACAAATTTGAAAAAAACATATGTACTGAAGTATTAATATGATTTCTTATGTAATATTCTTTTGTGTGGGGTCACTTGTGGTCATTGAATTGCGTAGTTACCTGCAATATCTATCTGGTCAATCCAATGAGGAGGTGATGTGACGAAGCAAGCTGGCATATTTTTACTTCCCCTCTTGTTTTTGCCATCTGCCTCCTTAAAATTCATTTTTTCATGTCTGACTAATTACCATTAACTTACGTGAGTATAATCTGCATTTTGATAAAAGAGAGAGGTTGGCCCTCAGTTTTAAAGAATATAACACTAAGTCTAATTTTGTTCTTAGTTTTATGTATGTAATTGATTTTCTAATTTATTTTGACTATTCTTAGTTAACATCTTTTGTTATAGGGTGAAATCAATAATTGTTTCATAACTTAAATTCTGTTGTTGAATTATAAACAAATATAAATTCTGTACTAATTTCAAACATTTGGAGGAACAACTAATAGCATTCTTTAAGTATTTATTTGGTTCTATTCAAAAACATCTTAGCAAAGCCAGCTCTTAATTAAGTACATTAAATACAAAATACACCAGAATTGTAGTAAAATGCTTCCAAAATTACAGCTTCCATCACCATCAACACCACTCTGAGCACTATCACATGAACATTCCATACTTCACAGTACTAACTGGCAGTCTGAGAGTTCTACCGTGCAACTGAGTCATGTATCAGGGCAGTCAAGCTGGAGCTTGTCCATTACTTCCCTTAGATTTCTATGAATGAATAGGAACCCAACATATTCACACTCCAGATGCTTACAGCTAAATATTTCTTCTCTAGTTAATCTCTACAGTGACAGTGTCCTTTCTGGTCCTATTTATGTGCAATAGATATATTTACCTTCAGATCTCACTCCATTTAACTCCCAGCTTCTTGTAGACAACTTCACTGCCTACAAACACCCAACATCTAAACAAATACCCCACAACCTGCTGTAAGATGCATGGCAGGGAGTACCAGTATTATGATTACCTTTTCCTTCCAATCTCATGCATGATTAAGTAAATATACACCCACATCTTACACATTGTAATCCAGTAACACTGTCAGTGCCTGATAGTTGAATATTGTAGTTATGTGTGCTGCGTTCTGGTATAACTGATATCAAAATCCGACAACACTACTTTCATGTAAGCAAATCATGGATTTTTGTAAATTAATGCTACACTGATGAAAATTCTATAACACATTTAACACTGCAGAGAGTAACACCACTTCCAGTGGTGCACTATGGAATGCTAGCAGTATGGACATTTGATATAGTGGAAACTTAAAGTCTGGCCACAATTGTGTGTGTGCCCTGCTTCAGTGTATCATGGCACTTGATGGCAAGTAATCCTGGATGTAGCACTTTCAAAAGGTTTTCAGGCCTAGGGTGGAGCATTTCCAAAAAGTTTGTAAACTGTTTGTGTGCCACCAAGGTTAAATTATCCACAGGTCATAGACGACAGGGTTGCAGAGATGTGTACAGCCAAACAGATATGTAACTGACTGCCCAGGTGAAGAAAGGGTCTACCAACAGTATCTCCTCACCGACTGTTTAGCAAAAGCTGTTGCATATAGGTCTGCGCAGAAGGCACATGATTCATGCCCCCTTCTTGATTGCTGTTCATCAGTGGCTGTTGGTGTGTACAGCCCTGCAACAATCATTTGAAGGATTTAGGCTGGAGAAGGGATACGAATATTTTTTTGTCATTCCCTTAGTGATCTCAACATTCTGGAACGCACAATACACAAGTATGCAGTTCATTTTTTCCATTGTATGATGGCATCAATCTGCAGGACAGTGCAACAAGTCATAAAGCTTAGTTAGTGTACACACGTGGTTCAAAGAAAACCAGGGGTGAGTTTACCATACTCCGCCGGCCACCAGATCCCACAGATTTAAACTCAACTGAGAATCTGTGGGACCACATCAATAGGGCTGTTCATGCCATGGATCCACAGCCAAAAAATAGCTGACCATGGCACTATAGTCAGCATGACTGATGGGGATCCTGTCTTTACCCTCTAGAACCTCACTGACTCTCTTTCTGCAAAGAGTGGTTATTCAGACTTTTGACAGGTAGTCACATTAATGTGACTGGACCATCTAATTTATTTGAGGAGTCACTGACATTAGGTCACATTCTGTTTATTTGAGGGATGGTTGGAGTTTAACATTTTGTCTCTGTTGATATCTAATTCCCATCACACCAAGGTGTACCTACAGCAAAAACAGGTGTTAGCTAAAAAATAATACTGCCACCCATCAAAAGAGTTTTTGGGTCACTGTGGTACAGCTAGCTTAGACTCCACGGTTATGAATCTACTACTATGGCTAGTTGGGATACAATTGCATTTTATAGTATGAATCTGCTGCTAAAACCTTACTGATTTCAGCATGGAACCTGCTGATTGAATCTATTGAAGCTACAACTATTATAACCACTAGCTTGAAGCAACCTTACAGGTCATCAGAAATTATTTAGGAATCACTAGGAAACATTTGACGTGTTTGTCAGTCTTTTATGTATATTGAGGTGTAGGACACTTGCAGTCCAAATTGAAAGGGCCACTCTGCAATGTCTAGAGCTATTTTCGACACTTGTAAATACAAGACTTCCATGCTACTTCTGTTGAGTGAAAAGCAATGGATAACTGAAATCTTTTGTGTCCAACAGACCAGTCCATTACTGCTCTGTCAATTTTACTTCAACTTATGGACCTAAGGAGAATTGTATGGTGTTAAAGCACCATCAACATGTTCGCATTCAGAAAACATTTCAATAAGAAATCCTCTAGATGTGTTGTATGTCCTATGTATTCTGTAAAACAAAGTTTTGGTGAGGTTCTGTCTGCATGCATATGTTTCTCTAGCCATTTGTTTGACTTGAAAGGTGAATCAGCAGCTAAATATGTAAACATAATGTACTTAAGTGATGTAGGACCACTAAATATGTGAAATTGCGTGAAACATATCAAACTGTTATGATTATTATCATGAAAGGCTTTCACAGTTAGGGTTGAGTCATTCTTTAGCTTCATAAAAAAGAAATGGAAGACTTAGATTCCTTGGAAACATTAACAAGCCATTATATCACTAGCACCAGTACTCATCAGAAATGTGTCTGAAACACAGCTTCATAGTGGTTGTGGTTTTGGATCTGTAGCAGAAATGAGAACACCTTAACATGATAGTTACATGGACACTACTGCCACATGTTAGAACTACATGTACTAATTTCCATCTGTTCCACTAGCTGTGTTTTGCTCTCTTACAGGTGACATGAAAGTTGATGTGTTAAAACTAACAGAATGCACTGAGATCATCCTGGTATTAGGAAAGAATAATAACTGTGTTATCACAGAGGACTTCAACCAATACAAGCCAGACAGACAATCCATCACTCACAGTGTGGAGGTGAAACTGTAACTGCCCTACAATTCCTGATATACACTGTACCCGGCCACAATTATATGTACTTAAGTTATCGGAAAGCACTGATTCCAAGGAAAATAAACCACAATGATGTTAATAAGACAAGTGGATGCACTGCCATGATAATGAATGATTGCAGGCAAGATTTATCATTAATGAGAAAAATGCAGACTAATGAAATTTTAATGGTTTAATAAAATAAGACACTCACCAACCCTAAAGCAGATAATTTACTCATGAAATCAGGAAGATCAGGAAGCTACTTCTAAAATATGGTTTCCAGTATATGAGAGCTGAAAAGTAGTGCCTTCAAATTTTTTATTTGTAAACTCTAGAAACTTTTTAAATAAAATGAACTTTATTAGGCCTAACATTCTTTATTTTTATTCTTCAAGTCTACATATTTATTTCTCAGTGTTGTCGCCCAAGTGATAAACACTTTTCTCCTAATGAGGGACCAGTTTGTTGGGACTGTATGTAGACTGATGAAAGGAAATTCAAGGCATCAGATTGTCACAGATGTTGCAGTGCTTGTGTGTGGTCAGGCATTGTCATGCTGAAGGGAAGGTGCTCCATGTGTGGGTGAACTCTAAGAATTCGTGCTTTGTTTTCTGTGGGTCTTGCAGTACATTGCAGAGTTTAAGATGGTGCCTTTAGACACGAATTCCATATACAGCGTGCCCTCAACATCCCAAACACTGTGAGCATGACTTTGCCTGCTAGCGGATGGAGAATTGTAGGGCTGCCCCCATCCTTTTAATAGGTCATTCATGTAATACATGAAGGAAGCTATTACTAAGATAGTTTAGCACATGTGGCATGCACATGTAGGTTTCTTAGGATAAAGAAATATCTCCAAGTGCTCTATAAGACATGTTCTGATTTGAGAAAAAGAAGAATACTGCCCCAGTAATTAAAGAGAGTAGCATTTGGCATGGCAGTTTGGAGAAATAAAACATTAATACATTATTTGTTAACTGGAGGAGCATCTACAAAAAGGTCCCAGAAGTAGTCTGACTTATATACCATAACAATGCCCAAATAATAGGTATTAAGGACAAAACATAGCTGAAAAAATGTTAACAGGAGTGAGATTCTAAACCCATTGGAATGTATATCGCAATGATTGGTTTAATGCCGATGGTGGAGGCGTGTTTCAAAAAAAAATGCGACAATGTCTAGTGAGGTCCATATACTGTAGATTTTGAATGAGAAATAATTTGGATGAAGATAAGTGTAAAAGGTGGCTCAAACACGATCATCGGATGATTTTATACATCACCATGCTTCAGAAATAGTAGTGGCGGAAAATTTGAGGAAAAACTTGGGCAATATTTCGTGCAATTTTCCTGGTAATGTTATAGTGTTGGGTGGAGATTCGAGTGCAGGCCTACCAGGTAGGGTGAGTAGTAGGGACAGGGAACCATGTGAAACTGTTCGGAATGCCTTATCAGAGAACTACCTTGAGCAGGTAACCAGAGAACTGACTAGTGAAGGCAACATATTAGATGACCTTGTCACCAACAGTCCCGAACTTTTCAACTCAGGTGTGGAACAGGGTATCAGTGGAACAGGGTATCAGTGCTCATATGGTAGCTACACCATCACTGAATTATCCTATAAATAGGCTTACTTGAGCGGTCAACATAAAAGTTTCATCTCCAGCACTGACAATATTGAGCATCAATGGACAAAGTTCAAAAGTATTGCACTACAAGCTTTATACCCGCATGTGCCGAGTACAATTGCGAGGAATGGAAAAGACTCGCCGTGGTTCGGCAGCTCAGCAGCCGTGTTAGAATGCTATGATGAAAGCAAGAGAGCATCACTGCAAATTCAAATGTAGCCAAAGCTGCTCAGACAGATAAAACCTGAGCGAAGCCAAAGTCAGCGTAAGAAGTGCCATGTCTGAATTGTTCAACAACTTGGAAAAACAAAAAATGTTCAAATGGCTCTGAGCACTATGGGACTTAACATCTGAGGTCATCAGTCCCCTAGAACTTAGAACTACTTTAACCTAACTAACCTAAGGACAGCACACACATCCATGCTCGAGGCAGGATTCGAACCTGCAACCGTAGCAGTCACACGGTTCTGGAGTTCGAGTCTCGGTCCGGCACACAGTTTTAATCTGCCAGGAAGTTTCATATCAGCGCACACTCTGCTGCAGAGTGAAAATCTCATTCTGGAAACATCCCCCAGGCTGTGGCTAAGCCATGTCCCCGCAATATCCTTTCTTTCAAGAGTGCTAGTTCTGCAAGGTTCACAGGAGAGCTTCTGTTAAGTTTCGAAGGTAGGAGACGAGGTACTGGCAGAAGTAAATCTGTGAGCATGGGGCGTGAGTCGTGATTGGGTAGCTCAGTTGGTTGAGCACTTGCCCGCAAAAGGCAAAGGTCCCGAGTTCGAGTCTCGGTCCAGCACACAGTTTTAATCTGCCAGGAAGTTTCATGCTTGCCATTATTATAGATGATGTGCCCCATACGAATAGCAAAATTCTGCAAGACTCACTGAAGTTTCGGAACATCGATGCTGTCGATGACCTCCTGAACGGCTGTTTTCAGCTCAGCAACGGTTTTGAGGTTATTGCTGTATGCCTTGTCTTTAATATAGCCCCACAGAAAGGATTTGCATGTGTTCAGATCCAAAGAAAATGACAGCCAATCGACGCGCATGCCAATGGCGGACCCCAAAGTGGTTCTCAAGGACATCAAAAACTCTCCTGCTTCGAAGGAGTCGAGCTCCGTCTTGCATTAACCACATCTTGTCGAAATCAGGATCACTTTGGATAATGGGGATAAAATCATCTTCCAAAACCTCCTACGCACCGTTCGGTAGTCACCATGCCATCAAGGAATATCGCACCAACTATTCCATGATTGGACATTTCACACCACACAGTCACCCACTTAGGGTGAAGAGACTTCCCGCTCGCGAAATGCGGATTCTCAGTCCCCCAAATGCGCCAGTTTTGCTTATTGATGAACTCATCCAAATGAAAGTCGACTTCCTCGCGAAACCAAACCACTCTAATTCCCATCATGGCCCGCGTCCTACAGTGCAGTTTGAATGTCCGTCGTAAACCGTTCAGAGGTTATGATGATTTCGTTTGATATAGTTCAATAACTGCCGCTCTGTGGTCTGCCTAAAGAGCTCGCCCACGTAAAGTCAGTGTTCAGGAAAATGATTACTGTACCCGGCAGATTAATAAAAATGGTTCAAATGGCTCTGAGCACTATGGGACTTAACTTCTGAGGTCATCAGTCCCCTAGAACTTAGAACTACTTAAACCTAACTAACCTAAGGACATCACACACATCCATGCCCGAGGCATGATTCGAATCTGCAACAGTAGCTTAACGCGGTTCCAGACTCAGCACCTAGAACTGCTCAGCCACCCCAGCCGGCCACTGATTAACAGGACACTATCAGTTAAAACTGGCAACCAGGAAGTGGATAAATAGAACACGCTTGCAAAATCCTTAGATTTTCTTCCTTTTCTGCGCAACATTTTGCTTGAGATGCAAGAATTTCAGGTGACAGTGGTTCCTACGCGTGGTCTAAGATACAGACATTCCGGGATCAGTGAAGGACGGATGATCAGTTATTGCGAAAGACCCGATTTTACAAAATACCTTACCAATGGGTTATGGCTTACATAGATCAGACCACACGCACCATGAAAGAATGCTGCAGTTGAGAAAACAGAAGTAGAGGACATAAAATGCAGACTGGCAATTTCAAGAAAAGCATTTCTGGAAAAGGAAAATTTGTAGATTTTTGTTGTTGTTGTTGTCTTCAGTCCTGAGACTGGTTTGATGCAGCTCTCCATGCTACTCTATCCTGTGCAAGCTTCTTCATATCCCAGTACTTACTGCAGCCTACATCCTTCTGAATCTGCTTAGTGTATTCATCTCTTGGTCTCCGCCTATGAGTTTTACCCTCCACGCTGCCCTCCAATGCTAAATTTCTGATCCCTTGATGCCTCAGAACATGTCCTACCAAACCGGTCCTTTCTTCTTGTCAAGTTGTGCCACAAACTCCTCTTCTCCCCAATTCTGTTCAATACCTCCTCATTAGTTATGTGATCTACCCATCCAACTCTAGAACATGTCATTTGTGATGTATTTGTGTATACATCTCTATTACTCACTGCAAAACAGCTTTATACACCGCTCAATCGAGAGAAGCGATGAGGTCTTCTTGGTGTTAAGCCGGCTCTCAGGATCTGTTGCGTATTGTTACCGAGCGAGGTGGCGCGGTGGTTATGACACTAGAATCGCATTCGGGAGAACGACTGTTCAAACCCGCGTCCGCCCATCCTGATTTAGGTTTTCCGTGATTTCCCTAAATCGCGTCAGGCAAATGCCTGGGTGGTTCCTTTGGAAAAGGGCACGGCCTATTTCCTTCCCCATCCTTCCCTATCCCGAGCTTGTGCTCCGTCTTCGTCGACGAGACGCTAAATACTAATCATCTCGTCCTCCACTGTATTGTCTGGTCACTGACACTGCAACAAGCTTCACTTACAAGGGAACCTCCCCATCGCACCCCCCTCAGATTTAGTTATAAGTTGGCACAGTGGATAGGCCTTGAAAAACTGAACACAGATCAATCGAGAAAACAGGAAGAAGTTGTGTGAAACTATGAAAAAAATTAATAAAATATAAAAACGGAGTAGTCCATGCGAAGATAGGCAACATCAAGGACAGCGGTAGCCCAGGAGCGCCGTGGTCTCCTGGTTAGCGGCAGCAGCTACGGAACGAAAGGTTATAGATTCAAGTCTTCCCTCGAGTGAAAATTTTAATTTTTTATTTTCAGTTTATGTGACAAACTCTTATGTTTTCATCACTTCTTTGGGAGTGATTATCACATCCACAAGAAAACCTAAATCGGGCAAGGTAGAAGAATCTTTTTACCCATTACCAAGTTAGGTGGGTCGACAACATATTCCTGTCATGTGACACACATGCCGTCACCAGTGTTGTATAGAATGTATCAGACGTGTTTTCCTGTGGAGGAATCGGTTGACCTATGACCTTGCGATCAAATGTTTTCGGTTCCCATTGTAGAGGCACGTCCTTTCGTCTACTGATCGCACGGTTTTGCGGTGCGGTCGCAAAACACAGACACTAAACTTATTACAGTGAACAGAGACGTCAATGAACGAACGGACAGATCATAACTTTGCGAAAATAAAGAAAGTAAAATTTTCAGTCGAGGGAAGACTTGAACCAAGGACCTCTCGTTCCGACTCACGCTAACCACGGGACCACGGCGCTCCTGAGCTCACATTCTCCTAGATGTTGCATATCTAGCGCATGGACTACTCAGTTTGTATATTTTACTAATTTTTTTCATAGTTCCACACAACTTCTTCCTGTTTTCTCGATTGACCTGTGTTCAGTTTTTCAAGCCCTATCCACTGTGCCAACTTATAACTAAATCTGAGGGGGGTGCGATGGGGAGGTTCCCTTGTTAGATCACTTTATAGGTCTCGGGCAGTCGCAGAGTGCCGTCGGAGAGAACAGTTAACCACATATCGATCGCCTCTGACCATGTTTTCCGTTTTATCCCTTGCCCTGGCTTTCTTGTGTATGAACCTGTTTCACGAAATCATTTCCAGCCCCCCCCCCCCCCCCCCAACAACAGATGAAGCCAAATGAAGCTCTGCAGACACTGTACAGATATTCCACCCTTACTGGAATAATGCCACTGCCCGAACATGTTCTGCCTCAATCAGCTGCCTCATGGTGACTGGTGAAACGTATACAAAGACGCACTCGTTACTTACTAGATGGCAGAATGAGACACTGCTTATCCATATGAGTCGTAGGCATAGCGCGATACGTTTCAATACTGTCACGGTATTCTAACGCATTGTGGAGGATTGTTCTCATCATTTAAACACATCGTAACACTATGAGCAACAGTATGTATACATCTTAATCACGGACGACATGTATATCGTACACTCAATCAAATTCTTGCCCCTCTAATTGTTTTGAGCAGTGTATTAGGAAAAAGTTACAACTTGAATGCAGTTTTCTTATGACGACTGTCAGTAATGATAAGGTTTAATTACTGTTTTGGCCACTCTGCAATTTGTGGCGCTTTCCGTAGGACACGAATTCCTACATGAACCAACGACCAATGACGGTTTTTGCGCATGGGAGGCTTTTCCGCTGACTCCAAATACCATGTTACCATTCTCAGGCCTATTAAATGATGTACTAATGTCGTACGAATCTATTTTTAATTGCCGTTTGTATCGGGGACCCAGGTTAATCAAAAATAAATATGGCACTGTGGCGAACAAATACAGAATCAACCATTGTATCATAGCATCTAAAATGGTAACTGTGAAGCTAACTATTATAACTGGTCCTCCGTAACCACCTGCTAAACTGGGCTCGGTGGGAATGCTCATCTATTATGATATACAGTCCTCCAGAGCGTAGGGATACTGAAGACGATGCATAGAATATTATATCTGCTATTTTATACCAATGTGTTTGGTACAAGGATGCGATCAGGGATGCAAAATCTTTCGGTAAAAGAAATTGACTTAAACCAGAGGCTATATATCCTGCTTGTACAGACTATTTTAGCCATCCTGCAAAGAGTAATTGGCAAGCTAGTATTATTCCATGTTGTTATAAGGACTTCTAAACGTTGCGAAGAAACAAAATGTCTTAAGACAAAACGAAATAATTAATACTTGTAGATACTTAGCAAATACATCTTATGACATACCAATAAATAAGCTTCGGTTTAAGCTCTGGAGATCTGTGTAGAATATTGTACATTTTAATGTGTTCTCTGTCACCGTACTGCTCATTTCATATGCTACTAAACGCTGTTTAAAAAAGTATATCGATCCATTGTAAAAGAACTGGAGTTAATTCCACATCTTGATAGATAAAAAGGTTTACTAGCGTATTTATCATGCGATACAATACGTGACTCTTTGCAAGCTATCGTTTAAGAAAAAAAAGAAGAAAAAGAAAACGAAAAAAAGACAATCTGCGGCTGTTAAAATCACATGATTTACGACCAGCAGGACGGAGTATTAGTCACATCGCGCACGAGGCCCGTCCTCCGACATGTCATTCAATATCTCGAGAACGGGGATAATTATCGTTCTGTTCTCAACTTTAAAAACAATTTCTATATGTTGGCTAAATGTCATACGCAATAATGAGTACCTAAAGTGAACTAACTATATGCAAAATCTACGCAATGCGTTTTTACTTCTGCAAACTCAATAACATATCGTGTAGTGGTTTACTTGAAAGCGATTCAGCAAGTAATCGTGACGGAAAACGAAAACAAATTCATTCTTTTACCGAGCGAAGATATCAAGCTGTAAGATGGGAAAGAATGAAATTTTTTCACTGAATAGATTCCTTGAAATCGGATGGTAAGTATTTCATAGCGACGGTCGCTTCCGCATCAGCGCTCCGGCAAAAGTTATTATGGCCGGGATTCCGTAACTGACGTCACGCTCAGAGCGTTCTGTGATTGGCGGCGCGCTGCACGAAAGCGGCAGCGGTTCGATAGCTACGGACCCCGACGCTAGGGGCGTTTCCATAGCAACTAGATGCTGCTCAGGGCGTTCTGTGATTGGCGGCACGCTGCACGAAAGCGGCAGCGGTTCGATAGCTACGAACACCGACGCTGGGGGCGTTCCCATAGCAACTAGATGCTGCCACGGGCATCCAACGAGCGCGAACAGGACCTAGCTCCCCTTCGCGACACTGAGCGGCGCCACCCATATTTCCGCGCTATAACGGCGGATAAGAGCTGAATTTGGATGAACAAACAACTCAAGCCACATATTCCACCACAAAATATCATTTGCAGATTTACTGCTTATTAGTCTATTATTAATGCAACATGTGAAGTCACTGTAGAACAGGAGGGATGTATCTACTCATCTAAAACACCTAACTCGTCTTCTTTATCAACTCGCTGTTCGGCCCTTCTAAGCGGGGTTGCATTTCTGTGAACTTCTATGTACTCGAGGGTACCTGGGCGGCTCCATTTCCGCCAAATTTTTGGAGGGCGCTAATGCCCCATAACATAATGAACGTTGATGATTATAGACAACGAGGTTGAAATTTAATTTTCCGTGTAGTCTGGAAACGGGTTGTTACTGAAGTCGGTTATCGCGGTTCTATTTCGGCATCGGTTATAAGTAACTGCCAAAAATTAATTACTCGTGCTACCGAATGCACAACCCGTATCCCTCCGTACATGGTACAATCTGTTGTGGATGCGGTTATGTATTAGCGCAAAAAACAGTTATTGCGGTTATCAGTAACTGGCAGCAGTGTCTGCTGAGCTGTACCATGCTATGAAGCTGGGCGAATCCTGAGCTCCAGAACCTTCCAGTTAATGACGTCTCAGGAGTAACCGGTGTTCCATTGTTGTTGTTGTGGTCTTCAGTCCTGAGGCTGGTTTGATGCAGCTCTCCATGCTACTCTATCCTGTGCAAGCTTCTTCATCTCCCAGTACCTACTGCAGCCTACATCCTTCTGAATCTGCTTAGTGTATCCATCTCTTGGTCTCCCTCTACGATTTTTACCCTTCACGCTGCCCTCCAGTACTAAATTGGTGATCCCTTGATGCCTCAGAACATGTCCTGCCAACCGATCCCTTCTTCTAGTCAAGTTGTGCCACAACCTCCTCTTCTCCCCAATTCTATTCAATACCTCATCATTAGTTATGTGATCCACCCATCTAATCTTCAGCATTCTTCTGTAGCACCAGATTTCTAAAGCTTCTATTCTCTTCTTCTCTAAACTATTTATCGTCCATGTTTCACTTCCGTACATGGCTACACTCCATACAA
The DNA here is from genome assembly GCF_023864345.2 of Schistocerca serialis cubense. Classification (NCBI taxonomy): domain Eukaryota; kingdom Metazoa; phylum Arthropoda; class Insecta; order Orthoptera; family Acrididae; genus Schistocerca; species Schistocerca serialis. The sequence continues at coordinate 172,731,852 of NC_064643.1, read as the reverse complement.
ATACTTTCTGAAACGACTTCCTGACACTTAAACCAATACTCGATGTTAACAAATTTCTCTTCTTCAGAAACGCTTTCCTTGCCATTGCCAGTCTACATTTTATATCCTCTCTACTTCGACCATCATCAGTTATTTTGCTCGCCAAATAGCAAAACTCCTTTACTACTTTAAGTGTCTCATTTCCTAATCTAATTCCCACAGCATCACCCGACTTAATTCGACTACATTCCATTATCCTCGTTTTGCTTTTGTTGATGTTCATCTTATACCCTCCTTTCAAGACACTGTCCATTCCGTTCAACTGCTCTTCCAAGTCCTTTGCTGTCTCTGACAGAACTACAATGTCATCGGCGAACCTCAAAGTTTTTATTTCTTCTCCATGGATTTTAATACCTACTCCGAACTTTTCTTTTGTTTCCTTTACTGCTTGCTCAATATACAGATTGAATAGCATCGGGGAGAGGCTACAACCCTGTCTCACTCCCTTCCCAACCACTGCTTCCCTTTCATGTCCCTCGACTCTTATAACTGCCATCTGATTTCTGTACAAATTGTAAATAGCCTTTCGCTCCCTGTATTTTACCCCTGCCACCTTCAGAATCTGAAGGAGAGTATTCCAGTCAACATTGTCAAAAGCTTTCTCTAAGTCTACAAATGCTAGAAACGTTGATTAGCCTTTCCTTAATCTTTCTTCCAAGATAAGTCGCAGGGTCACTATTGCCTCACGTGTTCCAACATTTCCACGGAATCCAAACAGATCTTCCCCGAGGTCCGCTTCTACCAGTTTTTCCATTCGTCTGTAAAGAATTCGCGTTAGTATTATGTTTCATATGAGATGGGAATCGTGACCTAATGTGAAAAGTCGTCTAACAAGGAAACTGTCCAATCTGACATGTCGAGAGGGTGGCATCTTTTCTTATAATACGCGAAGAGTGCCGTTATAAATGATGAAGGAAAGTGTCTTGCTGCTGACGAACCATTCCGTTGGGTCAATGGACTGTACTGAGGAAGTGAACCTTTGTAAAAACGTATGTGAAGTGAAAAACAATTAATTAAAAACTGTGGAGTGTGTTAGTGAAGGATAGGCTATCATTTTTAACTCCCTTGCATCCCAAGATACCTGCTGCAAAATTTTCGGCTCATTATGCGTTCGTGCTGGCGCTACCTCGCATTAATACTGCTGCAGAACGTGTGTTCTCGGCCAGAAAAGCTTTGTGGATTGATGCAAATAATAGGTTTAGTTTGGAAGCTATTAAGAATCTAATTATAACTAAGACTCATTTTCAGGATACTTCATGCGTTAATTTTAAAAAAATTCTATTTGAAAAAATCAGACACCTGAATGAAGTGCATTTTTCTGTAAAATACACTCCTGGAAATTGAAATAAGAACACCGTGAATTCATTGTCCCAGGAAGGGGAAACTTTATTGACACATTCCTGGGGTCAGATACATCACATGATCGTACTGACAGAACCACAGGCACATAGACACAGGCAACAGAGCATGCACAATGTCGGCACTAGTACAGTGTATATCCACCTTTCGCAGCAATGCAGGCTGCTATTCTCCCATGGAGACGATCGTAGAGATGCTGGATGTAGTCCTGTGGAACGGCTTGCCATGCCATTTCCACCTGGCGACTCAGTTGGACCAGCGTTCGTGCTGGACGTGCAGACCGCGTGAGACGACGCTTCATCCAGTCCCAAACATGCTCAATGGGGGACAGATCCGGAGATCTTGCTGGCCAGGGTAGTTGACTTACACCTTCTAGAGCACGTTGGGTGGCACGGGATACATGCGGACGTGCATTGTCCTGTTGGAACAGCAAGTTCCCTTGCCGGTCTAGGAATGGTAGAACGATGGGTTCGATGACGGTCTGGATGTACCGTGCACTATTCAGTGTCCCCTCGACGATTACCAGTGGTGTACGGCCAGTGTAGGAGATCGCTCCCCACACCATGATGCCGGGTGTTGGCCCTGTGTGCCTCGGTCGTATGCAGTCCTGATTGTGGCGCTCACCTGCACGGCGCCAAACACGCATACGACCATCATTGGCACCAAGGCAGAAGCGACTCTCATCGCTGAAGACGACACGTCTCCATTCGTCCCTCCATTCACGCCTGTCGCGACACCACTGGAGGCGGGCTGCACGATGTTGGGGCGTGAGCGGAAGACGGCCTAACGGTGTGCGGGACCGTAGCCCAGCTTCATGGAGACGGTGGCGAATGGTCCTCGCCGATACCCCAGGAGCAACAGTGTCCCTAATTTGCTGGGAAGTGGCGGTGCGGTCCCCTACGGCACTGCGTAGGATCCTACGGTCTTGGCGTGCATCCGTGCGTCGCTGCGGTCCGGTCCCAGGTCGACGGGCACGTGCACCTTCCGCCGACCACTGGCGACAACATCGATGTACTGTGGAGACCTCACGCCCCACGTGTTGAGCAATTCGGCGGTACGTCCACCCGGCCTCCCGCATGCCCACTATACGCCCTCGCTCAAAGTCCGTCAACTGCACATACGGTTCACGTCCACGCTGTCGCGGCATGCTACCAGTGTTAAAGACTGCGATGGAGCTCCGTATGCCACGGCAAACTGGCTGACACTGACGGCGGCGGTGCACAAATGCTGCGCAGCTAGCGCCATTCGACGGCCAACACCGCGGTTCCTGGTGTGTCCGCTGTGCCGTGCGTGTAATCATTGCTTGTACAGCCCTCTCGCAGTGTCCGGAGCAAGTATGGTGGGTCTGACACACCGGTGTCAATGTGTTCTTTTTTCCATTTCCAGGAGTGTATAAATGAGAGTGAGAAATAAATAAGCTATGTAATCATTGTGTATCCTAGTTAAAAGTCTGTTGATATTAAAGTGTTTTATTGTGTTTGGGTATGACAACAATAACACGATGAAGTATTTACTCGGTTAGTAATGCATGGCATTTCGATGCTTTTTTAATGTGAGTTTTAACAAAAAGGTGTGACGAGCTGTGTAGTTGTAGCATAAATGTGACCGTATTTTTGGAAGCTGAAACCAATATGGGTGCCCGTACAGGAAGGCAAGGGAGGCCGTGACACAACCCCCACCACACCAGCCAGCTCTCGTTGTCTTCAGCTTCTGGCGTCTGCAGGTGAGGCGTCGACTTCTTCCATAACTCCAGCCTTGCCTTCTCTGGTGAAAGGGTGAGCTTCTCGGATGTTCTCAGGAAGCTCTTTCGCGATCTCAGCCGTTGCTGTGGTGGATTATGTCCGTGCAGTGGATGGGCACTGTCCTGTTCCACTTTCAGTCTCTCCTTGTTGGCAGCCACCGTTCTGCGTACCCATGGTGGCGCTATTCCAGCCAGGCAGTAGAGCTTATCAGTTGGGGTAGGTCTTAAGCAACATGCGGCCAACCTGCAGGTTTCGTTAGGAGCAATGTCTACAGAAACATCATCTTGGTCCTTTTCAGGACCACAGTTGACCATCATATCGATGAAACGCACGCTCAGAATATCTGACATGCCAGATATTTCTCTGCACGTTCGGAAAGACTCCCGAGCGTGCTATCCCACGCTATGACGTCAGAAACTCGGCACGCTCAACGCTCAACGTTCGGATTCACGGTCCGTGTGCCGACGGCTTTAGCAGTGCCAGTCGTGTTGACAGTTCGAGCGGCGCGGTCTATTGCCCGACGAATTTGTCGCAGTTCTGAAGCGAATGCTGTGAAGTGTTTCCTTCAGTTTGGAAATCGAGTTGAACTTATGAGGACTTAAGTCAGGGGAGTGCAGTGGGTGGTACAGCACTTAGCAGCCCCACCAGTCAAAAGTCAGTAAAAGCCTGCACTGTACGTGCTGAGCAGTGTCCTGCAAAAAGATGGTCAGGTCCTGCAGAAAGTGTCATCACTTCTGTCTCTATGCTGTTCATTTTTGGAACACAACCTACGACCAGCTTAGAGACATAGAAGTTGCACTCATTCTAGTAAATAATGAAATTGTGCGTCGTTAAGATACTGCTTTACTGATGATTTTCCTGCGTTTGGCCTAACACTGAGGTTCACAAAGCTAAGAGAATTTCAAAGACAGTACAACAGATTCATTCCCGCACGATGCAGCAACTCTTATCAAGGACCATTTGCTGGGACTGGACAGTGGACGCTAATGGGAAATATTTCCCTTCAATCAACAGCATCCGAACATGGATATGGACCTATTTTCAGTCAATTTAGAATCCTGTAATTGGTCAGATTCAGATACTGACTCGTTAACTTTGCTGCCCTGTGACAGATTTTTGAATGTCTTGCGTGAAGAGATCCCGTTTTAGCAGAACAAGCGATGAAATTTCTAATACCTTTAGATTCGGTACATAAGTGTGAATCAGGGTTTTTTAACATTGGTGTTCCTAAAGAAATAAACAGGCCTATATAAACCGATTGGAAGTTGAACTAGCCTTAAGGATAAAGATAACGTCTTTTGAACCGAATTTGGAGTTCATAGTTAAAAATAAACAGCTACATACTTCTCACTAATAGAGAACAGCTAAGGTAATATAAATGTGAAACTGTAATTGTTTTATTGTTAAAAGTTGACGCTTGAAATACATTGGGAAAGAGCACAGGTAGTTCCAGTTTTCAAGAAGGGTTGTCGAGCAGATGCGCAAAACTATAAGCCTAAATCTCTGACATCGATCTGTTGTAGAATTTTAGAGCATGTTTTTTGCTCGCGTATCATGTCATTTCTGAAAACCCAGAATCTACTCTGTAGGAATCAACATGGATTCCGGAAACAGCGGTCGTGTGAGACCCGACTCGCTTTATTTCTTCATGAGACCCAGAAAATATTAGATACAGGCTCCCAGGTAGATTCTATTTTCCTTGACCTCCGGAAGGCGTTCGATACAGTGCCGCACTGTCGCCTGATAAACAAAGTAAGAGCCTACGGAATATCAGACCAGCTGTGTGGCTGGATTGAAGAGTTTTTAGCAAACAGAACACAGCATGTTGTTCTCAATGGAGAGACGTCTACAGACGCTAAAGTAACACCTGGCGTGCCACAGGGGAGTGTTATGGGAGCATTGCTTTCCACAATATATATAAATGACCTAGTAGATAGTGTCGGAAGTTCCATGCGGCTTTTCGCGGATGATGCTGTAGTATACAGAGAAGTTGCAACATAAGAAAATTGCAGCGAAATGCAGGAAGATCTGCAGCGGATAGGCACTTGGTGCAGGGAGTGGCAACTGACCCTTAACATAGACAAATGTAATGTATTGCGAATAGATAGAAAGAAGGATTCTTTATTGTATGATTATATGATAGCGGAACAAACACTGGTAGCAGTTACTTCTGTAAAATATCTGGGAGTATGAGTGCGGAACGATTTGAAGTGGAATGATCATATAAAATTAATTGTTGGTAAGGCGGGTACCAGGTTGAGATTCATTGGGAGAGTCCTTAGAAAATGTAGTCCATCAACAAAGGAGGTGGCTTACAAAACACTCGTTCGACCTATACTTGAGTATTGCTCATCAGTGTGGGATCCGTACCAGATCGGTTTGACGGAGGAGATAGAGAAGATCCAAAGAAGAGCGGCGCGTTTCGTCACAGGGTTATTTGGTAAGCGTGATAGCGTTACGGAGATGTTTAGCAAACTGAAGTGGCAGACTCTACAAGAGAGGCGCTCTGCATCGCGGTGTAGCTTGCTGTCCAGGTTTCGAGAGGGTGCGTTTCTGGATGAGGTATCGAATATATTGCTTCCCCCCACTTATACCTCCCGAGGAGATCACGAATGTAAAATTAGAGAGATTCGAGCGCGCAAGGAGGCTTTCCGGCAGTCGTTCTTCCCGCGAACCATACGCGACTGGATCAGGAAAGGGAGGTAATGACAGTGGCACGTGAAGTGCCCTCCGCCACACACCGTTGGGTGGCTTGCAAAGTATAAATGTAGATGTAGATGTATACTGTGTAGACTTTAGAAAGTGTTTTAATTTGCTTCATTATCAGCCAGGAGAGAATTTGAGCATTTTGCTTCCCCTAAGTGCTGTTGGGGTCTTGGCGGCATCATTAGAAATGTTAATTGCGTCAGCTGTGCTCATTTTCTCATTGTTGCTAACGCGATTAGATCCAACAATTTTTGCACCATAGCGGCGACGCAAAGGGTTGTTACAATAACAAGTTGAATTTAATTTCATATTCTTCGCTACTTACCAGTACTGTATATGAAAATAACAGTCTCTGTAATGCCAACTCACATTTTTTAAAAGTTCACCTGCGCAGTCTGTGAGGGAGAAGGGGCAGTGCAATAGGGCCGACAACGTTTACTCACGCAGAGCACACGCACTTCAGAAATGTATCTCCTCTGTGCCAAAGACTGTATTCTCTCAACTGTTGGCATCAGTGTGGAAAGAGAGGAGAAGAACTAGCGGTGGAGGCGGTAGCTCTTTCAAATGTTCTACTGCTTGGTAAAAAAAAATTCAGTGGTTCAGGAAGGAAAGGCCAAAATAAATAAATAACTGGCCCAGGACAAAAATTTGGGAGCCTCTGCTGTAAGAGATACTAAAAATTTGAAAAAACTGTTTGCATTACCATTAGCGACACACAGTGCACGTTTTTCGTCTGAAACTGAAATAATTGTATGAAATTTTGTGTGCACTTTTCTCTTACTTGATTCCAAATGGGAAAATAAATATACTGTTTCACCACGTCCAGATGACTTACAGGATGTTTCAAAAATGACCGGTATATTTGAAACGGCAATAAAAACTAAACGAGCAGCGATAGAAATACACCGTTTGTTGCAATATGCTTGGGACAACAGTACATTTTCAGGCAGACAAACTTTCGAAATTACAGTAGTTACAATTTTCAACAACAGATGGCGCTGCGGTCTGGGAAACTCTATAGCACGATATTTTCCACATATCCACCATGCGTAGCAATAATATGGCGTAGTCTCTGAATGAAATTACCCGAAACCTTTGACAACGTGTCTGGCGGAATGGCTTCACATGCAGATGAGATGTACTGCTTCAGCTGTTCAATTGTTTCTGGATTCTGGCGGTACACCTGGTCTTTCAAGTGTCCCCACAGAAAGAAGTCACAGGGGTTCATGTCTGGCGAACAGGGAGGCCAATCCACGCCGCCTCCTGTATGTTTCGGATAGCCCAAAGCAATCACACGATCATCGAAATATTTATTCAGGAAATTAAAGACGTCGGCCGTGCGATGTGGCCGGGCACCATCTTGCATAAACCACGAGGTGTTCGCAGTGTCGTCTAAGGCAGTTTGTACCGCCACAAATTCACGAAGAATGTCCAGATAGCGTGATGCAGTAATCGTTTCGGATCTGAAAAATGGGCCAATGATTCCTTTGGAAGAAATGGCGGCCCAGACCAGTACTTTTTGAGGATGCAGGGACGATGGGACTGCAGCATGGGGCTTTTCGGTTCCCCATATGCGCCAGTTCTGTTTATTGACGAAGCCGTCCAGGTAAAAATAAGCTTCGTCAGTAAACCAAATGCTGCCCACATGCATATCGCCGTCATCAATCCTGTGCACTATATCGTTAGCGAATGTCTCTTGTGCAGCAATGGTAGCGGCGCTGAGGGGTTGCCGCGTTTGATTTTTGTATGGATAGAGGTGTAAACTCTGGCGCATGAGACGATACGTGGACGTTGGCGTCATTTGGACCGCAGCTGCAACACGGCGAACGGAAACCCGACGCCACTGTTGGATCACCTGCTGCACTAGCTGCGCGTTGCCCTCTGCGGTTGCCGTACGCGGTCGCCCTACCTTTCCAGCACGTTCATCCGTCACATTCCCAGTCCGTTGAAATTTTTCAAACAGATCCTTTATTGTATCGCTTTTCGGTCCTTTGGTTACATTAAACCTCCGTTGAAAACTTCGTCTTGTTGCAACAACACTGTGTTCTAGGCGGTGGAATTCCAACACCAGAAAAATCCTCTGTTCTAAGGAATAAACCATGTTGTCTACAGCACACTTGCACGTTGTGAACAGCACACGCTTACAGCAGAAAGACGACGTACAGAATGGCGCACCCACAGACTGCGTTGTCTTCTATATCTTTCACATCACTTGCAGCGCCATCTGTTGTTGAAAATTGTAACTACTGTAATTTCGAAAGTTTGTCCGCCTGAAAATGTACTGTTGTCCCAAGCATATTGCAACAAACGGTGTATTTCTATCACTGCTCGTTTAGTTTTTATTGTCGTTTCAAATATACCGGTCATTTTTGAAACACCCTGTACCATACCTATAGTCCGTGAGACGAGTGATTGGTACTGACAGTTCCGGCGGGCAAACGGCGCTGTTGCCGAACGTGGCTCACAGCACGCGGCGCCCTGTCTGCTACACGCATTCTCTAGCAGCAGAAATAGAAGCGAGACAAAATACAAGTCGTATTGATACGCGTGAATTTATTTAAAGTTGATGCTTGAAATATATTAACTCGAAAACTGATAAAGAGCTATTTAGTACAAGTATCTAAGATGCTGAAACATAATAAAGTTATTTGTTAAACTTCACAACTGAAATGAAAACTATTTTCGCAAGTTGTTGAACATTAGCAGTTTTGGTTTCCATTGTTAAGTATTAGCATTATTAATTTGTTCTACTACAAGCTACAGAATAATTGGTCAGTGTATTAAGAGCTATAATCTGAAGAAAGTACTCACAATATGATGATCTGGTTGTAGATCGATAGCAAACTCCCTCCTTACATTCCTGAATACGTTGTAGTTACTGTAATGGAAAAACACCACTCACATCACTGTCAGAATCTGATTTGACATTGTCTTCCTCAGCACTACTCGAACTACCACTGCTGTCTCCCAGATGTATAATTAAATTTTCGATGCATTCTTCCACAACCCCTTCGGTTTTGGCCGCCTCTCCGATGGCACTTGCAGCGCTGTTTACAATTTTAGCCCACGTCTCGCTTGTCACTTTATTGATAGCTGCTGGAAGGAGAGTTTCCACTTCAGAGATCGTCAATTTTTTATTGTTTGCAGCAATGTAATTTTTTATCTGCGCCCACACTCCTTCAATTGAATTGAAGTGACAGTGGTATGGAGGAAGCCGAACGATTTCATGCCCGTGCCTTTTAGCTATCTCGTCAATTACATATGTCGGAAATTGGGGTTTCTTTTGTGCCACAATTTCGAGCAGTTCCGCCTTCCTTAAATCTTCTCTGAAATCTACTTTTCGCCGTTTCAACCACTGAATGATATCGCCTTTTTTTGTTGCCAAGGTTGGTGCCTTATCGTGAACAACGGAATGATAAGGCGCATTGTCCATAACAATCACTGATGGACTTGTCAGATTCGTCATAAGCGATGTCTCGAACCATTCTTGAAATACTACACTGTTCATTTCTTCATGGTAATCTCCCGTCTTTTTTGACCGAAACATTTTCAAGCAGTTTGGCAGAAAACCTTTCGATGTTCCTGCATGTCAGACAATAATACGCCCTCCTTTGCCAACAGGCACTGCCATTGTCCCCTCGGGCGTTCCATCATTCCAGCCTCTACGTAAAGAATGGCTGGCATTGACCCAAGTTTCATCTAACCACACTATACTTTCGAATCCCACACCCATGATCCTGCGCAGAAATCTGCACCGCCATGCAACTACATCTGTCCTTTCCATTAATATTTTGCGTCCGTTAAACAGTGAATAGCTGAAGCCTATGTCTTTCGACACTGTACGCAATGAAAATTTGCTCCCTTTAAAAAGATCGTCTTTCTGAAGCGACACCAGTAATTTAGATAGAGTGGGATGTTCCCTTCTCTTATAATAGCTGTATGTATGACGACGAATAGCGTCTTTCTGAAAATCGTCCAAAGCTGTCACCTGCTTATTTCTCGGTCGCTTCTTTCCTGGTGTGTGCAGCTTTGTTGTGCCACTCTCGTCACAATCTACACTATACTGTTCTTTCCCTATCTTTACAACAGTGTTCTTACTTATTTTCAATGCTGCTGCAGTTCTCTTCACAACCTGAACAATAGGAATTAAGGACCCACCTTTGTCCTTTTCTTTCTCAAAGTAATCCCTCACAGAGCACACGAATTCACGGGCCTGGGTGTGTAGCACACTTTTCTTCCTCCGTTTCACTTCTTGTGTTGGGCTGGTACTACCCGCCGCACTAGACATTGTTTACAACGAAACATAAACAAAGAAATACTAAAAACAACAAAAACTAAATAAACTGCGAATTCAACTTCAGACAAACGACGAACGACCGCACTGCCTGCACGCGAGACACTGGTAAGTTTCATAAGCGCACGCGACCGGGTTTCAGAGCGGTAACATGGCCCTTGCTACCCGCTCAAAGTCAGGCCGTCATTGGCTGCCTGCCTGTGATCACTAAGCAACGGAAAGACGCTACCGAACTGTCAATACCAAAGACTCGTCTCCCAGACGATATTCCTGACGCCTAAAACCTGTGAATCACACGTATTTGCTACGATTGTGTTCACTTCTGGCTTTATACAGAAACTCGCTTCCTGCGAGTCTACTCGCAGTTGGTGCCAGTGGCCAGTTCGTTCGTACGAGATAACTCGCAGCTGGCAGACAACGTGTTAACCTCTACAATCTGGCACTACGTAGCTTGATGTAGCTCTTATGAATCGTATTATATGGCGTATTATCAGGGGAGCTAGCGTAAAACTTTTTTTGCGTAAAATGTAGCTGGCGAAATCTGAACTGCTGTTCAAACTTCCATGGAACGTAGGTATGAACCATTCTGATTAAACCAGCTATCAAAAAAAAAAAATGCATTAAAATCGGACCTTTCGTTTGGAAGTTATGATGCAACTGACATACACAAACACACTTTAAACTTGTAACACCCCACTGTTTGCATCGCCGGTTAATAAGGAAACAAGTGCAGTAATACTCTAGTCTAGAGTCTTGGCATCCATGCATCACATTCAGTAGGAAGAGCCCACTTCGATTTGCGTGGATAAGTAATATATCATTAAAAAAATAATTGTTGCGCTCTGAGAGACGATCCATAGTAGTTGAGAGTTAATTAAAAGCATGCGCTGCAATATTCACGTCAACAAAACAATCACGACAGGGCTACCGCTAGGGAAATCCAGCTCAGTAAGACCAACTTCAGTGCAAGTATTATTGAATGTCTCGTCAGCAGACAGGTCGTGTAAACGCATTCTATAATGTGGTGTGGTAGGTTTGGAATACGATGTGGAAGCAAAGCGTAAAATATTTTTACGGTGTCAAAAATGTGAGACGTTACATGTTGGAACATCCCATGACCGAGACTTGGATTTTATTTGTGAAAACCGCAACATTTAGGCGTCCCGGCTGGGTGTCGTGGGGTTTCCTACCGTGGGGTTTCCTACGAGCAGTGGCACACTAAACCTGTCAGAGGCCCGGACCGGCAAAACAAATCGAGGCTCCCCTTGTTGCCCCCTCCCACCCTCCTCACCTCACAGGATTTCTCCGAGAGTTTCAAACGCAAACGGAAGGAAGTCCCACGCTGCTTATCATCTTCATTTTGTGTCGTGATAATTTACAAGGTATAACGTTATTTTACGTAACACTGAAAGTGGCTGCTCTCGTAATTTCGTTACTATTATTTAGTAGCTATGTTGCCCCTCATACGACAGATATCATTACATGATTGCTGTTGTTCGAAACTATTATTTATGTTTCGCAACTAAGTCGGCATAGAGCGAGCGGGGTGTATAAAAATGAATTCTTATTTCCCAAACCAAGAGGAAGGTCACTGTCTACATAAAACTTCGTTCAGTGCATGGTGGAGGGTACTTTACTTACGGATTTCAAAAAACCGAGCAGGTCGTGGTGGCCGAGCGGTTCTAGGCGCTACAGTCTGGAACCGCGCGACCGCTACGGTCGCAGGTTCGAATCCTGCCTCGGGCGTGGATGTGTGTGATGTCATTAGGTTAGTTAGGTTTAAGTAGTTCTAAGTTCTAGGGGACTGATGACTTCAGAAGTTAAGTCCCATTGTGCTCAGAGCCATTTGAACCACTTTTGTTGCTCCGATCTTGATGAAATTTTGCGCATTTGATCTTCAAAACAAGGGGAACCTCACCGTCCACGTGAAATTTCGTACGGTGTATGACGGAGAGTGCCTTACAACGGAATTACACACCGTTTGACTGATCAGCTTGGGAGTTGGCTCATGTATGTATGTTTTCGTGGTGGAGGCATTTACACAAGCCAACGTTTGCTGGAATGCGGATGGTTGGCCTACCTTTAAATAAATTCAACATTGTCTCGTCAATCAGCATGAAAGTTGGCAGATATACGTATTTTTTCATAGACAGGGAAAGAGGAGATGGCACGACGGAGACGGAGGAGGAGATATACGGAGACAGGAGAACGTGATGGGGTCAGGGAGGGGGGAGGAGGTGCATCCAGAGAAGTGAGAGAAGCAGATTAAAAGAGAGAGGGAGCAGCAGGTAAACAGAGAAAGGGGGAAGGTGATGAATGACTAATGGAACACTGTAATAAATACATAAATTAGGGGTGTTATTATGAATTTGATGTACTATTAGAAAAAGCGGAGGAGGAGGTGGACAGAGACGCGAAGATGGATGGAGAAGGAGAGGATGATGGAGAGAAGGAGGAAGTGTTGTGAGAGAGGGGGGCAGATGGAGGAGATGGAAAGAGAGGCGGATGGGCGGAAGGAGGAGGTGGAAAGAGAGACGAGATAGGACTAAACGGACAAGAGAGGTGAGGGAAGAGGGGATGCACTGACATATAACTGGGATGAAGAAATATCCGGGCAACGCCGGGTTTACAGTTAGTAATTAGATAAAGATTTACGCGATAATGGGCGTGTTCATCTGAAAGAAATTACAGAATATTTCCCCTAGGGTTAGATACGGCGTATAGACAAAATGGCTCTGAACACTATGGGACTTAACATCTATGGTCATCAGTCCCCTAGAACTTACAACTACTTAAACCTAACTAACCTAAGGACATCACACAACGCCCAGTCATACGGCGTATAGAGTCTCGATAACTAGATTGTTGTTCTTGATGTCTAAAGATGATAAAATTCGTTGCTTAATATAGATGATTCCACCAAAGTTCATCTAGTTGGAATTTCATCTTTATAAAATGAACTACATAATAATCAGCTGAAAAATGCTCCTGTTGGAGCACAATAAAGGCAAATATGATCGTGTTTAAAAGTCTCTGACAGAAAAGTGGGCAACCAGCTGTCTGAGTTCTCATTCCGCCTTCCTCACCAAAAATTCTGGAAGCTTCACAGGACGGGTGACCATGTTATGTAAGAAATTTACCAAGTAAAATTTCAATTTTGTTGAGATAAAAATTCAATAAATAGCAAATTGTGTGTTAGAACTTTAGAAATACCGTTAAAAGCGTACTTTTGTGAATGAGATCCGCCAAATACAAATAATTAGTTTCGTATGACATATATGACGAAACTCCAGAATCGGCAAGTTAACTTTGCGAAATTATTGATGCTGATCGACGACGACACTGTCATGGAAACGGTGACAACACCTGCACTGAGGGTGAGCGACTGGGGTAGGCAAGCAGCGGGGGAGGCTCAGTTCGCAAACACCTCGTTAGGGAACCGGTTGCTCTGGACGGCTTCGCTACCTGCTGCACCCTTGTAGGAAACCCCACGATAGGAAACCCTCACTTTAAACCCCCGGCTGAAGAGGAATCGTTAGCGGTAGGATTTCACCCGGAACAAGTCCCGCCCACTCACCCCCGGTTTTCCCGGTCTTTGTTCGGCGCCTGGGCAGCGATTCAGTTGACCCACGTGGTTTACCGCGTTCGGCTGCACTCGGAGTGGATGTTAAATTAATATCTTGCTAGGTCTTAAATTTTGCCAGATAGTTAAAAGACGCGTTACAAAAAACGTGCACAGTTGGCCTCAGCTGTGCCAGGTACTTCCACAGCAAACACAAGAGAAAACAATTTAGCATTGAATTCTTTAAATACGGGAACTCAGTATCCAGATGAATAGCCCATGAAGAAACATACTTCTATGTGAGAAAAAGCACCCAAAGCTAAAACAGGAAAATCGTACCCTTAACGAATAATTTGCTTGGAGAAAGAGGAACCACAGTATACTTGACACTTAAGTTTCAGAACTCAGACAGTATGTGTGAAACAAGCACCAATGTTCACTATTCTTTCAGAAGGCATCAAAAGTACTTTGTTCTTGCAAGATCGATCCAAGCTGTTTTTGCCTGTTATTCACTGAATAGTTTTGCTGAAAAGTTTTAGGGGTGGAAGAAGAGCTAGCACAGCATGAAGGACGTTTTACAGCCGTGAAACACTGCAGCATTTATTTCCTCCATAACTGCTCTGTGACAAACACACATATCATCATTATTATTTTTAAAATGTGGTTTGAATGACATTTACGAAATTAATAAGTCTTTTGGTTAAAAACAGACAGGACAAAGAATAACGACAGATTATTTTCCTGAGACGTTTGCAAGAGCATATAGGACACTAATCACACAGAACCGCCACAATTCTTTATAACCTCGTTTATAATGCGCAAGTATGGCATTGGAAGAATTTACAAGTTAAAATTCACCCATTACCCGTGCAAATACTAACGAAATATGTCATATAAGCAAATATCTTACTGCTTTCATTAGGCATTTCTACTTTATGACATTCTTATATTCTTTCATTTTCGTGAGCTACTATGAGGGCCTACATAAACAAAACGACTTTGACTTATTTCTATATAACGTTGATTTTAGACAACAGAGTCATTATACTGCATCCGTGGCTTTACTGCCGACATGACAGATTCAAGACCATTGTTTTCGCATTGCATGTTTGCTCTGCTGTTTCCCTCAAATAAACGTATTATAATAAGTGAATCAGTTAATGAAAATTATTGCCCTTGAATAACATCACGTCATTTTTTGTTTTCTATTGCTGGCAATGCTTTCTATTCCCTACAAATATTTTTATTTCTTTAATAATGCACATTCATATTATATTACTATCCAGAAAAACTTAAATTTCTTATCATTACTGAATTTCATCACTGTGTAACATGTGTTGGACTGTGACGATAACAACTTTGATGTAGCTTCCAGTTTGCGGAACTGGCCGCTGTTTAGGGGAAGGCCTTACAGTATGGAGGGGGGTGAATGGGCGGGACTTGTTCCGGGTGAAATCCTAGCGCTAAGGGCACGTCGGCTGAAGCCGGTCGGGACACGGGGACAGGACTCCAAAACCGGAACTGTGCCAGCAAATCGGGGCGTCTGGTCACTTTAAGCACAAACCAAGTATTTTAACACGAATCTACGGTCTATAGAATTAACGGAAGTTTCCACAGAATGTCGACTCATTTCAGCTTCTGTCCCATACTGTGATTTTGGAAATCTGGTCACTCTAATTTAATATCCATAATAATTGGCAGCTGCCTTTTTGGTATCGCGAAGTGTTAACAATTGAGAGAAACCTGAACTAATATTCTTCGTGATTTCTTGGCATATGGTTGCTAATAGCATTTGTCTTTGTGCAGGTTCCAGAGTTTCACAGTAATGTGAAATTCAGCTAATGTTTTCAACCTTGCAAAGATAAAATATGAATACTTGATATGCAATCGAAATTATCAACTTCTTCTGGAGACCTATATGTGTGTCATTTATTTGTTAATTCCAACGATGTCGACAATTCGTTATAAACTGTTTAAACATTAGAAGAAACAGGGACAGTTCCATAAATTGTTGTTCGAACGATAATTGTTATGCTAATTAAAATCCAGAACAAAAATAGAGTACCTTCCAAGCCCAAAGAAAACTTGTACAGTAATAGCTTTCAGTGACAAAGAAAAGGCTGTAGTGCGGTCTAGAGCCGAAGCGCGCACCCTGTTATCTTTCTCAAACGATTTTACACAAACTATTCACTGAAAATATTTGATTTTTGCCTTACTTGTAGCGTTATATGTCAGCTTCGTGGCGAAGTGCCCATCATCTCGCTAATGGCCATGCTTATTGTGATGTACACATTTTAGTAAGACACTATGGAAAACTCAAAATGTTTGCAACGAAAATCAGGGGTCGCTACGATATGGCGTTTGGTGCCTATTATACTATATGCTGCTGCGTATGAAATTTGGCTTACATATTGAATTTTTGTTTAGACCTGGGAGGAGGTCTCTATCTGTCCTCGATCTCAAAGAGAATGGATCCTATGTAGCGCATTCACTCCCGATCTCAACACCGACGGGAATTAAATATTCATACATCCCTCATATCTCCTAAACCGCTTGAAACATCGAAACAAGATTTTGGCGAGTGATGGTACACAAGGAGGAGAGTACTTTGCCAATTCGTAAACACACTGAACTTTCTTATCTATGACGATATATCAGAAGTTGTACTTTTTTTTTCATTCCAAGGACCGTAATTCTTTAAGAGTTTGCCGGCCGGAGTGGCCGAGCGGTTCTAGGCGCTTCAGTGTGGAACGTCGCGACCGCTACGGTCGCAGGTTCGAATCCTCCCTCAGGCATGGATGTGTGTGATGTCCTTAGGTTAGTTAGGTTTAAGTAGTTCTAGGGGACTGATGACCTCAGATGTTAAGCCCCATAGTGCTCAGAGCCATTTTTTTTTCTTTAAGAGTTATCGACAGCTAGTGAGACAAGAGTTCCCGAGTATGAAAATGAACATGAGATTTCTTCTCTTATGTTACCACAAACAGACACAATGAGATCTTTAGTAAGCTATTGAGCTCTCTGGTCGCCAATTACTTTTTTAATGAGACACTGTGTTTCAGAATTCTGTCACAATAGCTGCTGCAAAAATGAGTTGTGCAAATTATATTGTGTTTTGGCAAAAGAAGTACCATCAAACCTGTCAACAAGAGAAATGTGGCCGCTACTCATAAATGGTGATGCGTCTTCGAATGAGAAAAGGTTAACAATTCACAAAAAAAAAAAAAAAAAATCGCCAATTCTGTTGGAATTTTGGTTGAATCCCATAACCCGTCGTATTTTTAAGACTGAGCGACTGGAATGGAAACTTACCAAAGGATTTTATTCCTTTTCTTCATCTGATCAGTATTAAAATAATGACGAGAGTACCCTTCAGGCGGAATGACACACACACACACACACACCAGATGCCGGTTACTCACCTGCGCATTGCCAAACAATGTGTGATTCGCACATATTGAGAAAAGTAAACAATGCCAGGCACAACGCAATGGTCGGTGTAGCGCCAACTGCTGAGAATATGCGCGTGACAGGAACGCGGAAGTTAGCCAAGTGTGTTTTGTGAGAGGAAGAGTCCACGTCGTTCGAAAAACATTGTCATGTAAATAGATCTGCCTTTGTCAGCAATACATTTCTACGAATTAAATATATCAAATCACCACACTCTTTCACGACACTCATACTTCCGTAATAATACCAACCACTATTTCGTCTGTATAGCCTGTTGTATAATAAGTTTATAGTGTGTATGCGACTACTGAAATGCTTTTTCTCGTCGCGACGATCCGATTAAAACATTTTTATTCATGAGGGCTTCTCGACTGTTTCTAGCTTGCAGTGGAAATGTAATGTTCACATGTGCGTAGTATGTCTCTTACTACATCCGTATCCAAATAATGATAATAAAACTTATGTGCGTACCTCGGGCACTTTCTACCAGGAGCACAAAGGCGTCATACCTGTGGAAATTACGCCTTTTCGACTTTTTGTAACAGATTGCAGAGATACGCCGGCATAACAGGCAGCAAGTAATAACCCTGTTTTACTTTGCTTTGCTTCTAGGTCGCTTGATTTTATAATATTCCTTACTTCCTTATTCACTACCCTTACGATGAATCGTCAGTCCCTTCTTACGATCTGAAAACATTGTGAAGGCAGAAGACATACTTCCAGTAGCTAATGGTTCACCAGTTATTGAACTGTGCATTGTTCTTGACAAAAGAATAAACAAAACAAAAAGTATACTGATATTTGTAACTGAAAACTATTATGAATAAACGAAAAGAAATGGAGCGCTTAAACGGCGGAAAACGAAACACTACACAGTGACATAAAACTCAGTACATCGTAATATTGACTTTTCGCATGGGCAATACATCCACTGACCATATGCGCCACGCCGAAGTGAGCATATGACAGAACTGCCTTCCCGCTCCTGGCCTCTCCCCTCCAGTGGAGTGAGGCCGGTATTACACTATCAAATTTCTTTGTCAAATATATTTGATGGTGTAATACGGAACTTTGTCAAATGTCGTCCAATATTTGATCAAATCTAGGGCCTCGCTGTAGATTTGATCAAAAAAGTCGCTTGTCGTCTGTTCACTGTGATGTGACATGTTACCACATGGAGCGCTAGCATCGGTGCAGCAGTCTGTCGTCTGTAGTGTTTTTATAAACATTGCCGGTAAATACAATTGGTGTGTGCTGACAACTACAAAATTGATAGAGATGTATGAAGCTGATGAGGCGCTTTACAACGTGAGGCCCGCTGAATACAAAAATAGATTAGGAAGATTGGAAACCTGACCTGACCTAACATAACCTAACCTAACCCTCTCCAGTGAGCCTGTCTTCTGCAGATGTAGCAGTTCTTAAGTGAATATTGTGCTTTGTGATATGAGGATACACTCCACTGAGCACATACAGAAATGTATGCTCATCCATTCTTAAGTAATTGATGTACGACTTGACGTCCTCCACTACAAGCTCGCGTAACAAGTTTTATTGAATGCTTTTATCGTGTCGTCGTAGAACCCACGGCTTCACCCAGGTATGTTTCCTTTTTCTCCCCCGCTTCCCTTCCGCATGTGCACACAGTGCAGTTGTGGTACATGCAACTGCTGCGGTTAATAACAGGTTGTTGTCAATCATCTTGAACTTTGACGAAAAATATGATGACAGTGTAATACACCTTCTAGCGCTACGTCAAAAATATTTGTCAAATATATTTGACGGAATATTTGATCACATCTTTGATCAAATCTTTGACAAAGAAATTTGATAGTATAATACCGGCCTCGTGACGCGCGGAGCGAGAAACAGTGCCTCAACCACAACAACGCCGCGCCACCTGGCGCAGGCGCGTGTCGCGTACAAGTCGCGTCGCGTTGCAATTTGCGCGGTCCCGTTTGAATCTGCGAAGTTACAAAAACGCGCGTTGCGTTGCGTCGCGCCACACGCGCTATAAGCGTCTCAATTTGCGCCTAGACTTTAAAGGCGCCTTGCCACCCAATCCCAATTCGTACGATTTCACGACCTTTTGCTGCGTTTTCTTTTCCCAAATTTAGCTTCACCAACTCTCAACGAAAATGCTACATTCCAGCTTAACCTAGACCACTGGCTGGTCATCACAACCAGATTTTTTGCTTTCGCATTCGTTGGCTCCGAAAACTCACAACCAAACTGTTGCGTTCCTAACCTAACTAGACCTTTGGCTACCCAGCAGATCAGTCTGTCACCACAACCAGGTTTCTTGCTTACGCATTCGTTGGCATCGCCAACTTTCAACCAAACTGTTGCACTCCAACCTAACCTAGACCTCTGGCCATGCTGCAGATCAGTCTATCGCCAAACCAGGGTTTTTGCTTTCACATTCGTTGGCTTCATCAATTCGCAACCAAACTGTTGCATTTCAACCTAACATAGACCTCTGGCTGCGCTACAGATCAGTCTGTCACCACAACCAGATTTTTTTTCTGCCATTTCAAGCAGTTCAAAAATGGCTCTGAGCACTTTGGGACTTAACTTCGGAGGTCATCAGTCCCCTAGAACTTAGAACTACTTAAACCTAACTAACTTAAGGACATCACACACATCCATGCCCGAGGTAGGATTCGAACCTGCGACCGTAGCAGTCGCGCGGTTCTGTACTGAAGCGCCGAGAGCTGCTCGGCCACCGCGGCCGGCCAATTCAAGCAGTGGTTTGAGGTCCTAGCGTAACTACACCATAGGAAAATACAGCCTAAAACAGCTTAACCACACGCCTGGAAATCGTGACCTATTCGTAGAATAACAGCCAAGTATTCATAACAACAAAGAATGTATAAGTCTCATTCCGAGCAATTTAACCCTAGATCACTTAACATTCCTAGAATTTAAGCTTGCAGCTGGTACCAATTCGTGGTTCCCGCCAACATTTTGAGCAGTACAGTTGTCAGTATATGGTGTAAAATGGGACATTCTGCACTTATTTTGTATGTGACACACCATTGGGGACCTTCAAATGGTTCAAATGGCTCTGAACACTATGGGACTTCGGAGGTCATTAGGCCCCCAGAACTTAGAACTACCTAAACCTAACTAACCTAAGGACATCACACACATCCATGCCAGAGGCAGGATTCGAACGTGCGACTGTAGCGGTCGCGCGGTTCCAAACTGAAGCGCCTAGAACAGCTCGGCCACTTTGGTCGGCCATTGGGGACGTTGTAATTAAATAGTGCATAAACTATAAATTGCATTGAAGCGCCAAAGAAACTGGTATAGGCATGCGCGTTCATATACGGAGATACGTAAACAGACAATACGGCTCTGTGGTCGGTAATGCTTACATAAGAAAACAAGTGTCTGGCGCAGTTGTTAGATCGGTTAATATTTCTACAATGGCAGGTTATTTTCTCGCACGACCATTTCACGAGTGTACTGTGAATATCAGGAATCCGGTAAAACATCAAATTTCCGTCATCGCTGCAGCCGGAAAAGGTCCTGCAAGAATGGGACCAACGACAACTGAATGGAATCGTTCAACGTGACAGAAGCGCAACCCTTGTGCACTTTGCTGCAGATTTCAGTGGTGGGCCATCAACAAGTGTCAGCGTGCGAACCGTCCAACGAAACATCATCAATATGGGCTTGATGACTGCACGACACAAAGCTTTACGCCTCGCCTGGGCCTGTTAACACCGACATTGAACTGTTAATGACTGGAAACTTGTTGAATGCTCCGACTAGTCTAGTTTCAAATTGTATCGAGTGGATGGACCTATATGGGTATGGAGAGAACCTCGTGAATCTGTGGACCCTGCATGTCAGCAGGGCACTGTTCTGGCTGGTGGAGGCTCTGTAATGGTGTGGAGTGTCTATAGTTGGAGTGATATGGGACTCCTGATACGTCTAGATACGCCTGTGACAGGTAAGAATCCTGTCTAATCACGTGCATCCATTCATATCCGTTATGCATTCCGACGGACTTGGGCAATTCCAGCTGGACAGTGCGACACCCGACAAGTCCAGAACTGCTCCAGGAACACTCTTCTGAGATTAAACACTTCCGCTGGCCGCCAAACTCCCCAGACATGAACATTATGAAGAATATATGGGATGTCTCGCAACGTGATGTTCAGAAGTGATCTGCACCCCCTCGTACTCTTGTAGAATTATGGACAGGCCTGCAAGATTCATGGTGTCAATTCCCTCCAGCACTACTTGAGACATAAGTCGAGTCCCTGCCACGTCGTGTTGCGGCACTTCTGCACGCTCGCGGGTGCCCTACGCGATATTAGGCAGGTGTACCAGTTTCTTTGGCTCTTCAGTGTATTAGCATTGAGTAGTAAAATTTACCATAGTTTAGTAACAATGCCCAAATGTCTCCTCCCCGCTTTAATACTCTAGGATTAAGTTCTGTTGTTGCATTGAAGCCATACCATACCCTCGGAAATCGCTAACGGAAACCACGCCATGTTCGGGATAAAACAGCCATACATTTCTGTCAGACAGTAGTAGAAATGTCATTGCTTCATTCGTATCAATTTAAGATGTCATCTTACATTCCAGCCTTACCACATCTCTGACGAAAAAAAAGTACAAAGCCATAGCTCTACTTATTTCTATAGTATATGTACAGGGCTATCACAAATGATTGAAGCGATTTCATAAATTCACTGTAGCTCCATTCATTGACATATGGTCACGACACACTACAGATACGTAGGAAAACTCATAAAGTTTTGTTCGGCTGAAGCCGCACTTCAGGTTTCTGCCGCCAGAGCGCTCGAGAGCGCAGAGAGACAAAATGGCGACAGGAGCCGAGAAAGCGTATGTCGTGCTTGAAATGCACTCACATCAGTCAGTCATAACAGTGCAACGACACTTCAGGACGAAGTTTAACAAAGATCCACCAACTGCTAACTCCATTCGGCGATGGTATGCGCAGTTTAAAGCTTCTGGATGCCTCTGTAAGGGGAAATCAACGGATCGGCCTGCAGTGAGTGAATGCAGTTGAATGCGTGCGGGCAAGTTTCACGTGTAGCCACAGAAGTCGACGAATAAAGCAAGCAGGAAGCTAAAGGTACCACAGCCGACGGTTTGGAAAATCTTACGGAAAAGGCTAAAGCAGAAGCATTTCTTAAACAGGAGATTGGAAAACCGATGGATCGGTTGTGGTGGAGATCATGATCAACAATTCATGTCATGGCCTCCACACTCCCCCGACTTAACCCCATGCGATTTCTTTCTGTGGGGTTATGTGAAAGATTCAGTGTTTAAACCTCCTCTACCAAGAAACGTGCCAGAACTGCGGACTCGCATCAACGGTGCTTTCGAACTCATTGATGGGGGCATGCTGCGCCGAGTGTGGGAGGAACTTGATTATTGGCTTGATGTCTGCCGAATCACTAAAGGAGCACATATCGAACATTTGTGAATGCCTAAAAAAACTTTTTGAGTTTTTGTATGTGTGTGCAAAGCATTGTGAAAATATCTCAAATAATAAAGTTATTGTAGAGCTGTGAAATCGCTTCAATCATTTGTAATAACCCTGTATTTTAATTTGTGTGTGCATGTGACGAAATAGTCACGTACAATAAATGTATTCGCAATTGCGAATAATAACAACCATCAGTTGCACAACAGAATGGCGACAATGAAAATTCGTGACAGACCTGGTCTCGAACGAAGTTTTCCCGCTTATCGCGAACGGTCGCCTTACCATTTTTTTTTTTTTTGTATTTCATTTTGTTCTACACCGTTCGTTGAATTTGTTCGGGGCGGACGTCTGATGACACCCGCTCAGGTTTTTCGTTGATCAGTTCACTCAGTTTTTTTTATTACAGAGGGTAGCTGACCTTCTAACCGAACACGCTGAGCTACCGTGCCGGCGTGCCATATGGCTATCCGTACACTACTCACGGATAGACCCAAACTTCTTTATGTCGTTTACTATTCGTAGCAGTTGGCAGGAATGTTCTTTTGGATAGCACTGCATCATATTCTAGACTAAATTTTTTTCGGAATTTTTACTAACATTTGAAGATATCACTAATTGGCAGTGCTGTAAGACTGTGAGATAATCTTGATCTGACTATTCTCATGCCGTCCGCTATACTAAATAAGCAACCTGTTGGAATTATGTAGTACATTTATATCGGATATGAGAAAGTTCCAGAACATCGTTCTAGAATAAGTTATATCAAGTATGTTCAAGAAAAATCGATTGTGGTGACAGCTATGTTTGTGTATATATGCATGAGTGATGAGGCGCAATAGATAGTCTTCGTGTGTCTTTTGTAAAGTGATCATATGTATATTTTAATAAAGTATTTTATAAGTAAAAGTGTGAACGTGATTCAAAACATGGTAGCAGAGCGTGGTTCTTGAAAAGAAAAGTAGAAGTTAAATATTATATTGTGGCCGTCGCGTGTTATTCAGAAAGTTCGACATGGCTGATATAACTATTCCTGTATTTGATGGCGAGGACTATGGGAACTGGAAGCAGTGGATAATCATGTACCTAAAAATGAAGAAATGTCATACAGTGACTACGAGGGCAAAAGTGAGCTCAGACAACGAAACGTGGGATGAAGAGGACTTGAAGGCTATCAACTATATTTATGGTGCAATCACAAATAAGCAACTAGAATTCGTGAGTGACAGAAAGTGCTTTCAAGATCATGAAGAAATTTGATGAATTATATTCGGAAGAGTCTACAGCCCTTCAAATATTATGCAGAAACAAGTTGGACAAATTGAGGTTAAGTGATTACAGTGATACGGGGACATTTTTCAGTGCATTTGAAAAAACTGTAAATGAGCTGAAATCTGCAGGCGCTAAAGTAATGGAAAAGGAGAAGTTAAATTATATGCTGCGAACGTTACCAGAGTCAATGATCTATATTGGGGACTTAGTGGACGTCTTGAAGGAAGAGGATCAGACAGTTGAATACGTTAAAAGTAAGATTCAATTATTGAATGCAAAAACTGGAAATGAAGAGGTAAAATCAAATGCATTTCACACAGAAAGAAAATTGAATTCAAGAAATCAGGAGCAAGTATGTTATCGATGCGGCAAAGCAGGTCACTTCAAACGTGATTGTAACCAGGGAAGAACAAGTAACAGAGGCACATGGCGTCGTGGAGTACATTTTCAAAGTAGCGACAGAGGTAATGGAAATATGCAGCGTGAAGGCTATAGCAATGTACAGCGTGGAAATTACAGCAACATGCAGCGTGGAGGTTATGGCAGCAGGCAACGTGGTCGAGGAGAGCAGCATGGTTTTAGCAGCGGTCGGCATCACAGCAAGCAAGGTTACCATAAGAGTGATCATGGTACGAGTAGTTTTATAACAGAGGTTAATTCTATGATAGGTCAAAATAGAACATTAGAGTCAAGTAACAACAATCAAATTCAAATCAATTGGTTATTAGACAGTGGCTGTACTGATCATGTTATTAATAATGAGGAATATTTTTCTAAGAGCATAACTTTAAAACAACCTATAAACGTAAAAATTGCTGATGGAAAATTTTTGCAAGCTACTAAAGTTGGTAATGTAATTAGTAATTTTCCTGTCTATGATCAAATGGTTCCAATTAATATGCGAGATGTTTCCTTTGTAAAAGACATTAGACAAAAACTTGATCAGTTATGCCAAAATTACAGATAATCACAAAATTGTATCGGTAGGGAATAATGCTAAAATTTTTGATAAAGCTAATGGATTGATTGTGATTCCATGGAAAGAGAGTCGGTTGTATAAAATGAGTAGTACTATTAATAAAGGAGAAGTTAATGTTAATGTTATGAGTAAAGACAATAATATGACAACAAAGGAAAAATGGCACCGCATTTTGGGACATGTTAATTTCAATTATCTAAATACTTTATGTAAACATCAATTGTTAGATGGGGTTCCTTCAGAACTAGAATCAGAATTTATGAAATGTAAAATTTGCATCGAAAACAAAATGCATACTGTTCCTTTTAAAAATAATTGAACCAAAGCAAAAGAAATCTTAGAAATTGTTCACACAGATCTAAATGGGCCTCACTCAACTACTGGAATGCATGGGGAAAGATATTTTCTTTCTTTCATTGATGATTACAGTAAGGCAGCTCGTGTTTACACCATAAAATCTAAAGATCAAGTATACAATTGTTTTGTAGAGTATATTAATGAAGTTGAGAATCTCATTGGGAAAACTGTTAAAAAGATAAGATGTGACAATGGGAAGGAATATTTAAATGAAAATGTCTATGAATTTGTGAGACAAAAAGGAATTGTATTGAATGCTTGTCCACCTTATGTGCATGATCTTAATGGTACTGCTGAAAGGTATAACAGATCCATCATGGACATGTCTTGGTGTCTGCTAGCCGAAGCGCGAGTAGACACGAGATTTTGGCCTGAAGTGGTTTGTGCAGCAGCGTACCTCAAAAACAGAACTTTAGCTAACACCATTGAAAAGAAAACTCCTTATGAGATATTACTGGGGAAAAGACCTAATGTTAATCATTTGAAGTTGTATGGGAGTAGAGTTTTTGTAAGAGTACCTGAGCAACTGAGGAAGTCGAAATGGGATAGGAAAGCCGATTTGGGGGTTTTAATGGGTTATTGTGAAGTAGGCTACAGAGTGCTAATAAATAATAAGATAGTTGTTGCTCGACAGGTGGACATTGTTGAAAGTGGTGTTAAATGTATTGGGTTTAAAGATTATGATTCAGTAAGTGAATATTCTAGTGATTCTGAACACGAAAGTATAGAAAATGAAACTGAACTAATAGAAAAACAGAAGGAAATTGAGAAAAATGAAAAGCTTTCTGATAATCATGAACCAGAGAAAGTACTTGAGTTGAGGAGATCATCTAGAGAAAGAAAACCAAAAATATTAAATGATTATGTTTACAGCAATTTTATTTATGTAAACTTTTGCAGTGCAAATAGTCCGGAAAGCTTTGAGGAGACGATTAACAGCGCCGAATCAAATTATTGGGAAAAAGCGATGAATAAGGAAATTGATTGTTTGAACAAAAACAAAACATGAGAATTAGTAGATAAACCAGTTGATAAAGAAGCCATTGATCTAAAGTGGGTTTTCACAAAGAAATCAGAAAGTGTTTACAAAGCAAGATTAGTTGTAAGGGGGTTTCAACAAAAAGAAGTCGTTGAGGATATTTATTCTCCAGTAACCAATATACAAACATTAAAGATTTTGTTGTCATACTGTTGTCAAGAAGGTTTGGTTACAGAACAAATGGACGTAGAGACTGCGTTTCTAAATTGTAAAGTTTTATCTGAAGTTTATGTAAAGCAGCCAAGAGGATATGATGATGGTACGGATAGAGTCTGTAAATTGTATAAAGCATTGTATGGTTTGTGAGAAAGCTCACGAGCTTGGTGCTATTGTCTTGACGAGTTTTTAAGAAGTTTAGGTTTTAAAAGGAGTAAATATGATCATTGTCTTTATGTATTGCGAGATGGAGATGTCTTGATTTATTTGATTATTTTTGTCAACGATTTGCTCATTTGCTGTGTGAGAAAAGAAAAAATTGTTAAGATTAAGAACTTATTGTCAAAACGATTTAATATGAAAGATTTAGGTGAAATAAAAAGATATCTTGGCATCGATATTAATTATGATTGTGAAACAAGAGTTATGAGTTTGAGTCAAGAAAAATATATTGATTCTTAAGCTTTGAAATATAAAATTGAAGATTCGATCTTGTACAAAACTCCAATGGAAGTAAATTTAAAGTTAGAACCAGTGTATGAAGATTGTAATGACGTTAGATATAGAAACTTGATAGGTGCACTCTTGTACATAAGTTCGGGTACTAGACCAGATATTAGCTATAGTGTGAATTACTTGAGCAGATTCCAAAGTTGTTACAGTAGTACTCATTTTAAATATGCTTTGAGAATTTTGAAATATTTATATTTAACTAAAGATTTGAAATTAAACTATTGTAGGAATGAAAGTGCTGAGATATTAGATTGTTTTGTGGATTCAGATTGGGCAGGTGATAGTGTGGATAGAAAGTCAACTTCTGGTTATGTAATTAGATTATTTGGTAATGTTGTATTTTGGAAGTCAAGAAAACAAGCGAGTGTTACAAAGGCTTCAACTTTCGCAGAATATGTAGCATTGTCTGAAGCTGTAAGCGAGGTGAAACTTGTACATGATATTTTAGACATTTTTAATGTTAAATTTGAAAAACCTATTGTCATATATGAAGATAATTCAGGAGCATTAAATATAGCGAAGTTTGGTAATTTTACAAAGAATTCAAAATACATAGAAGTGCATTACCATTTTGTGACTGAGTATTATTTACAGGGACTCACTGATATTGTTAAAGTAGATTCAAATGAAAATGTTGCAGATATATTCACAAAGTCGTTATGTAAAGAAAAATTCATTAAAATTAGGAATATGTTAAACATCGCGATATAAATGTAAGGAGGTGTGTTGGAATTATGTAATACATTTATATCGGATATGAGAAAGTTCCAGAACATCGTTCTAGAATAAGTTATATCGAGTATGTTCGAGAAGTATCGATTGTGGTGACAGCTATGTTGTGTATATATGCGTGAGTGATGAGGCGCAATAGATAAGTCTTCGTGTGTCTTTTGTAAAGTGAACATATGTATATTTTAATAAAGTATTTTATAAGTAAAAGTGTGAACGTGATTCAAAACACAACCAAGGCATCTGTCACGGAAAATTATCAGGAATCGGTTACATTACTACCACAATGGGATTCTGAGCAGACAAACGATTCCTTAAAACTTGGGTGTAATATTCGTAACTGCAATATGGGTCCAGGCAACTAGCGTCTATATTGACTCTATTATGTACTTAATAAGACTTGTATCGGTTCAAACATTGAGAATCTGCTTATTATTACCCGCTCCATGGCACCATTCTGAGAAGGGTCATCTACGTCTGCATCTACATGGTTACTCTGCAATTCACACTTAAATGCCTGACAGAGGGTTCATCGAACCGTTTTCGTACAACTTCTCTACCATTCCACTTTCGAATGGTGCGTGGGAGAAAGGTACACCTAAATATTTCCGTTCGAGCTCTGGTTTCTCTTATTTTATTATGATGATCATTTCTCCCTTCGTAGGTGGGTGTCAAAAAAAATTTTTTGCATTCGGAAGAGAAAGTTGGCGATTGAAATTTCGTAAATGGATCTCGCCGCGAAGAAAATCACCTTTGTTTCAGTGACTGCCACCCCAACTCGCGTATCATATCAGTGACACTCTCACCCCCAATTGCGCGATAACAGGAAACGAGGTGCCCTTCTTTGAACTTTCTCGATGTCCTCCGACAATCCTACCTGGTAAGGATCCCATACTGCGCAGCAATATTCCAGCAGAGGACGGACAAGTGTAATGTAGGCTGTCTCTTTAGTGGGTTTCTCACATCTTCTAAGTGTTCTGCCAACAAAGCGCAGTCTTTGTTTCGCCTTCCCTACAATATTATCTATGTGGTCTTTCCAATTTAAGTTGCAGGTAATTGTAATTCCTAGGTATTTAGTCGAATTGACGTCCCTTAGATTTGTGCGATTTATCGTATACCCAAAACTTATCAGATTTCTTTTAGTACCCATGTGGATGACTACGCACTTTTCTTTGTTTCGTGCCAGTTGCCACTTTTCGCACCATACAGAAATTCTCTCTAGATCATTTTGTAATTGGAATTGGTCGTCTGATGATTTTACTAGACGGTAAATTATA
This sequence comes from Schistocerca serialis cubense, assembly GCF_023864345.2. Lineage (NCBI taxonomy): Eukaryota > Metazoa > Arthropoda > Insecta > Orthoptera > Acrididae > Schistocerca > Schistocerca serialis. The sequence continues at coordinate 172,702,911 of NC_064643.1, read as the reverse complement.
GCATCATCTGCAAACAATGTAAGGGGGCTGCTCAGATTATCACCTAGATCATTTGTGTAAACCAGGAACAGCAGAGAGCCTATCACACCACCTTACAGAACGCCAGATATTACTTCTGTTCTCTTTGACGATTTACCGTCTGTCACTACAAATTGTGACCTCTCTGAGAGGGAATCACGAATCCAGTCACACAACTGATACGATACTCCATATGCATGCAATTGGATTAATAGTCGATTGTGAGGAACAGTATCAAAAGCCTTCTGTAAATCTAGGAATGTGGAATCGATCCCTTGTCGACAGCACTCACTACTTCATTGGACTAAAGAGCTAGCTGTGTTGCACAAGAACGATATTTTCTGAATCCGTGGTGGCAATTTGTGTCACGTCACTCTCGCTAAGTAAAAATATTTTCCTACTTTCCTCAATAATTCCCTGTAAAACCCATGGTCATAGTTGCTAACACAGCCGTATGATCACTGATACACTTCTCTACATTAACTATTTGGAAAACACAGGTCCATGTGTTGTTATATCTGATACTCTATACGTAGGCACAGTGAAAAAGCATGGGCTCTCCCGAAATCAACAGTACGAGCCAATCAGAAAACTGGATTCTAAAATTTTAAACTGGATGTTACTCGGAGAAGTCATAACGAAAAATCACAAATCCTGAGGGAGATCTTCTATCTTCCTAAAAAAGTTTTCTGCAAAGAATGTTATATTTATATGTAAATTAAAGGTCGAGGAGGGGGGGGGGGGAGGAAAGGAAATGGAAGGGATTACTGATGTCAGCTGCATTGTGACATTACACGGAATCAGCAGCGACAAGTGAAAATGCCCCCCCCCCCCAAGGGGCTCACGGTTCTTCCTTCCCGGCCTGCATTCCATTCACCTTGCCCTCCCTCCCTATCCTCACTCCTTCCCCATTGCCCTCTCGTCCCCTCTCTCGGTGTGCTGATTTATGTCGACCTGGCTATCCACCTGGTTCCCAGTACTGCCAGAATTTTGTTCCTTCTGCCTTCTTTCATCCTTTTTGGCGTTTAAGTCCCCACTTGAGGTTTGACTTCCACTTCTAAATTTTCTGTTTGTAGCGTGAGCCGTTTGGGAAAGAACTTCCTCCCCTAGCGTCTACAGTGTGGATTCCTTTCCTCCTTTCCTTCCCCTCTTCATTCTCCACCATAACCCCCCCTCCACTGTATGAGGTCACCAGAACATGTAGCCAGTCTGTGGGGTGGGGTGTTACGTACCCATCTGGCTCTGAGCACTATGGGACTTAACATCTGAGGTCATCAGCCCCATAGAACTTAGAACTATTTAAACCTAACTAACCTAAGGACATCACACACATCCATGCCCGAGGCAGGATGCGAACCTGCAACCATAGCAGTCGCCCGGTTCCAGACTGTAGCTCCCAGAAACGCTCGGCCACTGCGGCCGGCATACCCATCTGGCTGAGACCCCTGACAGCACAGGGATCACACTACTGACACCTGAACTGTTCCCTCCCCATGTATGCCAAGGAGTGGTTCTTGACTTCCTGGAGCATTGGAAATTCCCAGCAATGGTTGCCATGCCAGGTGGCTCTTGCTGTGGCTGGGTGGCGCCTAGGGAAAGCCCTTGATAAGAGTGGGTGGTATCGGGGTGGATTCTTGGCGCATGAACCATATGAAACTGCAAAAATCTGGCCATTCTCAAATGGCCATCTCTTCAAATGGCGAAGGGTCATTGAATGCTGCTTTGTATGACCAGCAGCCTTCCCTTCCCTGGCTATATGGTGGGAGAAGGGCCAGGCTCGCCATCTTAGGATGAAACACATTCCCCACTACCTCGTCTGTACTAGGACAGAAAGGGACACATTCATCTCCACAAAGCCATTGTTTTTTGTGGAGAATATCGAGGACAAGGTTGGTGAAGTGGAGTCTCTCAGTAAGATACAGTTGGGCTCCCTGTTGATTAAAGCTTCCTCTGTTGCCCAATCTGCACTTCTTCGTGCCTGTGATCGTCTTGGCAATGTCCCAGCGTCTATTACCCGTCACCAATCTCTGAATATAGTCCAGGGAGCTATTTTTCATAAGAACCTCATCCTGCAAATTGATGAAGAGCTCGGGGCTAATGTGGAGTGATGTGGCATTCATTTTGTTTGACGTGTGCAGAAGGGTCGCAAAGACAAACACGCCAATACCAGCGCCTTCATTCTGGCTTTCGAGGGAGATACCTTCCCAGAGAAGACCAAGGTTATGTGCTACAGATGTGATAGCCACAAGTCCCACTACCCATGAGGTGCCTTTGGTGCTCGCATTTTAGACATATGTCTTCCCACTGTATGGTGGACCCCATTTATGGTGACTGTGGACACCCACTCCTGAGGGAAGCCCCTGTGTTCCGCCCCCTGTGTGCATGAATTGTCACTCCCCTCGCTCGCCAGATAGCCCAGCTTACAAGACAGAAAACAAGATCCAAGAGTACAAGTTCCTGGATCACCTGTCTTATGCAGAGGATTGCCAAAAATATGAGAGACTCCATCCGGTGTTACTTTCTTCAACTTTTGCCTCTGTTACATCCTTCCTCCCTCCTACCCCAGTCCTCCTCCCCTGCAGGTCCCACGACCTCCCCTCCAGGAGCCACTCCTCCTCACCGGTTGAAGAAGTGCCCCCCTTCTTCGGCACCTGCCAATGATGGAGCTCCTCCTGGGACCCCTCTTCCCAGCATCTCTCAGCCCTGAATCACACCATCGGTGCACCCCAAGATTGCCCACTATCTTTTGGTTCTGGCGGAAGCCTGTACTCCCTTTGTGCCGTGCCTCCTCCACCTCCAAAAGGGAAGAAGAAGGAAATAAGTCCCAGGACAAGGCCCACCTGATGTCCCCAGAGGGACCATCTCCCCCCTCACAACCGGATTCTGACATCTTATTTATGGATGTCACTCCATCCTTGTCAGCGACGACCACTGACCAAACGAAATGACCACCTCTCGGCTTCTTTATGTCTAACCTGGACTCTCGCTACACAATAATCCAGTGGAATTGCATTGGATACTATTGTCACCTACGAGAAATACAACGTCTTGTTTCCTCCTATTCTGCATTCTGTCTTGCCCTTTAGGAAACGCACTTTCATGATGACCACTCTCCAATGTTTTGTGGTTATCAGGATTTTTGTCAGAACCATGCCGGCCTTAGGATAGCATCTGGAGGTGTGCACTTTGGTTAACTCCAATGTCATTAGCGGTTAGAACTCCTTCATACCAACCTGGAAGCAATAGTAGTTAGAGTGCAAACGATTCTGGCATTCACCATTTGCAATCTCTACCTTCCTAGAGGTAGGCCATTTTCTTGTGTTGAACTGTCTGCCTTGCATACAGCAACTCCTGCCCCCGTTTCTCCTCCTCAGGGACTTCAGTGCACACCAGCGCAATTTGACAGGTAGGGGTCTGCTAATTGACCAACTTATTGAGACTTTGATTTGTGTCTCCTCAATGATGGTACCCCTACCCACTTCAGTGCCGCTCATGGCACCTTTACTGCTATTGATCTCATGATCTCTTCCCCTACTCTTGTGGCTACCGCAACATAGGTCACCCCTTGATTATTTTTGTGACAGTGACCACTTTCCTGTGATTTTATCGTTCCCCTGCTGCCGCCAGGCAGACAGGTCCCCACGTTGGGCATTCCACAGGCCCAACTGGCCTTACATACATTTGCTGTGTACTTTCATCTCTCTCAAATTGCACTGATACTGTCATGCAGGGCATCTCTGCCACTATTCTTCACGCTGCTGGCACTGCTGTCGCCTATCCAAAGTCCCCCCTCATCATCGATCGATACAATGGTGGACCAAGGATGTAGCAGTCACTGTCCAGGACCACTGACGGGTACTGCATCCTCCACAGATCACTCTCCTCGCTTTTAAGTGTCTCCACGCTAAGGCTCATTACCTTACTAATCAGAGTAAGAAGGAATGCTGGGAGCATTATGTTTCTTCCATGAGAACGTATGCCTCTTCCCCACAGGTTTGGTACATGCTCCGTAGCCTTCTGGGCCACCAGTGACAGTCAGCTGTCCAGGTTCTTGTCCTCCAAGGTGCCCTGTGCACTGATCCATTAGTCCCTGCAGAACACCTCGTGACACACTTTGTGATGGCATTGGTGTCCTCTTCCTATCTCACAACCTTTCTTCAGCAGAAATGCCAATTTGAATAGACACCTCTCTGTTTCAGCCTCCACCACACTCAACTCTATAATGAAACCTTCACTGAATGGGAATTCTTGCAGGCTCTTCTTCTGCACTTGACATGGCCCCGGGGCCCAGATCCCATCCACAACCAGATGATTCAATGCATGGATGTTACCGAAAGGCAACATCTACTCAATGTCTTCAATCACATTTGGCTCACGGATGCTTTCCCATTGCAATGATGAGATAGTGCAGTTATCTCCATCTTTAAGCCCGAAAGAACCCAATGTCTCTTGATGGCTACTGCCCGATTAGCCTGATAAACGTACATTGTAAACTACTTGAGAGTATGTTTGGCCTCTGATTATGTTGGGTACTTGACTCTCAGGGCCTTTTCTCCTGGTATCAGTGCAGCTTCTGGGAAGGACAACCTCCAACTGACCATTTACACAGATTGGAAACAGTAATCCAACACCTTGCACCAGCACCTTGTTGCATTTTTCTTTGACCTCACCTCTGTAAGGCATACAACATGGCTTCGTGCCATCACATTTTAGTTATCCTTCACAACTGGGGCTTCCATGGCCCCCTTCAGATTTTAATTGGCAAGTTTTTATCCCAACGCCTCTTCCGGGTTCGAGTTGGCACTTCACTCAGCACCCTTCAGATTCAGGTGAACAGTGTCCCACAGGGGTCTAAGTTAAGTGTCATACTCTTCCTCATGGCCATCAATGGACTTGTAACCTCTGTTGGCCCTGTGGTTACCCCTGCTTTGTATGTCAATGTTTTTGTATCTGGCTCAGCTCCCACCCCATAGCATCCGCTAAGTGCCATCTCCTAGGTGCCATCCAATGGGTCTCTCCATGGGCCATCTCCCATGGCTTCCAGTTATCTCCCTCCAAAAATGAGGGTTATGCATTTATGTCATCAACCCACAGTACACCCTGATCCACAACTTGATTTAGGTGACCAGCTCCTCAATGTTGTAGCAAAGTCCCATTTCTTGGGCCTTATTTTTGATAAAAAGGTGACTTGGCTGCCCCATATTTGACACCTGAAGATGACTTGCATGCAGAAACTTAATGTTTTCTACCTCCTGGCTCACACATCTTGGGGTGCACACCATGCTACACTTTTCCATCTTTACTATGCTCTGCTCTTGTCCATACTAGATTATGGTAGTCAAGTTTATGGCTCAGCGGCTTCTTTCATTCTGAAAATACTTGACCCTGTTCACCATTGTAGGATGCTACTGGCCGTAGTGCCTTTTGCACTAGTCCCATTGACAGTCTCACAGAAGTGGCAAGCCCCTCAACAGATATGATGGAGCCAGCTTCTGGTTTCTTATGCAATCTCCATTCGCCATTTCCTGGCCATCTACATCTACATCTACATTTATACTACGCAAGCCACCCAGCGGTGTGTGGTGGAGGGCACTTTACATGCCACTGTCATTACCTCCCTTTTCTGTTCCAGTCGCGTATGGTTCACGGGAAGAACAACTGTCTGAAAGCCTCCGTGCGCGCTCGAATCTCTCTAATTTTACATTCGTGATCTCCTCGGGAGGTATAAGTAGGGGGAAGCAATATATTCGATACCTCATCCAGAAACGCACCCTCTCGCAACCTGAACAGCAAGCTACACCGCGATGCAGAGCGCCTCTCTTGCAAAGTCTGCCACTTGAGTTTGCTAAACATCTCCGTAACGCTATCACGCTTACCAAATAACCCTGTGACGAAAAGCACCACTCTTTTTTGGATCTTCTCTATCTCCTCCGTCAACCCGATCTGGTACGGATCCCACACTGATGAGCAATAGTCAAGTATAGGTCGAACGAGTGTTTTGTAAGCCACCTCCTTTGTTGATGGACTACATTTTCTAAGGACTCTCCCAATGAATCTCAACCTGGTACTCGTCTTACCAACAATTAGTTTTATATGATCATTCCACTTCAAATCGTTCCGCACGCATACTGCCAGATATTTTACAGAAGTAACTGCTACCAGTGTTTGTTCCACTATCATATAATCATACAATAAAAGATCCTTCTTTCTATCTATTCGCAATACATTACATTTGCCTATGTTAAGGGTCAGTTGCCACTCCCTGCACCAAGTGCCTATCCGCTTCAGATCTTCCTGCATTTGGCTACAATTTTCTAATGCTGCAACTTCTCTGTATACTACAGCATCATCCGCAAAAAGCCGCATGGAACTTCCGACACTATCTACTATGTCATATATATATTGTGAAAAGCAATGGTCCCATAACACTCCCCTGTGGCACGCCAGAGGCTACTTTAACGTCTGTAGACGTCTCTCAATTGAGAACAACATGCTGTGTTCTGTTTGCTAAAAACTCTTCAATCCAGCCACACAGCTGGTCTGATATTCCGTAGGCTCTTACTTTGTTTATCAGGCGACAGTGTGGAACTGTATCGAACGCCTTCCGCAAGTCAAGGAAAATAGAATCTACCTGGGAGCGTGTATCTAATATTTTCTGGGTCTCATGAACAAATAAAGCAAGTTGGGTCTCACACGATCGCTGTTTCCGGAATCCATGTTGATTCCTACAGAGTAGATTCTGGGTTTCCAAAAACGACATGATACGCGAGCAAAAAACATGTTCTAAAATTCTACAATAGATCGACGTCAGAGATATAGGTCTATAGTTTTGCGCATCTGCTCGACGACCCTTCTTGAAGACTGGGACTACCTGTGCTCTTTTCCAATCATTTGGAACCTTCTGTTCCTCTAGAGACTTGTGGTACACAGCTGTTAGAAGGGGGCCAAGTTCTTTCGCGTACTCCATGTAGAATCGAATTGGTATCCCTTCAGGTCCAGTGGACTTTCCTCTGTTGAGTGATTCCAGTTGCTTTTCTTTTCCTTGGACACTTATTTCGATGTCAGCCATTTTTTCGTTTGTGCGAGGATTTAGAGAAGGAACTTCAGTGCGGTCTTCCTCTGTGAAACAGCTTTGGAAAAAGGTGTTTAGTATTTCAGCTTTATGCGTGTCATCCTCTGTTTCAATGCCATCATCATCCCAGAGTGCCTGGATATGCTGTTTCGAGCCACTTACTGATTTAACGTAAGACCAGAACTTCCTAGGATTTTCTGTCAAGTCGGTACATAGAATTTTACTTTCGAATTCACTGAACGCTTCATGCATAGCCCTCCTTACGCTAACTTTGACATCGTTTAGCTTCTGTTTGTCTGAGAGGTTTTGGCTGCGTTTACACTTGGAGTGAAGCTCTCTTTGCTTTCACAGTACACAATCCTCTTTGCGAATGAGGGCTGTCTTCCTCCTGATAACCAGCTATGGGTGGGATTGCCGGTTGGAATGCATCTCATTTCCTTCTGTCAGGATTGACCAATGCTACTCTCATCACCCTTTGGTCTCTGCTATCCATGACCTTCTCTCTGCCCTTGGCTATGCCACCTGCTCAGTTGTCTCTCTCTGGGTCCTAAGTCATATGGACATCCCAGGAAATGAATGGCTGACCGTTTGGCTTGAGAAGCAGATCCTCCCCCCTCCCCCCGATTCCCTTTCATGATTCCAGCTGCTGATATGTGGATTTACACCTAATCTCTCTTTGGCCAAAAGCAGAATGACATCTGGTGCATTATTGCTCTCAGTAATAAATTCCACACAATCAAGGAGTCTATAGTCCACTGTCTAATGCTGTGTGCACATTGGTGATACCAGGCTCACTCTTTGTTTCCTCTTGCATAACCAACCACCCCCACAATGTGGTTGTGGAGCCAGACTGACGGTATCCCATATATTTGTGGAATGTCCCCCTCTTTTGTCGCTTTGTACTAAGTATAGTCTTTCAGATTCCTTAAATTTAGTATTAGCAGATGATTCTTGGATGGTTGAACTGATCCTCAGTTTCCTCCATGAAAGTTGTTTCTAGTTTCAGATATAATGTTTTGCTGTACTCCTGGAGCAGGGACAGGGTGGTTGTGGTTGGGGCCTCCCTTCATGTTTCCTCAGTCCATGACCCATCACCACCACTACCCTCTCCTTGCAAAGACCACTCATCTATCCCTCTGTTTTCCCAGTTTTTAGATTTGGGCTGCCCTTTTATACCTTCTACTGCATGTATCTTAACTTCCTCATATTTATAATTTGATTCCTCTGACTGTATCGGTCCATTTTTAGCAGACCCTCTCTCTTACGTGTGTAATTTTGGAAATCATGGGACTAATGACCTTGCTGTTTAGTCCCCTAAACCACTCTCAATTACTCAATCAATCAATAAAATCTATACTGGACCGGGATGGAACCCAAAATCTTCTGCTGCTTTCTAGGCAGGTGCAGTAAGCATTTCACCACCCAGGACACAGTGTTTTCACAATTATCTCAGCACACCTCACAGACAACACACACTCCCACTGAACACCAGTTGCCTAGTAAGCAGGAGATCCTGGGTTCAAATATCGGTCCGGTACACATTTTCACTTGTCGCTGTTGACTCTGCGTAATGTCCCAGTGCAGCTGACATCAGTAGTCCCATCCTTTTCCTTTACTTTCTCTACCATCTACCTTCCATTTACATATAATGTTTCACAGCTGCAGATTCTGTGTGATGTCTGTTCTTCCAGGCATGTCTGAAGGAACAGACATCATCCATTCTTATATTTCCATATTTCTTTTGATAGAAGAAATATGTCCTGTACCTGTCCAGGAGAGCAACCTAGGGGAGCGAGAACAGACAAGAATGCTGGTCTGGCTACCTATGGCTTCACCTCGGCCTAGGGGCCAACATTTATATGACAGCAAATTCCTCTTAAAATGACCCTTACCTCCCGCAGACAGCTTGTAAGCTCTCAACTCTTTGAAATCTCCATCACACCATATAGGAAAGGACAGAAAAACAAACAGTGAAGCAAAACAGTGTATGTGAATGACTACTTCACATATCATCCTCAGAAATATGTTAGTGGGCAGTTTCATAAGCTTTTTGGCACGCTTATTGCCTGACGACAGATGTGCCATGGTTGACAGATCAATCCTGTGCCAAGGGGTCAATCTAATATTCCTCAAGTATACTCATCTGGTGAGCATCTCACACTCAAGCAAACATACTGGTGTAGAGGGAACTTCATTTGACACAACACACTCTGAAGAGGCAAATAATCTGGTACACCTGCCTAACATCATGTAGGGCCCCTGCGAGTGCAAATAAGTGCCACAACACAATGCGGAATGGACTCAACTAATGTTTCAAGTAGTGCTGGAGGGAATCAATGCCATGAATCCTGCAGCGCTGTCCCTAAATCCGTAAGAGTATGAGGGGGTGGAGATCTCTTCTGAACAGCCTGTTCCAAGGCATCCTGGATATGCTCAATAATGTTCGTGTCTGGGGAGTTTGGTGGCCAGCAGAAGCATTTAAACTCATAAGAGCCACTCTGGAGCCATTCTGGACATGTGGGGTGTTGCAATGTCCTGCTGTAATTGCCCAAGTCTATCGGAATGCACAATGAACATGAATGGATGCAGGTGATCAGACAGGATTCTTACGTATGTGTCACCTACTAGAGTCATATCTAGACATATCAAGGCTGCCATATCACTCCAACTGTACATGCCCACATCATTACAGAGCCTTCACCAGCTTGAACAGTCCCCTGCTGACATACAGGGTCCATGGATTCATGAGGTTGTCTCCATACCTGTACACATCTATCCGCCCAATACAATTTGAAACGAGACACATCTGGCCAGTCCAGTCATCAGCAGTTCAATGTCAGTGTTGACAGGCCCAGGTGAGGTGTAAAGCTTTGTGTCACGCAGTCATCAAGGGTACATGATGGGCCTTCAGCACCGGAAGCCCATTTCGGTGGTGTTTCATTGAATGGTTTGCACGCTGATACTTGATGATGAACATCATCAAAATCTGCACTTCTGTCACATTGAATGATTCTCTTCAGTCATCGTTGGTTCCATTCTTGCAGGACCTTTTTCTGGTCACAGCGATGTCAGAGAATTGATTTTTTACTGGATTCCTGATATCCACGGTACACTCGTGAAAGGGTCATATGGGAAATTTCCCACTTCATTGCTACCTCAGAGATACTGAGTCCCATTGCTTGTGCACTGACTATAACACCATGTTTAAACTCAAGTAAATCTTGATAACCTGCCATTGTAACAGCAGTAACTGAGCTAACAACTGAGCCAGACACTTGACTTATATATGCATTGCCGACTGCAGCACCATATTCTGCCTGTTTACATATGTCTGTACTTCAATATGCATGCCTATACCAGTTTAGTTGACAGTTCACTGTGTAATAATAATGGAACATCAGCAATTATAATATTATATATTCATAATCATTTGTTGATTTCATTTTCTTGTTTGATGACAGCACTATTAGAGATTCACACAGACATTCAACTAGATTGCCTGTTATTAATGTTCACACTAATATTCACTGCAATTTACAATAAATGATATCATTCCCACCTCTTGCTTTACGGGTTCAACTCAGTCATTCAGATACATGATAGACTAGCACGAATAAAAGGCGAAAATTACATTACTGTTCTGGAGTGTAATACTGTTTGTCACACAGACTACTTCAGTACACCTTTGACACAAGTGAGATGAGTAAAAGAATTTCTGAGTGTTCATAGTTCCAGCCATATCCCATTCATACGTGACCTGAATCACAAGTTCAAAGTCTGTTTCTTGCGCAAATAAAAAACCTTTGCTAGAGCTAATGTGCTGACTAGCATAGAAGTTATCTCTATAACTGCTCTTTATGGTTTATGGTAGTCCATCTGCACCTCACTCACAGCATGTAGCGACACAGAGCTCAGAGTTATTAGCTCTAAGATCTGACTGGGCCTCCTCAGTAGATGGTGTGAGCAGTTGCAAAAATATTCATGACTCACAAGTGGCCTCGTGAGTGTCTTATGAGAATGTTCATTCTACCACTAGCACACAGTATAGAAGATGCCAACATTGATAGAAATGTTCTACACATCTCTGATTGGCATGACTCATGATGCAAGTACACAATGAGGGTTCATGTTCTTGGACAAAGGTATAATAACTACATGTGTAGTATGACCTTGTGCTTCAGTGTCCATACTGGTTAATACATGTGTCGGTTTGACTAAAAGCCTGGCTGATAGATTGTCATGCTGACATGAGTGTGATCACCTTTGTCACATTGTCTCATAGTCTGCAGAACTGAAGGGCACAGTGGCTGCCATAAACAGGTTGAGCAATCATTCATTCTATGGAGCAGTGTGTCACCTCAAGTGGAGTGGGTAACCCCTCCAGGCCAGCAACCAGGTTTGTAGGGTATTGTGACTGAGCAGCCATGTATGTAGAAAAATATGCATCTTCCCTCTGCTGGCCGTGGAGTGGCAGTATGCTGACAGGGAGCACTCACACAGCAGGCTCACAGTGTAGAGTCGCTGTGTCCTGCATTACTGACTCAAGGCTGCATTACCCTCACTCAGGCCAACTGTGGCTGGTTCCAGCTATCACCTCTATTCCCCGTGTGCTCACATGTCTCACACTGAATTTAGTTGCCTCTGAATAGTTGTACCACTTCACATTAGATATACAATAAAGACATTTTAGATAAAACCATTGCACATGACAACAGTTGGTAGACAGTAAAAGATAATCCTAACATACAAATTATGAAGCAGTAGCAGTTATGATGGCTCTGTGGCCTACAATGAATTTTGTATTGTAATAAGTGCCATAAATTGGATATACTTTGAATCACTATTTCCTCGCATTTTCTTGCAATGTGTCTCCAGTCCCCTTTATTCGGTGTACAGATTTTTCTCTTTGCATGGATACCGTAAAAAGTACGTTAATTTAGCTATATATAGTCTGATCATTATAAATTTCTAAATTTCATCTTTATGTACCAAAGTAAGTATGTAGAAAGTATCTCCATAGTAGGAGGATACTTTGCAAAAGTTTCAGTATTCCATGGAATATGAAGCAGAGAATAGATGTGGTACAAATTTGTCACTTAAGAAGTTTCCTTTGCATCATATTCACAAACATACACCATTTGAAGTAGGTGAAAAACTTCATCAACACACATTTAGGTCCTTATTACAAATGCAAAAAGTTGTAAAATTGTAAAATTATACAAAATTTCTTAAAATAAACCTATCAAAATTGAGTTCATAACCAGATTTAATTTAACTCAAACATTTTGAAACAGCCATTATTACTGAGTTGCTCTGGTGGTTTAATGGACCCCAAAGCATCTTCCCACCATAATAAATTATCAGCTGTCTACCTTGAAGAAATCACCATTTCTTTTCTGTACTTATCTATTTGAAACAGTTTATTTTCACATGTGAAGATTACAAATCCGTCACATAATTTCTCAGAGGCAACAAACTTCCAGAAATTAGAGCTTTATACAATTCTGACTGAATTATTCCTCAAATCCATTGCTGGCTATGATTTCCTGATGTAGATTCTGAGTTTGTTACTGTAGCAGGGTACTCAGTCCTTTGATTATCTAATGATTTTTCCTTCCGTTCATTCTGTTTCTCAACATAATACCCAAAATAACAGACACCAAACATATAAATATGTACATATATGCACCTTGAAGGCAAAATGATATCTTCTGTGTGGATTCACTCTCTCGTCTGAATCCTCGTGGGCCTCCGCTGAATAGCTGCAAGCAAATAGGGTACAATGGATGGAGGACACTGTATCAGTAATGTGTGGTGCATGGGAATTTGGACTGGACAGGAGGCACACCTGGATGCCCAAGGCAGTTAAGGCAACCATTCTAAAGAAGAGGAGCATCTGGGTTCGAGCCCTGGTCCAGCAGAAATTTTCACAAGCTGCTGTTGCATTTAATGCAATGACTGTATGCAGCTGAGATTTCTCTTTCATTCTATAAATGCAGCTGCTGAATCATACAATTGGTGTCTGTTTCTCCAGACATGTTTGAAAGGATTATAGCTTTAAAGTATAACCTTGGCACAGGTGGTGGGGAGGATGAAACACAGTTATGTTAATAATTTGTGGACATGCCCAGTGACTGCATAAGTTGTTAGTTAAAAGTTGTAAGTACACAGAATGATGTGAGCAAACCCCATAAGGTTGCCAAAACGTGCATTGTGAGCAGCAAGCTGGATGTGTGACTTTCGGATCGTGTACTCAGCTCCTTGAATTAACTCGTTGGCCTATCTTACCAAAAGACATGGAGCATGAACAGGGTAGCCGGTGGTAGAAGCAGCTGGAGAACATGATTTCTGCTTACAGTGAACTCATTACTTAACAAAGGCCAAGACTAAAGTCTTCACAAAACCCAACTGCCAGTTGTACTCTTCCAAATCCTACACTCAAGTGTTCTTTTGGTCACTCTGGAACTTTGCTGTTTTTCATCAGAGTGGAAACTTGCTGGCAAATGTTGACAAAGATTCAGAGTGCCAACAAGTAAAACTTAAGTGAAGATGTAAAACAGTCTCCTACTCTCACATATTTTCTCCACATTGAACCAATAAGGGTCTTAGATGTTGAAGAGGGCCGCAAATCTCTCCCACTCAATGACACAATTCTGAAAAGGGCTTGTCCAATTCTGCACATGTTGATACAGCAACAAAACCTGGGCTCTTCCAAAAGTAACAGTATGAGCCAATCAGAAATCAGAATTCTGAAAATTTAAACCAAACACACACCGTCAGGTGGTTTGCGGAGTATGGATGTAGAAGTAAATGTAGAACATTATTTTGAGGCATCATAATGAAAATTCGTATGCCCTGAGTGAAACCACACCTGCCTAGATATTTCTTAGCTCACTAAAAAGCCCTCTGCAAAGAATTCCATGTTTCTTTTGCCAGAAAAAGTATGTCCCATATCCCTTTTGGAGAGCAAGCTGTGGGAATGAGAATGGATGGGAATACCAGTCTGGATAAATGCGGCTACTTCTCTGTCTATATCCCAACATTTATATGATGGCAGATGCCTTTTAAAAGGTCCCTTGTATCTGCAGCCAGCTTATAAACCTCAACCACCACCAAGCGACATAGGAAAGGGTAGAGAAATGAGCAGTAAATGGAAACAATCACTGATGATGCTAATCCAGATCTGCAATTACACAATTACAGAAAATTATATCTGGACGACTACTTGATCAGGGGAATTTGCATACCATCCTCTGAAGTATGTTAGCAGACAGCTTCAGGGAAAAATGGCCAGGTTACACCCAATTTGATTTTGTATTCATAACCCTGTACTGACCTGACCACAAGTTCTATTCTTCCCCCACTATACTTCACTCATTCCCACTATATAGAACTTCAACATCCATTTCTCTTTTTACATTCTCTAAGCTCCCTACCCATTTGAAGGATCTAACACCCCAAGCTCCAACCCACAAACTTCCAGTTTTGTTTTTCTTGATGATGATGTTCTCCTGAGTGGTCCTCACCCAGAAATCTGAATGGGGAACTGTTTTACCTCAGAACATTTTACTCAGGAGGATGTGATATTTATTTAACCATACAGATGAGCTGCACACTCTAGGGAGAAATAATGGCTTTAGTTTCTCCTTTCTTTCAGCTGTTTGCACTACCAGTGCTTAAGGCCATGTTTGTTCATTTTATAAGGCTATGTTTGTCAGTCATGCAGACTGTTAACACTATAACTACAGAAAAGGCTGCAGATCATCTTCATAAACTGCACATCTGTGTGGCCTCTCCTCAGATACCCCCTACTGTGGTTGCCCATGCAGTATGGCTATCTGTGTCACCAAGTCACTTAAGCCACCCCACCTCAACGAGGCCCATAATTCCTGGTTTCTGTTGTTGTTGTTGTTGTTGTCATCAGTCTGAAGACTGGTTTGATTCAGCTCCGCATGCTACTCTTTCCTGCGCAAGCTGCTTCATGTCCAAATAACTACTGCAGTTTACATCCTTCTCAGTATATTTACTGTGTTCATCTCTTGGTATCTGTCTATAATTTTAACCCCCCACCACCACCACACACTTCCTTCCAGTACTAAACTGGTGATCCCTTGATGTCTCAAAATGTGTCCTATCAACCAATCTCTTCTTCTCGTGAGATTGTGCCACAAATTTCTTTTCCTCCCAATACTGTTGAGTACCTCTTCATTAGTTACATGATCTATCCATCCAATCTTCAGCATTTCAAAAACCTCTATTCTTGTCACTTCTGAACTGTTTGTTGTCCATGTTTCACTTCCATACAAATACTTTCAGAAAATACTTCCAATAACTTAAATTATATTCAATGTTAACAAATTTCTCTTCTTCATAAATTCTTTTCCTGTCATAACCCAGTGTGCATTTTGTATCCTTTCTACATTGGTCATCATCAGTTATTTTGTTCCCCAAATAGCAAAACTCATTTACTACTTTTAGTGTCTCATTTGCTAATCTAATTCCCTCAGCATCACCTGATATAATTTGACTACATGCCATATCCTTGTTTTAATTTGTAGATGTTCATCTTACATCGACCTTTCAAGACATAGTCAATCTGTTCAACTACTCTCTCTAGTCCTCTGCTGTTTCTGACAGAATTACAATGTCATTGACAAACCTCAAAGTTGTTTTCTTTTTTTTTCTCCCTGGGCTTTAATCCCTACTCCAGATTTTTCTTTGGTTTCCTTTACTGCTTGCTCAATGTACAGATTGAATAACATCAGGGATACACTACAGTCCTGTCTCACCCCCTTCTCAGCCACTGCTTCCCTTGCATTCCCCTTGGCTCTTATAACTGCCTTCTGCACCTGTACAAGTTGTAAATAGCTTTTTGCTCCTAGTATTTTACCCCTGATATCTTAATAATTTCAAAGAGAGTGTTCCAGTCAACATTGTCAAAAGCATTCTCTAAGTGTACAAGGTTTGCCTTCCCTTAACCTATCTTCTGAGAGAAGTCATAAGATCAGTACTGTCACACATGTTCCTACATTTCTCCATAATCCAAACTGATCTTCCCCGAGGTCGGCTTCCACCATCTCTTCCATTTTCCTGTAAGGAATTTGTGTTAGCATTTGCAATCATGATTTATTAAACTGATAGTTTAGTAATGTTCACACCTATCAGTCCCTGCTTTCTTTGGAATCATTATATTCTTCTTGAAGTTTGAGGGTATTTCACCTCTCTCATACATCAAGCATATACATCTTGCACACCACTCCAAAGGCTATCTGTAGTTCTTACAGAATGCCGTCTGTTACCAGGACCTTATTTCAACCTAGGTCTTTCAGTGCTCTATCAAATTCTTCTCAGAGTATGATATCTAGCATGTTATCTTCATCTGTCCTCTTTCTTTTCTGTAACATTGTCTTTGCATAAATCACCCCTGTACAGACCCTCAACATACTGTGGGGAGTCCACTTTCACCAGTTTCACCAACATTTATATGGAATGGTCAAGGAGAAAGCCGTGGAATCAGCCCAGTGGAAACGTACCTGTTTCTGATAATATTCTTCTCGGGTATTCAGCCGGATCATAACGTCTTCATGACACAATATATCCATGGTCCAACTGGCCGCCATCTTCAGCTGAGAGTGCTGGTGCACGATCTCGCCAGAACTGACTTCCCAGCACAAGCGGCAGACCCTATATAGGCCGCAGAAGACCCACAATGCATGCACGAGGAGGTGCCGTAACTGCCCTCTAGTACAGTAAACAAACCGCGCCGCCAGTGGTGGGAACAGGCGAAATCGAGGTATCGCTGTGTAAAATTAAAAAAAAAAAAAAAACTTTAAAAATTTTATTCCGACGATCGAAACACAGACCGTTGTTTTTTAATGTCAGATAACACTGGGTTCCAAGTCTTACTTAAAAGATAACCCTTGTCTCTATTAATAAGATTGTCAGATAAATGAATCTCTATGGATTCTTTTAAAACACAGTCCCAATAGCGAAATGCAGGGGCAACCATTTGTGTCTCGTCACATAGCATTCTGTGTCCCTCGGTGAGACAGTGCTCCGTCACTGCAGATTTCCCAGGTTGAAGCAGCCATGTGTGCCGCTGATTCTCAACACATCGGTCCTGGATGGTCCGGATTGTTTGACCAATATAAGCCTTCCGACAGTGGCAAGGGATCTTGTACACACAGGGCTTCCTCAAACCCAAGTCATCCTTAACAGAGCCAAGAAGCGCTCTAATCTTGGCTGGTGGACGAAAAATACTTTTGATATGATATCTTTTCAGAATTCTTCCTATCTTCGAGGAAATGCTCCCAGCAAAAGGCAGAAAAGCCACAGATTTGCAGGTATCTTCTGGTGGTTCAGGTGAAGGTCCAAACTGGAAAGCACGACGGATCTGTTTATCTGTATAGCAATTCTGCTTGAACACAACCTTAAGATGGTCCAATTCTTGTGTCAAGCTTTCTCCATCTGAAGTGACATAAGCTCTTCTCGCCAACATTCACAGGACCACTGTACGCTGGAATGATGGATGACAGCTAGAAGCATGCAGGTAACGATCCGTGTGCGTAGGCTTTCGATAAACACTGTGTCCCAGTGTCCCATCATCCTTTCTGTACACCAGAACATCCAGAAATGGAAGCTTTCCATCACTTTCCACATCCATGGTAAAATTGATGCGAGGATGCAGGGAATTAAAATGATCTAGGACGCGATCAAGAGCTTCTCTCCCATGAGGCCACACCATACATTTATACCGATGTGTTGAGCATCAGCGGCACACACGGCTGCTTCAACCTGGGAAATCTGCAGTGGCAGAGCACTGTCTCACTGAGGGACACAGAATGCTATATGACGAGAGACACAAATGGTTGCCCCTGCATCTCGCTATTGGGACTGTGTTTTAAAAGAATCCATAGAGATTCATTTATCTGACAGTCTTATTAATAGAGACAAGGGTTATCTTTTAAGTAAGACTTGAGACCCAGTGTTATCTGACATTAAAAAACAGTGGTCTTTGTTTTGATCGTCGGAATAAAATTTTTAAAGCTAGTTTTTTTTTTTTTTTTTTTTTTTAAAAAAATAGCGGTACCTCAATTTCGCCTGTTCCTACCACTGGCAGTGCGGTATGTTTACTGCGCTAGAGGGCAGTTACGGCACCTCCTCCTGTTCCCACCACTGGCAGTGCGGTATGTTTACTGCGCTAGAGGGCAGTTACGGCACCTCCTCGCGCACGCATTGTGGGTCTTCTGCGGCCTATATAGGGGCCGCCGCTTGCGCTGGGAAGTCAGTTCCGGCGAGATAGTGCACCAGCACTCTCACCTGAAGATGGTGGCCAGTTTGACTGCGGAAATATTGTGCCATGAAGACGTTATGATCTGGCTGCATACCCGAGAAGAATATTATCAATTATTATGCCGGGAAAGCCTTCATAGTCACATACCTGTTTCTTCCCGTATGTCAACAATACCTTCGTCATACGGCCGCATGGAAGAGACAAGCTGAATGATTTCCTCATACATCTCAGAACCACACAACAGCACATAAATTTTACCATGGAAGACAATGTGAATGGAGTGTTCCCCTGTCTGGGTGTCTTGTGAAAAGAACAGACAGCATGATGAGCCATAGCATTTACCATAAGAAGACCCACAGCAACCTATACTTAAATGCAAGCAGCTGCCACCACCTAGTGCAGAGGAATGGCATGCTCAAAACATTGCTGCATAAGGCTTGTATCCTTCCTGAGAATAAGGACCTCAACAAAGAAGGATGGTGTACTGGAAAAACAGCTACACAGAGTGGCAAATTCAGAGAGCTCTGTGATGCTGACAGTACAACTGGCAGAAACAGAAGAGGAAGCTCAAAACAATGCGGCCACTGCATTTATTCTGTTTTGTGGCATATCATCTGGAGATATAGGTCAAATTCTTTGGAAACATAAACTGAAGACTGTCTTCTGCCCATCAGCTAAAACACAGGTCTATTTGGTAGTGCCAAGTACAATCCTCAGACTAAGGAAATCCAGAGTCTGTCAGATGCCTTGCCAATGTAGTATGACTTGCATAGGTCAGACATTGTGTACTGTTGAAGATCGTAACCAAGAACACAAATGCAACACCAGACCACAGCAGCCTAGCTTGATGGTTGTTACTGAGTATTGCCTATTGGAATTACAAGGAATGGATTATGCCCATATTGATGTTCTTACACAGTCGTCTAGCTTCTGGGACTATGTCATTTAGAATCTATTGAGATTTGAGTAAGGAAATGACAGATAGTGACTACATCCTTAGCAAGGCCTGAGAACCTGTATTGAGTCTGGTTAAGAAGAGGAAGAAGATATCCTACAGTGACCTGACTTTGGAGGTAGGTAGTGCAACAGTGAAAACACTGTCAGAATGATGAGTGCCTGGGTGCAATCCTTAGACAGAATGACGTGGGGGTGTTAGGAGATGGCGGGGAGGGGGAGGAGGGGGGGGGGGGGGAGATGGCTGGATGCACACGTGCACCTTGGCGCAAAACCGCTTAAAGAACATGTCAGATGGAGAGGGGGGAAGGGAGGGGGAGGGAGATATAAGCTCTGCTCCAGCTCCAGCTCTAGCACTTGTCATCACACCTAATGGTGGCAATGTAGTCACTTGCCAAAATATTGTGCCCATTGGACACTGACATGTGGCCCTTCATTTGTGAACTATTTTGTTGTAAATTATGGCGGAAGAATTTGAAGAATCACAATGTAAGTGGGAGGAATATGTAAGTGTCCATATCACCACATTTGCTTCTTCTAATTGATATGTCTCTCACATTACTTTTTTACCATTTTATTGTTCCATTGCACTCTCAGCTTCTTGTAATTGCTTTTCAATTTTATTGGGCACAGATTTTGATGATGACAGTGCAAAAACATGACACGACAGAGAGAAACAGGCTTCAGATTAATGATCAGTGCAATCAATTTAGTCAGAAATTCATATTTTTGTGCAAACCCGAGATAAAAAGCCAAAATTTGTCAACTTATTTAATTGCACTAAAGTCACCACAATTTAGGATGGTCCTCTGGACATAACGAAAGGTGGGACATGATTCTTAATAGGGTGTGAGATCACCACAGATGGCAGTGCATGCTCTGCAATATGCTACCATGCTGACCATTATGTTGATAAGGAGCTCTTGAGATGGTGTGTTCCATTCCTCTGGTGTGTGGTTGACAAATGCTGGATAGTCATTGCTGCAAAATGTCTCCCCAACACGTTCCACATGCCAATTGGGATTTAAGTCAGGTGAATGGGCAGGTCAGTCCATTTGCTGAATATCTTCCTCCAACTGCCCTGTTCAATGTGGCTCCATATTGTCACCCACAAAAATGAAGTCATTGGAAGGAGTACAGTGTTACAATAATGTTGACTGATGAGTGCAACATGCTCAAAGATTTCGGTATCAGAACTTCCATGGAGCAGAATGCCAGCCCACACCATAGTGCCTGGAGCACTAAAATGACCATGTCAGCACTGTTCCTGGGTGCAGCACATTTCCCCACTTCATGCCATATGAGGGTATGTCCAGAAACACTACTCAGGCTGAATCCGTTCACATCCAAGCATACAACTCCACTCATTGGCCCAGTCCCCTTTGCCCTTGGCACCATCACACACAGTGTAGTCCTGTTAAATGTGGCTGCAATTGCACCCGTTGATTGATGTTGGTCCCTTCTTGCCTGTTGCACAATTTATTGGTCACCTGCTGCTGCAGCTGATAGTGATACAACAACTGCATGGAGGTGGTCCCTCTGCCTAACAGTAAGTACATTGTGTTCTGTGATGTCCAATTTTCTGTGCAGGACTGGGAGACCTCTGGTAACATGTTCCCACAGTCTCATTCATTTCCACCAGTGACGTATATGTTCAGGTACTTTATGTGCCTCTACTTTAAGTTTTACAGAGCAGTATGTGTTCAAGGCAATATTTTCTCATGTGCTGGGCCTAGTATGTGTTTTAATGTTTACAGTCATTTCTCCCTTCCTCTTCCTTGTTCTACAATAGAACAATATTAGCTTGTCTCTGTCCAGATGTATCTATTCAATTTCAGTGACTTAGAGTAACATTCTGATGAACATAGATACTTTGCTGATCTTTCATTTGTCCCTTATTTTGTCTACTGGTACTATAAAGAATTTTTTAATTCTATGTCATTTTATGTTTTGATGTTAAATACCAAATGAGTTTTTTCTTTTTCAGATTCAGGAATTTGTTGAAGCTGCAGTATGTTGCTTTCTTAGCAGCTGCTTCAAGTGTAACTACTTTTACTTTGCAACTCAGTCTTTTGGAAGAATCCACCCTAAAGAGGTACTGTTCAGGCAGAGTATCGCAATGGAATAGGAAGGATACTGCTTTAGACATATTGTGTACAATGGCTTGTAACCATGAAAGTAGCTTTTTAGCAGAAGCATCCAGATTTAGATCATCACACATGAATTCCACCATTTTAGGATTATGAAATAATGGATATGAATGTTGTTCATACCCAGCATCTTAAGCAGTCTGATGGTGCAAGGCAAAGGTGCAAGCAAAGGCTACAGAGGGAAGGGTGAAGAAGACCAAGAGGGTCTTATTGCTAGTTAGTGGTCAAGGGAGGTGACTACCAGAACTTATACAGAAGGCTCTCAGCTATGATTACCTAGAAAGTAGTCCTTTTAAATCAAATGCAGAGCTGAACTATGTCCACTGATTTGGCCTCTTTGTGGAAGGGTCTTGGTAAAGACAATCATGTAATTACAGTAATGGGTGAAAGGCAAAATCTCAGTCCATAATATTAGCTACACAATGGACACAACCACAGTGCCAGTCCAGTACAGCAGTGTCAGCAGCCAAACTTGTCTCTTTAGGATCAGAAATCTGATGTCCCAGTAAGTGGGGAACTTGTTCAAGTAATTCCTGTATGGTACCCTTAGGCTCTACATTGTGCCTTCTTAATTCATTGGCCAGTTCACTGCATCTCAGATAAGCCAGATGCTTGTCTTCAGAACGTATCCTGCAGAATATGAACAATATCAGCAACTAAAACCTAATGTACCTATATCATATCACTGTAACTCAATCAATTGAGTTTGCTCTGCTACTACTACTTTTGAAGCATGGTATGGACCATGGGAACACAAAGGGTGGAATGACTGGCCCAGGTCAGTGACATTTATACAATGCACTTTTAATACATACCATTTCATGTAATAGCATGTTTTGAAGCAAAATCATAGAGATAGCAAACAATTAGAAACAATCATTTTACAGGAAACAATGACCCACAGTTACAAAGCAGCATAACAGCAAAACAAATCTAAATTTCAATAACATGTGATGCTTATGTCATGTATTAGGCTGGGGTAAGAAGTGGGTACCATACTTGGAAATAACTTAACTTAGATTAAATTTGAAAAAAAAGGTGGCAAGTCTCTTAACAAAAAACCAGGGCAAGCTACGCCGTACCAAAGTTTTATCTTCAAGTTATTTAATCTTCACGTTTCTTAAATCTGCTTTAGTTAAAAGGTATAGTATCAGCCACTTGGCAGTTTAACCAAATTTAAAAAGTATATAACAGAACTGTAAACATTATTTCCCTCTCTCTGTACAGTCATACTTGATGTGACCCACCACCAATTCGTCTCCTGTGCCAAACTTTTCATCGCAGCATAGCACTTACAACCTATGTCCTCATTTATTTACTGGGTGTATTCCAATCTCTGTCTTCTGCTACAGTTTTTACTCTCTACATCTCCTTCTAATACCATGGAAGTTATTCCCTGATGTCTTAACACATTTTCAGTCATCCTGAGCCTCCTTCTTGTCAGTGTTTTCCATATATTCCTTTCCTCACCTTTACTGTGCAGAACTTTCACATTCATTATCTTATCAGTCCACCTACTTTTCAACATTCTTCTTTAGAACAATATCTCAAATGCTTCAACTCTCTTCTGTTCTAGTTTTGCCACAATCCACATTTCACTACCAAACAGTTCTCAGCTCATAATGCACAGTCACAAAAATTTCTTCCCCAAATTAAGGCCTTTGTTTGATACTAGGAGACTTCTCTTGGCCAGAAATGCCCTTTCTGCCTGTGTTAGTCTACTTTTTATATCCTCCATGTTCTGTCTATCATGGGTGATTTTGCTGCCTAGGTAGCAGAATTCCTTAAATTCATCTACTTCATGAACACCAGTTATGATAGGTTTCTTACTGTTCTCATTTCTGCTGCTTCTCATTACTTTTGCCTTCTTGGATTTACTCTGAATCCATATTCCATACTCATTAGACTGTTCATTCCATTCAGTCAATCCCGTAATTCTTTTTCACTTCCATTGAGGATTCCTATTTCATAAGCAAATCTTATCATTGATATTCTTTCTCTTAGAATTTTGATCTCACTCTTGTAGTTATTTCCGTCATTGCTTTTTTTATATATGACTGAATTCTAGGGGAAAGTGACTACATCCCTGCCCTATACCATTTTTAATCCGAGCACTCCATACCTTGTCTTCCACTCCTGTTGTTTTGTCTTGGTTGTCATAAATATTCCATATCACCTGTCTTTCCTTATAGTTTACCTCTATTTTTCTCCGAATTTCAAACATCTTGCACTTTTTTACTCTGTTGAAAGCTTTTACGAGGTCAACAAATCCTGTGAACGTGTTTCAATACATATTATCAAATATCCAAGACAATAAGAAGCAGTCCCTTTCCTTATGTGTTAATTGGTTTGGGTCCCTGGTGACAAAAATGCGTGTATCATTTTTAGCAAAAACTGAGTAATATTGATGTTTAAAATCTTTAAATTACTTCTGTAACTCAAGTTAATTAATAATTCACACATGTTGTGGTTGGTAGGAGTCTTAGAGTGTCATTGTCATTTATTTGACCTATTGTTTAATACTGTGGCTTTCATTAATGACCAAACTAAGTGAACTTCAGCAGTGTACTTCTGTTTGGTGGATTACTACAAAACAGTACATAAAATGTGAAGTACTGAGTGAATGGGGACCTTGTTTCATGCCACACCTAATATTTTGTTAGTAACTTGTTATAACTACCAGTGATTATTGTGCTTCACTAACTTGTCTTTCAATAACCTAACAGTCTATGTGAGTAATTCTGCAACTGGTCTCTTGGTTATTGGTGAACACCAACCCATCCTAGGTGCTAAACAATTGTACAAAGTTGAAAAGCTGTTAACAGTCTGAACAATAAAACTTTGGCACTAATAAATGTTTGAGAAAGTGCAGACTAAATTGTGGTGTTATGTACATTTCTTGAGCAAGCCTCATCAAACACTCAATAATATATACAGCTTCAAGGCGAAAGACTGCTGTGCTACTGAGGAAATGATGGAGACTACAGAAATCAGGTTGGTGTCCTTTACAATTTGGTGCCCTGTTGAGTGAAGAGTTGTCCCACCCTGTCACAATCAAAAAGAAGTCATGCATGGGAAGGACTGTTCCATCTTATCACAGTCAAAACAAACCTAGGCAGCACCAATTATAATCTGGTGGCCATGCTTTCAGAGCACTTCACAGTAGAAACATTACGTATAAAAATTCCAGTGACCATGGCAAAAATTGTAAAATGATAGGCACTGAACTTAATATTAAAAATAAACAGTTAGAGCTAACATTAAAAATAATTTGTGTGATACAAATGAAACAAGAATGTGAGTAGGACAGTGTATTTAATGTGAATGGCAAAAGTAAAATTAGTTAAGAGTCTGTGCAGTTAATAATAAATGGACATAGCATGGAGAGGATTTTACTCAATCTGGGAAAAGGAGATCAGCACCAATTTGGACTGAAAAGCAGTCAGTCAGAAGATGCAGCTTTGAATCCAGTAGTAAACACTAGACTGACACAGAAGTACAAACAAGCTGACATGTAAATTACTGGAGCAAATAAGCAGTCGACAAATATAGGGACAGTTTCAGGGAAAAATGTTTGTGTTATCAGGTGTTCATTAGAGACTGACAGAAAACATGAGGCAAGTTTGAAAGGAACCCATGACAGTCAGAAGAAAATTGTAATGTTTTAAATTCAGAAATGTACCATGTTTAACTGTTGTTGGTTCCTGTCAGTATGAGTTACCAGAAGAAGTTATGATCTTATAATGAGGGCAGTGGATTTATTTCTGACACAGAGCATGTAGATATTGATGATTTTTGGTATTGGTGAACATCAGCAAACTGTTAATGAAAATGTTGGTGGGTGTAATGGTGCTGAAGTAGTGTATGTTCAGTTGCTGAATGGTATTTCTGATAAAATGGAAAACAATGTCATTGAACGTCAATGTGCAAAAGAATGTGAAGTGTTAGTAGTTGATAGTGAGTTGGGTGATGTGCAAGCAACTGAATGTGGAATGAGTGAGGCTGAAACAACATGTGTACAGTAGTGAATGAAACTGTTGGTGAAATAGAGGATATTGTGAGGGACTGCAGTGTCAGTGCAGGATATGTCAATAATTAAAAATAATGTAAATAACCTGCAAATAATTGAATTGAAGAAAGCAAGATTGACCAACAATATACGGATTTATGTGAAACAGTGCATGAATATGATGTTAATATGAATGGTCTTGAAAGTAAGTGTGAAATTTCTGCAGTTAGTAAGAAAGTAAGTGTTCAGCAGTTAGTAAAAGTTAATGTAAATAGTGTCATAATGAAAGATATACATGCTGGAAAGACAAAGTTTGCTAAAACACAGAAGCCTTTTGCAAAGTTACCAGCAACTGCTATGTATGAATTATTAGAAGTTGACAAAGATGTAAACAGTGTGATGGGCATAAGTAAGTGTAATTTACTTATGACATGGCCCCCAACTTGGAGGACCTAGTTTTGTATTAAGGGTTTGCTCCCCTAGGAAGGCTGGTTTCCCCATGCCTGAGAAGGCCTTCTTTCCCCATGGATGATATGATTAGAGAATGAAAATGAGACAGCCTCAAGCCTTGCAACTTGATAGCATCAGGGGTTGCCCCCGTGGGGTTCTACTCTTTTCTGGTCTCTCAATTTTTTTTTTTTACAGAGAAAATTGGTTCCACATTAGTGTATTAGCATGTCAACCAAGTTTTACTGCTGTATGATAATTATAGAGCACACTGGACTTCCATGAATGGCTGTACTTTAATTATAACCACCCAGCAGAAGTAATTACATAATTTATTGCAATATTGTAGCAAAAATTTCTTCTAATTGTTTTATTCCAGTTTTAGAAAAGACTATACTATTTTTGTATTGTAAGCTATCTTGTGTATGTTTTTCAGTAACCAGTTCCCAAGCAAGAGTGCAACAACCCACACTGTCATTAGTGCATGAAGATGAATTCACCATTTGGAAGCTGTGAACTGAGATGTTAATGAAAGCGACAGGATTCTGAGCAAGATTTGAAGTGAGTGATAGTTGTAAAAGTCCTGTTATTATTATCCATTATCTATTATAATGAGAGCAGGGAGATGAGCATAAAATAATGACTCATGGAGTTGATTGATTGAGTATACAATACAAGATCCAATTTATTGGTCAAATTACACTATACCGACCCCAAGTATAAATAATTGATACAACTTAAGTTAATATAAGAATGACTAACAGGATAAAGCCTGTGGTGTCACCGCCAGACACCACACTTGCTAGGTGGTAGCCTTTAGATCGGCCGCGGTCCGTTAGTATATGTTGGACCTGCGTGTTGCCACTATCAGTGATTGCATACCGAGTGCTGCCACACGGCAGATCTAGTCTAGACTCACTAGCACTCGCCCCAGTTGTACAGCCGACTTTGCTAGCAATGGTTCACTGACTACATACGCTCTCATTTGCCGAGACGACAGTTTAGCATAGCCTTCAGCTACGTCATTTGCTACAACCTAGCAA
Organism: Schistocerca serialis cubense; assembly: GCF_023864345.2. Lineage (NCBI taxonomy): Eukaryota > Metazoa > Arthropoda > Insecta > Orthoptera > Acrididae > Schistocerca > Schistocerca serialis. The sequence goes on along the minus strand of NC_064643.1, from coordinate 172,675,925 downwards.
GGCGCCATATTCTTCAAGAATGTATTCTGAACTGATAATATTGTGAATCATGTACCGTCAAGAGCGATGTTCATCATTAATGGACTAAAGTTAAGTATGAAACCAATTACGTCCGCTTTCTGAATACTCATTCCTTGTCATATTCCAGACCTCACGTCAGTATAGTTCATCCCTCCTCACACCAACCTGCATGAGCTAAAACACGTGCATTTCGGCCTCCTCTAGTAACATGGTGTTGGCTCTTCTGCGAACACAACAAAGCCATTAAAAATTGAATCGCTGCGGCAGTATCATGAGATTGGCTAGAGCAGGCTTACAACTCTTGTGGCAAGCAGTATTGGAGGCCAGCATGACCCATGGACATGAACAGTCCTGTCCACCTTGATTGGTACTATGGTAAGTTATTAACACAGATTTTAAATTGCAATTAATTCCCTTTCTGTACAAAGGGTTAGGTTAATAGGGGGTTTTATTAGGTGATGGATTTCCATACCAAGCCAAAATTGTTCGAACTTGGTAGACATAAAAGTGATGGCATTATCTGTCACCAACATTGGGACAGGCCAAATGTTCCAAAAATGCCTTGTAAATTTGAATAACTATCTGGTTGTTAGCAATTTGGGTCATTAACAACCAAACAAATCACATAAATGCATCCACACACAAGAATAAATTTATTGCCACTAATTGACTGAGACAGAAGACCCACAGAGTCAATATAATATTTTTGTTGGAAAGATTTTTCCCCTACCTTGGATACCAAGAATCCCCCCTTAATATTCCAAGCTGACTTACTAAACGCACAGACATCACAGGCCTTGCAGATATTCTTATCCATGCCATTCCAGATAAACTGCTGCCTGATCTTTTCCTTGGTTTCCCAGATTCCCAAATTCCTGCCCACAGGTGCAATGGACACAGTTCCTTAGGAGCAACAACCCTCAATTTCTTTGAGCTGTGTCCTCTGCAACTCATGACTCTGCCCCTCACAGCATATGGTTTTACCACTTCACCCCTTTTCAACATTTCTTTAATCAGGCATCGATCCTGGTCCTGGCCCTGAAACACTCTAATGTTCCTAAACAGAGATGGAATCTGAGTCAAAGTAGACATCAGAATAGGTCTCTCATTTCCATCTACTGAACTCCATTCATTTGTTCGTTGTTTCTGTCTTTCAGCAAACATTTGGCTCAGGCCATCAGCGATCACGTTTGCTGACCCCTTAATATTATGCACATCAAATTTAAAACTCAAAATCCTAGTGGCCCACCTTGCAATGCATCCGGTTTTACAGGGCCTGCTAATACCCAACTGAGGACTTGGTTGCAGTTTCTAGCGAAAATTTATGATGTTCTGAATAGTTTTTAAACCTCTCAGTCCAAAATAACACCTCCAATGCCTCCAGTTCATAAAAAGAACATTGCTTCTTCAATTCATTCAATGCTGAGGAGGCACAGGTGATCACTTTTCTACCCATTTCCTGCTCTTGCTACAAAACTGCCCCCAGCCCTAAAGCTGACACATCTGTTTGTAATACGTATAAACTCTATATTAAAATTGGGTAGTGCCATCAAAGGCAAAGTTTTTAAGTCTACCTTCACTGGCAAATACTGCCTGCTAATAGGGTCCCCAGCACAATTAGCACTGCAGTTTAAGAAGCTCACTCAGTGGCGTAACCTTTTCAGCAAATCCACCAATGACTTTTCAAAAAAGAATTATTTTCCCGGGGAATTTCCCAATACCTCATATCCTTTTGGGATCAATACATAAACCTTCTCCCATTACAGTATGTCCTCAGAACTTCATAGGCAATCCAGCAAATACTATCTTTGTAGGATTGGTTGTTAACCAAGTCATTCTTAAACATTCAAATACCATACGTTCATGTTGAATATACTCTTTCATAAAACATCTGTAAATGACCAAGATCAAACAGATAATGGAACTTGTATTCAAACTTGATATCCAAAAATACCATCTCCATTAACTGGATAAGTACAGCTGCACCTGTTGCTAGGGTGAATGATACTTGATTAAACTTGAATAAGTTCCAGTTAGTAACATAGGCTGTTACTGGCTTGGAAGTTTCATCCAATAGTATCTGATTATAGGCCTGGTTAAGGTAGACCATGGTAAATATATGAGCTCTCACAAGGAATCCAAATGCCAAATGCAAGTCAGGAAGATGTACTGACCATACATGACCTTTTTATTAAGCTACCAGTAGTCAACCATTGGCTACTGTTCACACTGGCATTTGCCACCAAAATGTATGGGGAGCATAAGGTGATTTTGAGGAATGAATGACACCCTTCTGTAATATCTTATCCAGTTGCTACTTTAAATGCTTCATACTAGGTGGAGATAATGTGTAATGTGGCTTCTTTACCAGTACTTGATGTGGTAATCCAATATGGTACTCTAATAATCTGGCAATGCCTAATTCATCCATGAGAACATCCGAATACTTAGTGCACATTCCTTCAGTTTGTTCCCTTAATACCTCATCCATGTGAGCAAATTATTCTTCCAGTAGTTCAACCTCACCTCAACCCACATTTTCACCCTTCTGTGCCGTGGTAAACATGGTGGTCTTTTTCCATTGGGCAAAAGGAGAACATTCTTTTTGGATGTAATTTAATATAAAACTGGCCACTAGACCAATTATGAATTGATCTCACCTTAGCAAACCAATTGACTGTGAGGATACAACTGGCAGCTAAATTTTCTGTCACTGTCATATCCACCTTCCCAGAAAATTCCCCAAAATTGGCTTTAATCTTAAACAACCCTTCTTAAATTTGTTTCATTTGACGTCCAATACTCTCTGGATTCTGGACACAATTTCCTCATTTGCATATATGCATCTAGTCAACAAACCAATCATAATTAACCACCAAAATGACACTGCCTAAGTCTAGTGGCATGTACTCAAGCTCCTTGTTCAGGGCAGCACATACAAACAGCATCTGCTGACCCACCTTGTCATGAATTGCACTCATAATGCTTCCCTGACCATTAATTAATTACCATAATGCTTGCATTCCTGAAGCACATTACTGTTATCTTGCAACTGCTGAAACTGAGTCTTATCTACCCTGGCCAAACCACTCATTCTGTGGTTGAAATGAGCCTGCAGTCTATCCATTTTATTGGCAGTAATACCCCCTTGCCCCATAGAATTTTAATAATTGTTTCAAGTGCAGCAGAAATTGAGGGCCACTGAAAGTTACCACGTTGGTGTCAGAAATCTTACATAGAGGTGTGACTGTTTTGAAATAATCCTTCCATCACTTCCCTGACAGTACCTTCAACTTGAATACCCCTTATTTGCAATTTATAGATGAGCTCATCCCACTGCAACCATACTGAAATAATAAAGGCAGATCAGGAACAAATATATTACCGTAACTACACTAATTACACCTCAGTCAACCAATTATGCTCTGCTGCCAAAGTGTAATGGGAGCAGAGAGTTGTGCCTAAAATAATTACTTGTGGATTTGATTGATTTAGTATACAATATAAAGCTAAATTTATTGATCAAATTGCACAATAGTGGCCCCAAGTATAAATAGCATAATTAGTGCAATTTAAGTTAAGATAGGAATGACTAACAGGTTAAAGCTACTAAAAATTGAATTGTTGCAGCAATATCTTATCAGAAAACAGTTTCCAGCCTTTGACTTCCATAATATAGTTTCTGATGATTGAAGACTTAACAGGATGTTGTCTTCAAAAACAACAATTACAAATCTAAAATTGTTACTTTTATAAAACCATAATACAATCATCTTGATTTATCCCCATTATTGAACAAACCATAATCATGGGACCCAGTAGTCTTTCGATCCACATTATAATCCAGTAGATGAGCACCTTTCACAGCATCATTTGCAGAAGTACAGAAATCTATAATGAATACAAAATAGTGCATCCCCTCTGTTGCAGCATACCTCAACAGCTGCTGTTTTCCTGTCCGGTAACTCAGCAGCATAGGATTTGTATATGGCATGTTTTGCTTTTACAGAAGCAACATTACATAAAGTTCATCAGCACAGACTGTGCCCTCCTTTGTATGTAGACACACACACACACACACACACACACACACACACACACACACACACACACACACACTGGAAACAACATTTCCCCAGCTTAACAAATAATATGCAAACACCTGTAATGAGGTCAGTACCATCAGACTGCTTCAAAAACTTTAGAGGGACACCAGTCTATTACTCTGGCACCTTACAAGGATGGCTTTAGTGTTCCTTTTAAAATTCCATTGACACCTTGCAAATAACAGACCACTATTTAACTTAGCGTCTTGTCTCCAAACCCCAAATAGTTGTTGGTACTTCACATGAGACAGACTGTGACAACAGCAGTGAACAATTGTAAGAGACTTCTTCCATAAACTTTCAGCCGAAGCACATACAACAATCCCTTAATTCAAATGTCAGCTTGATCATGCTTGCATCACTACAAATACAGTTGTCATATTTTCTGACTGAACACTGACACTTCTGCAATAACACTGCTCAAGCAGGGCACCAAGCACATCACTTGTTCCTGGCCAGTTCTTATGGCCCACCAGTTATACATCACCCGCCATGCTTCCAGGTTGCCGCACTCCAGTGAACAACCACCTCACTCACGGCCTGTGGTACTTCCCAGCCTGAAGAGAGAACAGTGCCCCTTGATGAGACTATCAATAAGTGCTGACATGACATGCTATTGCTGAAATTATGATTTTTTTTCTGTGTCTGTACCTATATAAAAGTAATGAAATATTCCTTGTGTATTTCTGTATGAAGGACAATGACCAGTAACAGTAACAGATTCCAGTTATAGATTAATGTCTATTATTGTAAATTATGATTGTATGTAAATTTGATATTTGTCAAGATATTTGTATACAAATGCTGTACATTGGATTATGCAGTCAGCTATTTATCAGTATCTGTCTGCATAATCCAATGTGGAGGTAATGTGACAAAGCAAGTGTGAACTACTCCATTTGTGATGATTGCACCCCAGAAGATTAATAATTTTTCTTCCCAGTAATTTTGCTATGAGGGTTGTTTGAAAAGTTCTCAGTATCACCATGCGAGGTCAGCACTAGCACAACGAGTTTTTCACATGTTAGGAATGACAATGAAATTGTGAGTCCCAATCAAAGACTGACTGTCCAAGAGATTGCAGAAGAATGTAACATTTCAGTTGGATCACATCATGAAATCCAGACACAGCTTCTTGGAATGCAATGTGTTGCTGCTGAGTTCATCCCACGGCTCATGAATCAGTACCAGAAAGGCCTCAACCTCACAGTCTGTGAAGAGCTCTTGGATTGTGCAAATGATAATGAGGTGTTTCTTAAGAGAATTGAAACTGGTGATGAGACTTGGGTCTATGCTTATGATGTTGAGACCAAGGTTCAATCTTCACAATGAGTCAGGAAAGGTTCTCCAAGACCAAAAAAAGCTCATCAGATCAGTTTAAATGTCAAAGCCATGCTGCAAGTTTTCTTTTACTTTGTAGGATTAGTTCATCGTGAATTCATGCCACAGGGAAAAACTGTTAATCGCTGGTACTATCGGGACATGTTGCGACACCTGCAACAAAATGTGAGAAGCAAACGGCCTGAAATGTGGTGACACAATTCATGGTTCTTGCAACACAATAATGCACCTGCACACTCACCTCTCCTGGTGTGTGACTATTGCACAAAAAACAAAATGCTCCATATTCTCCAAACCTGGGACCAGCAGACTTTTTTATTTTCAAATTTTAAAACCACGTTGAAAGATTGAAAATTTGCAATGATAGGCAATATAAAAGAAAGTTCTGGCAAGAGGCATATTGAGACTGCTTCTGGAAGTGGAAAATGCAGTGGGAGTGGTGTATCAATTGTGAATGAGAGTATTTAGAAGGAGACCATGCACAATAAGTAAAAGGCAAGCATAGAAAAATGTTGTGGATGAAGTTGCGGAATTTTTTGAACAGAACTTGTACACTTCACCGCAGGAGTAAATGATTTTATACACTCCTGTTGTGGCAAGCAGCAGGGATAGGCCCTTTGTTGTGTTTGAAATTTTGTGCACCTTTCTTATTGATTTAAACATGGAATCCATACCATGTTTTCTGAGTGCTCCATTGAGGCAACCTGTGATAGTTTTCACAAATGGAAGGGAAACTTTCTCTTTAGTTGGGTCTTTTTCATTAGATGCCCTAGAGCTTTTAAGGTGTAGTGCCCTATTTATCACTTTGTCAGAACAGCTGTTTCTTCTGAAGGCAGTTCTCAAATGATTGAGATCATCCTCCAAGTGCTGCAGTGCACAGACTCTTGTAGCCTCGTCCACCAATGTGTTTGATACTTTTCTGAACAATATAAATTCAGAAACAGAAGAAAATCAAAACATTTGAGAGGTGGTGCTACAGAAGAATTGGTAGACTGATAAGGTAAGAAAAGAGGAGGTTCTCTGCAGAATTGGTGAAGAAAGGAATGTATGGACAACATAGACAAGAAGAAGGGAAGGATGGTAGGACATGTGTTAAGGGATTAGGGAATAAATTCCATGGTATTGGAGGGAGTTGTAGAGGATAAAAGCAGTAGAGGAAGGCAGATTGGAATACACGCAACAAATGACACTGGTCCACAGTGAATTTTTGCAGAAACCAAAGTAGATGGTCTTTATAGATTTCGTTAAGCTGAACATGAATATCATGATTAAAACTGTCTCCTAGACAGATGGGACTTTATGTTTCATGTATATTGCTATCATAATCAAAAGGACATACATCAATTGAACTTACCTAGTTTATTCACTATGCTTTTTTGTCTTCCTCTTGTGGGTGATGTCTGGGCCATCACTCTGTAGCATCTAGCAGAAATCAGCCAACATAGCTGTCATCCACCGTCCCGTGTACCATTGTTCCATGAGAGTAATGTCCTGGTGTAACCACTCATTGTGCTCATCACTGAATGCAACACAGTTCTCTGGGAATGCATCAAAGTGGGAGTAAAGGAAGTGTGTCTTCAGGGCCATGTTGGAGCGAGTGACCTCATAGGCATGAATGAGTTCATCCACAAAGCCCATGTAATTTTTGGCTCTCCTTTTCCCAAGAACCATGTTGTCACATTACAAAAACAATGCCACACGTACAGCTGATCAGCTGTTAGAGTGGACTCATACAGCTGGCTTAGCTGTGGACCAACAAAAATCCCCTCTGTGCTGAGTTATGGAAACTTCTTACACAAACACTGAAATGTTGCTTCATTCATGTGCATAGCCTTAACAAATGCTGTCACAAGTTCCAACTTAATATGCAATGGTAGGAGAACAATTTTTTTTTAATTCACTGTAAGTTCTTCAGCAATATTTTTGACCCAGCCATCAGAGCAGCTCGTGGACACCATTTTCTCTGTATGTGGTCCTTTTTTCTTCCTTGACTGTCTTCCTTGCAAACCTAAAAGCATCACAATGACTGCAATCCCCACATACCAGTCATTTATGATCACTGTAATTAACGCAGTTGAGAACTGTTTTCTACATGGTATAACGTTCTTTAGCTACGGCAGCTTATGTAACAGGAATGGACGGACTTTCATTATTATTGTATAACAGTACTGCCTTCAGGCTCATATTTTAGCCATCTATAAAGGGTTGACACTCATCTGGTTTGTATGTAATGTTCAGGTCTTTCAACAAACTGTCAGTGTCACTGCAGAATGTAATGTCACCTTCAGTACTGAAATGACACTTACATTTTCTCTGAAGCTCCTGGAACACATACACAGTTACTGTGTCAGTGAGAAGTCTCCATTGCTGCAGCCATGAGGCCAAAAGTTTGGCTTAGTGCCTTGGAGGATCTAAATCCGTAATTAGATAACTAAGGTCACACTGCCTAATGTTGTGTTGTTCTCCAGATTATGATGTCAGTGTAAATGTTGGGCCTGTGTCACTGGCAGATGAATTCAAGTTTTTGGCTGTATGCGTCAGTTCAGTATTATTGCTATCACTGCTCGTTGGTGGTACATGTGGAGGAACAGGAACTGGCAATTCTTCACCATTAGCCGCAGGGCAGATGACAAATGGGATGTCAGGGTACTAAATATTCCTCTTCCTCTTGGTATTGACTCCTTTCCTCAAGGGAGATACCATACAAAAATAGCAATCCAATGGACAATTTGTGGGTTCATACCAAATAGCAGGTATGCAAAATGTTGTGGTGACATTTTTACCATGCATACAAGCATTCAGTGTAAATGAACACAAGGTGCAACACATGTGTGGAGCCCAAGATTTATCTTGGTTTCCACCATGACACCCAGAATACAAGACATATGCTTGTTTCGTTACTGTCGTAAATGGTTGCCTTCTTGAACCACAAATAACATGTGCTCGAATATATCAAAAGTTATCAGGTTTGTTACTGCAAGTGTGGGGTACTTTTGTAAAAGCACACAAGTGCACACTAATCCAATTCTTCAATTTCAACATTTCAGCTTACATACATTCACTGCCAACTGCCATGACACTTGTTTCAGTACCAAGAGAACTAACACAGCACAAGTGCATAAAGCTGTGACAGATGACAGATGACAGTTAATATTGCGACTGGTTTCTACAATCAACAATGTTCATGTGACAGGATAGTGTGCACATGAGTCATGGTGTAAAGCAGTGTTGCCAAACTATAATGGAAGCATCCACACCACTCAGTTAGTACCCAGGAACCCTTGTCACAATGCCTTTGTATGTAGCTCTTATAATGTCTTGTAAGTGTGTCTGTGTAATGTAGGCACCTTATTTACCTGTAACCCTGAGCTATAAGACAATTTTAATCTTGATATTCACGTTCAACAAGTCCAAATCTTCAAAGCACAGCTAATTTAATTTCTGCTAAAAATGAAAATTTGAGGACCAGTGTAATTGAGGACATAGGTTGAAAGAGCTACTCTGAGATGAGGAGATTGTCATAGGAGAGGAATACATGGCAGGCCATATCAGACCAGTGAGAAGATTGATGACTCAAAAAAATAAATAAATTCTAATATAAAGTTCACTTCTGGAAAAGAGGTCAGATTTTATTCTGGGATGTACAGTTACCTAAGAAATCTGACAGAACATTAGGGCATAAAGTCTAAAGAAAATGTACTCATGCACATAGATACCTTCACATAAAATTCCAATCACCATCCAGAGCAGAAAAGAGAAATTATCAAACTAATGGTGGACAGGACTACAATAATCCATGAACCATAATACTTGGAGAATAAGCTTAATCATTTAAGAACTGTTTTCAGAAGAAATGGCTGTGGATTCAGTGTTTAAACCAGCAAGAAAGTCGATGAATTTTGAATATTGCAGAGAACCTATTCCCGCCTCTTGCCACAGCAGGAGTACATACAGTCCCTTGTATTTGGAGTCAAGTGTACAGAGAAACTACAAAAAGAAGCATTAACGCCCACCTTAAGGAACACGAGAGCAATTTTTGCCTAGGCAAGATGGATATATCAGCAGTAGCAGATCAGGGAATCAATAAATTTGTTTCTCTGACACAGTGCTCTTGTCAAGAACTAATCACTGCATGCAAGCTCTTCCCTATGACTGGCTGAAAATAAGACTCTGATTATGGCTCAAGTGTACATGGATATGCCTGCCTTAAATTACTCTACTGGCCATTAAAATTGCTACACCAAGAAGAAATGCAGATGATAAACAGCTATTCATTGGACAAATATATTATACTAGAACTGACATATGATTACATTTTCACGCAATTTGGGTGCATAGATCCTGAAAAATCAGGCATCAGAAATGCAGATGATAAACAGCTATTCATTGGACAAATACATTATACTAGAACTGACATATGATTACATTTTCACGCAATTTGGGTGCATAGATCCTGAAAAATCAGTACCCAGAACAACCACCTCTGGCCGTAATAATGGCCTTGATACGCCTGGGCATTGAGTCAAACAGAGCTTGGATGGCGTGTACAAGTACAGCTGCCCATGCAGCTTCAACATGATACCACAGTTCATCAAGAGTAGTGACTGGCATATTGTGACGAGCCAGTTGCTCGGCCACCATCGACCAGACGTTTTCAATTGGTGAGAGATCTGGAGAATGTGATGCTGGCCAGGGCAGCAGTCGAACATTTTCTGCATCCAGAAAGGCCCGTACAGGACCTGCAACATGCGGCCGTGCATTATCCTGCTGAAATGTAGGGTTTCGCAGGGATCAAATTAAGGGTAGAGTCACGGGTCATAACACATCTGAAATGTAACGTCCACTGTTCAGAGTGCCGTCAATGCAAACAAGAGGTGACCGAGTAGTAGTAGTAGTAGAGGGGTTTTGTGGGCGCATGACAGCAAGGTCTTCAGCGCCTGTTCAGTATCATAGTGAGACGGGTGTCAAGAAAAAAACTCAGAACATTTACATAAAACGGAACATAAAACACGGGGAACAATCATTGAAAAATAAGTGCTCACCCACACCGATGCGTGGGATGAAGCAGGGCGTCAGCAGTAAAACATGGACAACACAGGACGAAAATAGTAGAGGGAGCTAAAACAATGTAGCAGATGGAAGTGGCTGGCTGACCGCAAGGAAAAAAGGGAGGAGTCAGCCACTCTGCAATACACTAAAACCTCCAGCCTAAAAGTTTAGGCCAGAGTCCAGACGCATCACAAAACTTAAAAACCCTAGACACACACGTCTCATCGTTAGCCAAAACACAAGGCAGATCCCCATCAACTTGTGCTTCTGCCCTTGCATCACGGTATAAAATGCGGTCTGTTAAAATGTGCCGGACAGAGATGTGCACACCACAAGCATCACAAAATGGAGGATCCTCCCGCCGTAATAAATAGCTATGCATCAGAGGACAGTGCCCGATCCGAAGACGTGTGAGGGCCACCTCTTCCCACCTGAGCAACCGGCAGGAGGAACGCCACGGCCGAGTGGTTGACTTTACCACCGCAGTTTATTGGCCGTCACCGCCAGCCATTCGTCCTCCCACAACTCCATGCACTTCCTGTGGAGTGCTGCGATGACTGACTGCAAGGGGATAGGACACTGGACCATATCCTGCTCTCTGCAGGCCTCCTTGGCAGCCCGATCAGCCTGTTCATTGCCCCATATGCCGACATGACCAGGCACCCAGCAGAAGGATGCCTCTTTACCCCGCTGTTGGAGCAAGTACAGTTGGTCATGTATCAGCTGGACCATATCCTAAGACGGGTATAGGTTCTGCAGTGATTGTAAGGCACTAAGAGAATCGGAGCAGAGAAGAAATCGATTGCCCCGAACACGATGCGTTTGCTCCAGTGCCTTCAGGATCGCGTGGAGCTCCGCTGCAAAAACGGTATATTCAGCAGGGAGGCGAATCCGGGTAACATGTTCAGGGAACACCACAGAACAGCCAAGGATAGTCTCCTGTTTGGAGCCATCAGTATAAACGACAGTGAAACCGTGATGCACATCTAAAATGTTAAAAAACAGAGATTGGAACGTAAAATCTGGTGTGCCATCTTTCTTAAAATTAGTCAAATCTAAAATAAGTTTGGGTCTCCGGTGGAGCCAAGGTGGAGATCTGCTCCAACCGTGACGTAAAACACGAAGACCAGCCATAGACATCGCACCAAGGCAATCCTGTGCGCGAATCCCATAGGGCTGCGTCGCACGTTGCCAGTTATGAAACAATCGTGCCAGAGGAGGCTGAGCAACGGTATGGTATGCAGGGGTGTATGGTGTGGACAAAGTTTTATACGCCTGGCGCACTGTAAGTAGCCGTCGCCGCATATGAAGTGGCGGTTCACCAGCCTCTGCACAGAGGCTTGGTATGGGGCTAGTTCGGAATGCCCCAGTGGCCAACCGAAGCCCTTCATGGTGCACAACGCCCAACAACTTTAAGTAAGAAGGCCTCGCAGACCCATACACCATGCACTCATAATCGAGCCGAGATCGCACAAACGCCCTGTAAAACTGGAGCAGACAAGTCCTGTCAGCTCCCCATGTACTGTGGCTAAGACATTTTAAAATACTTAAAGCCTTAAGTGACCGCCGTTTCAGGTCTTTAAGATGAGGTAACCACGTGAGCTTCGAGTCAAAAATGAGCCCCAGAAATCTCACCGTGTCTTTAAAAGTACGAATAGTGTCCCTCATCCTCAACTCAGGAAAGGTTAAAATCGAACGAGAATGGTTAAAAAGAACACATACAGCCTTCTCGGTGGAAAACTTAAAACCACTCTTCTGTGCCCAGTCATCCAAACTCCCAATCGTAAGTTGCAACTGATGAGTTGTCGTTGCAAGGCTTTAAGAAGAGCAGAACAAAGAGAAATCATCCACAAACAAAGATCACTGGACAGGACTTTTCACTATGGACGTAATGCTATTAATAGCGATGGCAAAGAGAGTCACACTTAAAACGCTACCCTGAGGGACACCATTCTCCTGCTCAAAGCGATCAGACAGGACGACACCAATACGGTATCTAAAATATCGTGGCGAGAGGAAAGACTGAATAAAAAGAGGAAGGCAACCACGAAAACCCCATTCGTGAAGCTGCTCCAGGATGAGACGCCTCCAAGTGGTATTGTAGGCCTTCTTGATGTCGAAAAATACACCTAGAAGGTGATGACGGCATAAGAAATCTTGTTGTATAGCCGCCTTCAGGAGGGCAAGGTTATCGAAGATGGAACGAAACCTTCTGAACCCACACTGAAAGCGACTAAGGAGTTGCCGGGATTCTAACATCCAGACAAGGCAGCGGTTGACCATCCGCTCCAAGGTCTTCCCTAGGCAACTAGTGAGGGCAATACTATGGTAGCTACTTGGGCTCATGCAGTCTTTCCCAGGTTTTAAAAAAGGGAAACTGCCTCACGCCACACGTCAGGAAAGTGACCCGACGCCCAAATGTCATTAAAAAGTGCGAGGAGGAGTTCTCTGTTGCGCATTGTGAGGTGCCATAGCATACTGTAATGGATCCTGTCGTGACCAGGGGATGTGCCACGAGCTCCAGACAATGCAGAATCCAGCTCCCACATAGAAAATGGCCAGTTGTAAACTTCATGAGAGGTGGACTGGAAGTTCAGACTACTTCTCTCAGCAACCGCTCTATGGCACTGGAAACCTGGATCCTGACTGGTTGTTGCAGTAACTGTGGCAAAATACGCTGCCATAGTCTGGGCAATGTCTCGCGGCTCCGTGTGGAGAGTGCTGTTAGTCATTACAGGAGCTATGGTGCACCTCCCTCCTCTGCCAGAAATTCTCTGGATGGTCTCCCACACAATGGAACTTTTGGTGGAACGATTAATGGTGTTCAGGAACGTTTACCACGACCTCTTCTTGCTCTCACGAATAGAGGTGACCGAGATGTGTAACCAATGGCACCCCATACCATCATGCGGGGTGATACGCCAGTATAGCGATGACGAATACATGCTTCCAATGTGCGTTCACCGCGATGTCGCCAAACACGGATGTGACCAACATGATGTTGTAAACAGAACCTGGATTCATCCGAAAAAATGACGTTTTGCCATTCATGTACCCAGGTTCGTCATTGAGTACACATTGCAGATGCTCCTGTCTGTGATGCAGTGTCAAGGGTAACCTAAGTCATGGTCTCCGAGCTGATAGTCCATGCTGCTGCAAATATCATTGAACTGTTCATGCAGATGGTTGGTGTCTTGCAAATGGCCCCACCTGTTGACTCAGGGATCGAGACATGGCTACACAATCCGTTACAGCCATGCGGATAAGATGCCTGTCATCTCGACTGCTAGTGATGCGACGCCGCTGGGATCCAGCATGGCATTCCGTATTACCCTACTGAACCCACCAATTCCATATTCTGCTAACAGTCATTGGATCTCGACAAATGTGAGCAGCACTGTCGCGATATGATAAACCACAATCAAGATAGGTTACAATCCGACCTTTATCAAAGTCAGAAACGTCATGGTACACATTTATCCTCCTTACACGAGGCATCACAACAACGTTTCACCAGGCAACGCCGGTCAACTGCTGTTTGTGTATGAGAAATCGGTTGGAAACTCTCCTCATGTCAGCACGTTGTAGGTGTCGCCACCAGCGCCAACCTTAAGAGAATGCTCTGAAAAGCTAATCATTTGCATATCACAGCGTCCTCTTCCTGTCGGTTAAATTTTGTGTCTGTGGCACGTCATCTTCATGGTGTAGTAATTTTAATGGCCTGTAGTGTAAGAGTACTCTTTGCTGAATGTAGTCAAGAAATTCTGTTAGGTAAGAAGTGTCAGAAGATCTTACCAACAATGAAATAAACATGAGAATTGGCAAAGTGGTGATCAGGAAGCTTTGCACAAGAGTATGGCATAATAAAAACCTTACAGTGGCCACAAAAATGCTCATCCACCAAGAATGAGAGGAGAGCACCTTCTTGTATGATGCCGAGATCTAGACATCATATGCAAAACAAGAATGTGAGCTCATCTTTCATTTGTGGTGCTTACAAAACATTCATGGTGCAACATGGAGGGAACATGTGACAAGTGGGATCGTTCTGAATACAGCAAAGCTACTGAGCATTACTGCCACTCTCAGGGACCATCACATGTGTTGACTAGGACACCTACAACATATGGACCATTTCTGTCTTCCCCAATGTGCACTACTTAATGAGATAGCATTTTCCAAGAGACCCCCAGAACATCTGCATTGTATTTTAAAGATTGTATCAAGTGTGATATGAATGCATTTAATAAATACTGTGATAGGTGGGAGGAGCAGCATGCTGGGCGTCCATAAATATGTAAGTACAGGATGCTTACACCTATTTGAAAAAGAAAGCACACTTAGCCAAGGCATGTTCCAAGGATTATTTTAACATAAGTGCTTGCAGTGCAGTGTGATATCTGTGTATGCGAAGGTGAGAATACGCAACATATCTAGGAATGCTGTAGCCATCAAGCATAGGGCTGAACTCCAGTGGATAAAGAGTGAAATAAGAGAAGTTTTTAATGAACAAGTTGTGGAAGCTGTAAACAATAAGTACAGAGACTTGTTTTTGAAGTACACTAGTATAAGCAAGCATTTATGTGGAAAGAGTGCATTCAATAAAGATAATTCTATCACTCAGGTTACCTCCCATTTGGAAATTGGATGCACTCAGTGATGTAAGTGACTTATGCTGTATCCTTAGTGGATAAGCAGAGCAAAAGTGTGGGTTCAATTTGAGGAAGTTTTCCAGGATGTGAGGATATGCAACACAAAGCAAACAATTAGTAATAACTTGTATTAAGAGAAATAAACAGATTACATAACTTCTGATATGTTGAGCAAAGCAAAGTACAGGATACAGTGTTCATAGATAATTTGTTCTTCTCTGCTGGCTAGCTGGTGTACGTCTGCTGTATGGCTCGTCGTCTTTTCAGCAGGAAGACTCAGTGCTCTTCTTCTATTGGCTACCGCGTGGCGGGGCGCCTTCGTGGCGGCCTGCAGCAACTTTGCTGCCAACCTGCGTTTCTTCTCGTGGCAGGCGCAGTATCACAGCTATCGATACTGCAACTTATAAATTATAGAGTGCAGCAATCGTTTATCCTTTTTAGATTTTATTACACAAATCCAGATTTCAGCTAGTAGCTAGCATTGAGAATGGCTAGCTACTAGCCGAAATCTGGATTTGTATAATAAAATCTAAGAAAGACGACTGATTGCTGCACTCTATAATTTGTAATTCTGTCAGTGTCAGAAAGGCCCATTCCTTTTCTGGTCAGATTGAAAAGTTGACCAACATATGCTTTACAAAGAAAGAGATGGGACTTCTAAACAAGGATTTACAATTTTTTCTTTCTGATGTTGGCATAGCTGAAGTCAAATCTAAGGTGAAGAAGTGTGTGCTTATGGTGAACTTAATAGTAGAGAGGAAGCAGAGGTAGTGAGTAAAGCACAGAAGCTTTTGTCTAGGGAACTGTTAAAAGAAGAGCAGAACAAGGATAAGAATGGTAAACTGCTGCTCATAGAGAGGATTAATTGTAAATTATGTAACCATAAGACAATGACAATTAAGGCAAAGAAGGATAATGCCTCAGTGGTTATTTTTGAAATTGAATATAGGACCAAAGTGTTGCAGCATTTAGTGGATAACAATACAACATTCACAGATAAGGAAACACTACATTTTTTCAGGTAGCTCTCAAGAATAATGTGAAATGGACACGTTTTGTTTTTCCCTTTTCAGAAAAGTAGTATGATCAGTATGAATCCTAGATTATCCCCTTTGATCACACAGATAAAACTGCATAAAGAAAACAAGAATATGTGTGTTATTGTGAATGGAAGAAATGCAGCCACGGTAGAATTGAATAAGTTACTTTTTAAAAAACTTAAAACATAAACATGTTTCAAACAGATTATTGTGTAGCGGACATCATAGTATTTGCCAGTGAAGCTAAGGAGATTGAGCTCAATGAGGATATAGTACTTGACTTCATTTGATATTGTTAATCTTTACAAAAATATCCCTATTGAGGACATATTCAGGGTTAGTAAACAAAATCTAATATGTGACAACCACAGCTATTGGGGACATAATTGTGTTCACGGACCTTCTGAAGTTCAGATTCGAACATAATTTCTTTGAATTAGACAAGAGTATTTGAACAGAAAGGGGGTTTGGCAATGGTCAGCTGCTTATTGGGTCTATTGGCAAATATTTTCAATAATGACTTTGTGTTGAAGATATTCATGAATAACACTTGGATAGCAGATAAAATCATTTTCATAGGTGCTACATTGATGATACCTTTCTTATAGTTAAGGGAGGGAATGGGCATGTAGCAGCCAATCACAACAAATACATACAGCAGCGTATGAATATTAAATACACACTTGATAATGAGCTAGGTAATGAAATAAACTGTTTGGTTTAATGGTGACATAAAGTGGGAAGAGATAAGGTTTTTCCATTTTTTGAAAGCCCACACACATGGATGTAATGATTCAAACTATCCTGTGCAACATAGGAAGGCCTTTTTTATGTGATGGTGATGTGCATTAACAGGCTCCCATTAGCCAAGAACCGGGTTCATAAAAAAACTTGACATACTTACGCAAGTTGCAGTGACAAATGCCCGTAAGAGTAAATTAATCACATGGATGTATTAGAAACACAGATGGGTTAAGACTCCAAGTCCATAAAATAAAAAATTCTTGATAGTACAGTACCATGGACCAAAAACTATGAAACTGGAACAGCCTTTCCCAAAAGATTTCAGACGGCATTCCAGGCAGCATAGATTGAAACACTAATTGAGTAAGGAGGTACAACAGCATGGTACTGAGAAATTTGATGCATCTGCTATATATAAGTTAACATGCAATATAAAATTTTAGAAAGCATTCTGTAATTGGAGAAAAGCAATGATTGGTACAAAATGCTAAAAATCAAATAAAAACAGTCTCAATCCTGTTTTTTGAAAGTCCCCCCCCCCCTCCCCCCCCCCCTCCACACACACACACACACACACACACACACACACACACACACACACAGATTAAATGATTCAAACTATCCTGTGTGACATAAAGGCCTTTTTCATTTGATGGTGATGTGCATTAACAGTTTCCCTTCAGTTGAGAACCAGGGGCATGTAACAGGTAGTATACAGGAGATGATGGAAGTGCTACATGTCACCTCTAAAGACTTGCAGCTTGATATTTTAGAAGAACTAGAAATATATAAAAATAAAATCAAAGAACTAGATAAGGTACTCAATGAAAAAGTAGGCTTTAGTACAATGGTTTTTTTTGCCATGTTTAAGCAGGAACTTCAACTTGTCCAATACTTGGTCGATATGGATGCCAATCCCTTAGGTAGGTTGTTCATGCCAGGAGTACTAGTAAATGAGATAGCCTCATGGAAGTTTCACTCCAGGTACCAGTGATAGAATGTGTATATAAAGTTATGGAAGACATTATAATTTTATGACTGGCATAGTCTTCAGGGTGCCAACAGCATTGCCGCAGCAGTAACACCGGTTCCCGTCAGATCTCCGAAGTTAAGTGCTGTTGGGATGGGCTAGCACTTGGATGGGTGACCATCCACTCTGCCGAGAGCTGTTGGCAAGTGGGGTGCACTCAGACCTTGTGAGGTAAACTGAGGAGCTACTTGATTGAGAAGTAGCAGCTCCGGTGACGTAAACTGACATACGTCTGGGAGAGCGGTGTGCTGACCACCTGCTCCCCTATATCCACATCCAGTGACTCCTGTGGGCTGAGGATGACATGGTGGCCGGTCGGTACCGTTGGGCCTTCCAAGGTCTGTTTGGACCATTTTGAATAGTCTTCAGGGTATGGAACTACTATATTATTAATCAAATATAATGCTGCAGTACAAGCCTGTAATTATATTCATATTCACTATACACATGTGTTTTTGGCATGTTGGTGTGTGCTTGCTATTGCTGTGATGGGCACACTATATTTTTATACATTGGGACAGATGAAGTAGGCATGTTCCACATGCCTCTTTTACATTTCTGTAATTTATATCACACATAGTTCTTGGCCATATAATGCCTACGCCACTGTAAGAAGTTTTATTATCTGTAAATAAAGGCTCATTTTTGTACTTCTTAACCAAGTTATATGTTATACCCCATTTGGGTAATTTATAGATATTTTATCATTTTTAATAATAATATTTTATGTCATAATATTCTTTTATTAGATTACAAGAAAGATACTGTCTGTAACTGTGGACATGTTCTTGTACAGTAGTTTGCTATGACTACATGTTATGCTGTCTATGATGCTGTAAGGTCTTTTATGAAAACTATGGAGATATTTCCATTTTATTTTTTATTCTGTACGGTAATTTTTTAAAATTGTACCTATAGACATGATTTTGTACAATATTTTATTAAGACTACATGTTACATTGTTTGTGATGCCATAGGGCCTTTTATGAATACTGTGGAGATTTATATTTTATTTTATTCTATACTGTAATTTTTAAAATTATTGCTCTTGTTGACAGTTTTCACTGTATCCTTGTTATGTAACTTGCAAATCACACCATATGTGGCATCATAATTTTACAAGGTTGTTATTATTTTAATGGTGTTTGAACCAATTAAGACCAAAATGTGGTTTTAATTTATTTCACTTCTCATTGTGTGATTTGTAATGTTATCATTACAATAGAACAACTGTTTGGATAATAAGCAGTTTGGCCCTTTGCGCACAGCACTACTAGCAGCTTCTGGTTCTTTTACCTGGTAACTGGTGATGTTTTTGAACATCAGTGCCGTTAACCATAGTTTGTGTATTTTGTGCTGGACTATTTGTATTGCCATTCTGGACTATCTGCAGTGGCTGTCTCCAAGCATACTTATTTGACTGTATTTTAATTACTTATGAAGACCATTTCTAACCTTTCATGTAACCTTGTACATAACAGGAACTAATGCCTATAATCATACTTCAGTTGCATAATTATTGTTACATATATTTGAACTTTGTTTTTATAGGATACTTTGAAAATGGACATAATGTCCAAAACTAGTCACCACCAATAAATAAAAGATACATCTTACAGCAACTTTGAAAAGAATTCCAACCATTTATTTCAATAAAGGAAAGTTGCTGACCTAGGTCTGTAAAAGCGGGAGGCACTTGCCAAAGACTGCAGTAGGTGGATGAAAGGGATGGCAGCAAATTCCATGACAGTGCCTGGTTCAACAACTTAGCTGCAAAACTAGCATGTAGACAAGCACTTAGGACAGACCACTCTTTTGGTGTGATACACGCTGTCCTACTTGTGGTTGCCTAGTGGGCTCTCACATTGGACTTCTGAGTCACTAACAAAAGATCCTGCACAATGCTAATTGAATCTTCCATTAGGAATTAGAGACCATGGGCCTTGATGATGAGTCAGTACTATGTTATGATGTACAGAGAGACTGTAGAAAGTCAAAAAGCACAAAATCAGCTTTAACAGAAAAGGAAAAAGGTTGGAATAACATATATTCAAAGATAAGTCGAGATCAGTATTGCCTCACATGCTTCTACTTTTCTCTGGGACCCAAACTTGCTATAAACCTGGATATGTGCCACATGTGTGGCTATCAGCATGGCAGACTCAAACAACCCCCATCAGCACCTGCACAGGCCAGCCACCAGAGGTTGCCGCAACTTGTGCACCCACCATGCCATCCACCAAAATTCTTCTCTGTAAAAGGACAGTGCAGCAAGTGCTCAACCTTGGTTGTTTTATACTATGCATTGTTCTGTTTCTGTGCTTGAGTGTACTTGTATGTGGATTAATAAACTCTGTTTGTGGCTACACTATTAACTGTGGATTACATTACAGCACAGTTAGAGACAATTGTTGTTTTCCCTTCCATGTGTACGCCGCCTATTTGGTTACTCCCTGAGTTCTTCCGGCCATGGAGACAGTGCTCAAACCTGTCCTTGGGAATCAGTGTTCTCTTACCATTGTTATCGTGAACTCGTTGGCCACATTCACTACACCAGCTCCCACAACATAGGTGTACCGGCCGCCCTTTCCCCCTTCCAATAACGCGGTTGAAGACTGGGAGGCTTTGACATCACTTCCTCACCTTTGCTGTCATTGATGTAGACTGGTGTAAGGCTTTGTTTCTTTCTTGGAAGTCTCTTCCAATCCACTAGTTGTTGTGTCAGTTAGCCCCACTCCAGGAACCCACGTCACATTCGTTCAACGACATGTGAAGGTTGTTGTCCAGTTATCACTGTAAATGCATGCATATCATTGCAGCATATGTTGAGTCCTGTCATTGTCATAAACTGCCCCACCAGTCCTATCAGGCTAGGGCAGCTGAACTCTATGGCCTCAGTTGGAAATTCAGTTAGTTATCAGTGCTCATTTCCGCACTGATGCTACGGTCCATGATGTCATCATTCAGTTGGCTCCTGACAAGGAGGTGGGTCAACGTGCACTACAGAGCAAAAATCCACATTTAGCTGAAGAGTTAAATATTGCCCATTCTTTCAAGGTGTCTTGTGCTGCTGGTGATCAGATTGAGGCTCAGTGTGCAGTCACCACAGTGGCCCCTGTTTCTGGTTGTTGGGGATCAGTTAGTTCTTAGGGGCAGGATGTTATGGCGATAGTACAAACACGGCCTCCATCCCAGATTTGACAGAGACATGCCAAACAACAGCAACTATACAACAGTGGCAGCACTTAGTGCTCACTATGCTACCCGTGACCTACGTGCTGGGTGACCTGCAACAGCTGCAGAAGAAAAGGACGTGTAGCATCTGTGTATTATTCCTAGCCTTCTCCTGAAGTATGGACATGGATGTTAATTGTGTGTATCCAGTGCTTATGAATAATAACAAATGTTTATTGCAGTGTGACTGATGGACAATGTGCTCCATCTACAACTGGACGTTGGTGCACCTGAGACCTTGATAAAATCACAAACTTATGTAGACTTAGGATCTCTGGCATTTTTTCCTGTTATTTGATGGTTGGTGAATTACAGCAAGCAGCATATTCCAATTATGAGGCAATTTGCAGATCCTAGTGTGTAAAAATGGTGGTTCATTCCTTTACTTTATCTGTAGTGGGTGATGCTGGCATGGATTGTTTGTTTGGTCTGGATGCTTTCAATGCTTTTGGTTTCTCTATTGTGGATGCAGTGCATCTCCTTTCTGACCAAGTCTCTTACCAAAAGTTACCATGGATTCTCTATGTTCAGAGTTCTTGTCTCTTTTTACAGATGGATTAGATTGTACCAATAATTTTATGGCCCACATTACTCTGAAACCTATGGCTTAGCCTATTTCTTCCGTGCATGCTCTATTCCAGTGACCTTGGGTGAAGAAGTGAAATCCAGATCGGACAGACTAATAATGTTGGGGTCGTCCTGCCTATTACACAATGTGAGTGATCTCCCACCCTCATGATTGTTAAAGAAAAACTGAAAGATCAGCTTCACCTTTGTTTTGTTTATCTAAACCTATATACAGGTTCCATTGGATAAGGATTTGAAAAGGCTCCTTCTGATTAACATGGGCTTCAGACTGTACCATCATCAGCACCTCCTCTTTGGTATGGCTAGAGCCCCTGCGATTTTCAAAGTTTCTTGGAACAACTGACAATGTCCATTTTGGGGTGCACCAGCTACCTTGACGACATCGTCATGACAGGTGCATCCATGGATGAACACTTATGCAACTGACACTCATTTTTCAGTCTTTTAAACTGCTATGTTGAAGTGCAATGTGGTCAAGTCCACTTTTTCAGCCTTCAGTTGTGTATTTGGGGTTTGAAGTTTCTTGGGATGGTGTAACGCCTGTGCATCATCATGGGACAGCTGTCATGGCTCTGCCTCACCCTACAAAAGCCAAAGGACTCCAAGCACCTTTAACAAAAATTGTTATCACAGATTTGTTACTGCTGCAGCAACACTGGCCTATCCTCTCCATCAGTTACTCCACAAGGACGTTCTTTTCTAGTGACACTGGCCTGTGTGCACGCGTTCACACTTTTGGAATCTGAATTACATTCCACTCCTTGTTTGGCTACCTTCCATACTGGCCACCACCTGGTCTTGGCAACGGACACTTCCAGTATGACCTGAGGGCCATTCTTGCAAATCACTATGAGGGTGGTTCCAAATGTCCAATAGTTTATGTGTCAAATACACTTAACTCTGCTCAGGACTACTCGTAAGTTGAGAAGGAAGAGTTTCATGGTCTCTTGTGTGGGTGTAAATTCCACCTCATTATGGACCACAAACCTTTGGTTTTGTGGTTTAATCCTGCTTTTTTGCCTGAAAAGGCATCACACATCTTCAGAGTTGGGCCTTGTTTATGTCTCACTAGAACTATGAAAAACATCTTTGGCCTAACACTTGCATGGATGCCGATGCTGAGGCACTGTCCAGGCTTCCAAGGGGGTCAGATCCCTGGTTTTGATCAGGATGAACTACTTTGTTTTCACTTATATGTGTGGCCCAGTGTACAGTGGAAGTGTTTTCTATTACGGGCTCCAGGATCACAGCTGCTGTTGCTGCTGATCCTGTTTTGCACCATGTTGTCCACTTTCTTCAGCATGATTAATCGGACAGGCCTCCAGGCAGGGCTTCTGACCCTTTACATAAGTATTTTGCTCTCTGTCACCCCTTTCAGTGTTTGAGGGTAGTGTTGTCTTAGCTACAGATCGGCTGTCACCCAGGGCTGTGATCCAAGCTGCATTGCAGCAGTATGTGCTTGAGCTCCTGCATCGAGGACACTGAGAAGTGCTGTGTGCCAAGTCATTGTGGCTCATTGGCACATGTTTAGTTCACCATCAGCAATGACATCAAGCATTTTGTTGCAGCTTGCTCTTCATGTGCCACACGGCAGGCAGCTGTGTCACTCACTCCATGGTCTACATTGCAGCATCTGTGGCAACGTGTCCATGCTGACTGTGCGGGACCCATCCTCACTTCATTGTTAATTATTAATGCCTTCTTTAAATTTCTATATGTTGTCCATTGTCCTGTGACATCATCCATGGCTACAGTCCAGACCCTTTATAAAAAATTTCTATTGAAGAATTGCCATTTACATGTGTGACAGGTGACAGTCTGCTGTGTGTGTCGCAGATCTTCCATGATTTCTGTGTCTGTCGAGGCATTCACCATGAAACAGCTTCTCCTATTCACCCCCAATCTAATGGTGAGGCAGAATGTCTCATTCACATGTTTAAGGTTCAAATGAAGTAGTACCTAGAGGATTTTGCCACAGACAATGCACTGACACACTTCTTGAGTTCCTACACGTTCATGCCAGTTGGGTATTGGAGCTCAGCTGAGGTGCTCCATGGTCGTCAACCCTACACCTTCATCCACCTGCTTATGCCATCTCACCAACATCCGCTGAAGTGGCCCTCATCACGGTTCGCTCACAGCTCAACAGTCTGGGTGTGGGAGTTTAGCTGCTGACCAAAATGGACTCCAACCACAGTCCACAGCTATTACGGCCACTACCTCTTTATGGTGCATGGCAGTGATAGGCTAGTGGTGCACCATCATGATCAACTGTGTCTTAACACTGTGGTGAGTGCCATGTGCCCATTACCATTGCCATCACCTCTGCCTCCTCCCTCAGCAGGTCTCATTGGGCATTCCTGCAGTGGGGGTGGACCTACCTTCCTTGTGAATATTGCCACCTCCTGCCACTCCTCTGGCGTCCAGCACCCTGATGCCTGCTGCTGGCCCTACCCATGTGACTGTGCTGCCGTCTGCACTTCCATTGCTGGCTGTGTTGGTCCCAGCAGGTCCCTCCATGATGGCGTCCCTGGGGCATCTGCCCAAGCGGCCAGCATGTTTGCCATCAATATAGATCTGCTACATTGAGTTTCTGGATATCAAAATGCTTCCTGTGCCCTCATCATTCTCTCTTCTGGTATGTCGCAGGGGGCCAGCTGCTGCACATGTCCACAGCATGTCACTTCCACCCTTACTCACAAGTTCCAGCATGGAATGTCCTTCTGTCATCAGCGTCACCACCTGTGGTGCCCACCACAGATGACATGCATGTGTAAACAGTCATCCTGACATTTGCATCATAGGAGTGTCCTTTTCACAATGCAGAAGGGGTGCTATAACCCTGTGAATCATACGTGGATACACACTGTAGGCATGGCCACCAGCAAGCTAGATTCATACACTCTGCCGTCAGCATCTGTGCTGGCTGGCCACCAGAGGCCATCTGTGACGTGCACATGATACTGCACCCGCCTCCCCATCTATCGGCAGTCTTCCCTATATTAGGTGAGCACAGCAGGTGCTCCTCCTCAAATGCATTATACTGTTCAATGTACCGTTTTATGTGTGTGTGTAATTGTATGCGGATTAATAAACCCTTGTTCTTTGTGGCCACACACCTGTGTCTTACATTACGACAAAACTGATCTTCCCTGAGGTTGGCCTCTACCAGTTTTTCTAATCTTGTGTAAATAATTTGATGTAGTATTTTACAATCATGACTTATTTTAAACAGAGTTTGGTTATATTAATGTGTTATAAGTATTTTAATGAATAAAATAATCCTTCATTCCTTTAGCCAATGCTTGGAAAATGGCAGGTACTATTTGAGATATGGCTGGCTTTGAAATATGGATTAAATGTGCAAACATTTGAAAGGAAGTGTAACAACTATTCTTTGTTTCACACTGCTTTTCTAAAACTTCTATCTTTCTTTGAAACAAGTGGTTTTTTTTCTTTCCAAATTTGTTAAAATTTCAGAATCATACACAGCCTAGAAAAGTTATGAAGAACAGTGTTATTTTGCAAACTCAGCTGATGCACACAACGTGCATAATTCATTGGGACCAAGCCATATAACAAGCTAACTTGGAGGTAATGTGTATCAGAACCAATGAACGAGCTTAGTTTAATGTACATTGCTCTCAGAATTTTTTCTCTCGGTGTTGACTTGAAGACCAGGGTGTTGGCCTACTTTATTTCTCCACACTCTTGACATGTTTCTTTTATCTTCTGTGACAAATCAGCTAAAGTAAACAGTAATTATTCAACAAATGTGTGTAGCATGAATACTGTGTGTAGTAGATAACACCACAACTTTGAGTATTTCCAAATATCCTATTACAGATTAGCAATAGTTAATTAGTAATGCAGTTCCTAAAAAAAGCTTCATTTTACTTTTCTTGTGTTCTTCTTCATGGCAGATTCTATGGAATGAGTTGAATTAATTTATGAATCTGTGATCTAATGATGAGGATTGCTGAAATATTAGTTCACACTAATGGTGACAGATTCTGAAAGACAAATGTCTGACAAGATTAGATGAAAATTAAAACAAAGGGTGTTATTAAGGAACATTATAATTTTTAATTAGAAATATTTCATAAAAATGTATTATCTACATACATATTTGGTAAAATCACAATGTCTTAACACTCTTTTAGTGAAGTATTGCTCTTTAGATTATCATAGCCAAAAATTTATGTGGACTAGGTGTGTTCAGTATTGAACTGAACCACTTATTAGTGTTAACACATAGTGATGTGATGAGTGTGCACCTGTATAAACTTTCTGGAGAAATAAGAAAAGCATTGTAGTAGAACTTGGACTCTGCACCTATCACTTAAGCTACTGAAACATTAATTACATTGCACAAATTTTGGGATTAAAAATAGACATAGGTGACAGTGCTTATTGCAAGCATGCCTTCATTCATAAGGAGGGCCTACATTGACTAAACGCTAAACAGTACACACAGAAAAATAGTAGCTTTTTTCAAAGTAGTTGCTTTTATGCTAACCATATACATTTTCCTTTAAAGTATTTTTTATTACAAGTCATTTGTAATCAGTTGAATAAAGAAACTTCATAAGTAATTTGTGGTGGCTGAATAAGTACCTACAGCCTTTAATTTTCTCTTCCAAATTGGACCTACTGAATGAATTAATGAAACACTAGTACAAAGTTTCAGTTTGTCACTAATTCTTTCCTACAGTGACAAACTCCACTTTTAAAATACGAAAAACTTATTATTACATGGTCCTACACTAATATTTCTATATTTCTGTTATAGACGTAATATACGCTATCAATTGTTACTACATGTACATATTGATTATTCAAGAGAGTTACATTTCAGTACTGGACATTTAAGAGCAAATCAAAGAAACAGTACAAAATCATTTTAATCCTGGTTAGAGTTGGGCCCACAAAGAAATGTAAGTTATTAAACTATTGGTACATTATATCTGGATTACACACTGGAACTTTATTTACACATATGAAATATTTATTTCATTATGCTGAGGGTAAAAGGAACAAATCATATAGCTGAGAGGAAAAAATTATTTTTACTAATACACTTACAAACTTCCATACTGAAAAACAATGAAGTCAGTCAGACAAAATGTGAAGTATGACTATTGCTGCCAATGAAGCTAAATTCAAATAAAATGAACCAAAAGCCACTATTTGCTGAGAAAGTGACTATCATAGGAACTGCTTCTTGCCAAATAAAAGAAATGTGTGTATGTTTAAAAGTCTGAGTAATGTCCCTTCCTCTGATGGTAGAAAGGAAGACCCATGTGATATCCCATTTGCTCAGTTCATTACTTTTTATCTTGAAAGTCCTTGAAATTTTCATGAAAAAGCACCCTTAATATAATTAAATTACTTCTGATGATATTGCTGACTCCAGTTCACATACATTTGTTCTAAGAACAATAAGTAAAAGTTGAACAATCACCGTATTATATGAAACATCTTCAGTTTTATCATCTCAACATTTTGAACAAATTTGTTCTTTCTGACTGACTCGCTCTACAGTTGCAGAAGGAGAGCAGAAAGACAGCAGGAAACATGTTGTAGGAACATAAAGTCAGCACAGTACATACAGGGGAAAGTGAAATCTGCTTCGCTGACTGGTAAAGCTGTCCTTTTTCATCATCTGACAGAGTTCCATTCCCTCCAAAGCAAAGGCTTCCCCATTCTCTCTTAATGCTCTTCTAAAATGAGCACTTTACAGAAATTCTAGGACTGCAGCTAACCTCTGCTTGTTGAAGCACCCATGTTATGACCAAAAAATTTTGTGGTCTCTCTCTCTCTCATGAGTGAACTCACACGTTCCATCCATATTTTTCTTTTTTTTCTTTTTTAGCATACACTATGGCTTTATGGATACCTCATTTGCCCCAATCTCAGCCCCTCCCCAATTCATTTCTGTTAAGAAAATTTTAAGCAGTGTTGCTGGTGTTGCCAAACCACTTTTTGTAGTCAAAATATTTATAATTAATATATCAGCATCCACTGTCCTTTAACTTGTTTGTTGACTTCCCCCACATTTCTCTGATATCTAATCAGAAATACTTTTCAGTTCAAGCTTTTCTTACTGCCATGACACCTCTTCTTTAATTTCTCGTAGTCAATATGCAACTTTTCTTTTTGATTATTTGTTAGCATCTCTTTTAATTCTGTGTCATTGTCAGTTCAAGAATAGTGCTAATATGCACACTCCTTCAAACCTCTTATGTACAAGACAAATCTTTGGATATTTTCCTGTAAAATTTACTCATTCCCCCATTTCTTGGAGAACAGAAGCACCAAATGCTCTCTAGTGATACTAATTCTCTCTCTGCTGTTTCATCCCATTTACAAATTCTTAGTTTACAACCTAAAATAAAATCCCATTTTTTTACATATTCTACCTCAATTCATTTTTATCATGGCTTTTCCACCTGGATGTTGGTGCGCATAAAGAGTACCATTTTTTAAGCAAGTACTTTTGTGAGTTCAATTTTGATTTACATGATGACATTTTCAAAATTCCTTTCTTTCTCCATGATTACGTTTTGCTTTTGATGGCATTCTTAGTACTCTAAGTAATATAGCTTTGTATCTCTGTCTCTTTCTGTTTATATACATTCATCATTGGTAATAACAAAAATGATAATGGTATACACAGAAATTTATTCCGGGCTGAGAAGGGGGTGAGGGGGGGCGGGGGGGAAGGACTCTAAAATTGTCATTTTGCATATAAATGATTTTGTCATTTCTAAGATGTCACGTCACTAGAACTAAATCTTATAGGTGACACAAAAAAACTTATTATATCCCAGGGAATTGATGGTTATCCTCTCATCCAGCAGGGGGGAGTGGGACGGGAGGGGGTGTGGGGGGGGGGGGGGTGGAGACAGTTCCCCCTCTTGTGGATGCCTGGGATAGCCATAGTGGTTCATAGTTTTGTTCCTTGTTTGTGACTGTTTCTGGATAAACAGACCACATAAACACTGTAATTCCTCCCACATACTCTTACTTACAAAATGAAAGTTACACATGGTTATGCCTTATAGTTGAAAAATCCCTTAGTAAATAATGGAAGGATTAAAGGTAACTACTCACGACACAGTTAAACTTTGGTGTTTTCAATTTGTCTGTGTACTTAATGACCGTTCAACACTTCAACTATACAGTAAGTGGCTACCTTCACTCCTCCTATTATCCCACTACAACTTTCTTTCACAGTTAGATTCCTTGAGAATTCACAAAAATTTCTTTCAATATACATTTAATAATACTACTAATAATAATAATTTAGTAGCTGTAAAACAAATAGAATTAACTCTAGATATATTGATTCCTAACAATTGGCACATATTTACAGAAATATATAAAGTATCTGAAACAATTTCTTTCCTGCCAGTTTTATGTTTCTATCCACAATATTAGAATAAACACTTTCAACTGAAATGTAGAATTCATGACTGAAGACTAGTTTATAAGTATTACAATGATATGATAGTTGTTACAGGTCAATATTACAGTTAATGACACTGTCCTATGAGGCTAATAATATTGACAGATATACTAAATAAATGTGTCAAACTTTTTCCTTGATAAATGAATTGTTACTTTGTACAATAAATACTTTCACTTATTACATGTTTAGTTAGGATTAAGAACATAAATGTGGGTGTGCTTTTTTTTAAAGTATTAATTTACGGTGGTGTATTCACATGTACATGAGACAACAGACCTCACAAATGATAATGCTGTTCTGTTGGTATTGTTTTTAAAGCTAAACCACTAAATATTAGTTATTTATTTAAATAACTCTTGTTACATTACTTAGTGTTTTTAACATTTGATTAATAATACTCAAACTGCCTTTGAAAAAACATTTCATGCACTCCAGTTGCTAATCAAAATGCTTTTAGTAAACTGATTACAAGAGATCATTTACTATGGGTAGAAACTTTCTAGCATTGCAAACAGTTAGTACAGTGACCTGCACTGTTTCAGACAGACATATATCTTGGGTCTACGTATCAGATCACAGCAATAAATGAAGGACTTCACAAGAAGTGCACTTGTTATTTATGACAAATTCGCAAGCACAGTCTTTACCAGTGCTATTTCAGTCAAATGTCTTCTCTTCAAGCCACGGTCGGAAAATGGGCAGTGTTGACGGATAGTGGGTGCCCTGTTTACGCTGCAGTGTGCCCTCTTGATTTCTAAATGGATATGTGGCAAGCATGATGGGTAGTTGCACCTTAATCTCCTTATCCAGGCTCTTTGGTTCTACGATGAACTGTAACAATTTAAGTATGTTAAATTGTAATTAAAAATACAGTTGCTACAAATTTGTATGAGAGCAGATCTGACAAATTAATATGGAAGACGATTTCACCCAATTAGAAGCCACAATGGCTGGAGTCTGAATAATATTTTATTTTCATGCACTCCAGTTGCTAATCAAAATCTGTCTAGTAAACTCATTACAAGAGATCATTTCCGACAGGTAGAAAGTGTCTAGCATTGCAAACAGTTAGTATAGTGACCTGCTCTGTTTCAGATGAACACATATCTTGGGTCTACGAATCAGATCACAGCAGTAAATGAAGGCCTTCACAAAAGATGATTTCAAACATACATCTGCATGTGTATGGATGCATAAACAGTAAGTGTAAAGACTCATATTCCTAAAATCATACTAAAAAACTGGCTGTTATCTGCGGCTCATGCATAATTGCTTTAATAATGTAAGATCTTCTTCCATATTGATATTATGGCTGCTGCACCTAAACTGAACAAATTATTTTTCTTAATTTAATATTAGGTGTAGTAATGGGATATCTTGGCTGGAAAACAAAACAACTGAACAAGTAAAGACAACTCACCGTAATGAAAAAGCATGGAGCACTCATGACGAAGAAACAGAATAGTTTAACTCACTTTTTGAACTTTCAACTTTTTGTATTTTCATTCTTCTATAAAGTTAGACACATTCACAAATAACATGGAAAAGGTAATGAGCAGGAAGAGTTAGTGGTTACGGATATACAGGCAGAGATGACACAAACATGTCAAAAGAGGAAGCTCTCCTGTTTGCAGGTAAGGATTGTTGCATGTTGTGCATGGGGTTCAAACAAACACACACACACGCACACACACACACACAGACACACACACACACACACACACACACACACACACACACGCACACAGTGGGTATCTGCTCTTCTAAATGGGCAGTTCTTACTCATTCAGTGATTTAATAGAGAGTATTATAGTATATGTGTTGTATTGCATAAACAGACACAATTCTCTTGCACCCCATATCCTAATTCTCCAATCACCACCACAAAGCAGCCACAAAGTAGGTCCCCACACACTACATATTATCAACTCAGAATGATGTAACCATAGCCTTTGCCAGGATTTTGACCAGGTTTCATCATGCCCTGAAATGAAGAACATCCTTTCCATAATTCACAACAGCTGTCCACTTGAATGAGTGTATAATGTCAAACTATGGCTAAGAGCAATCTGTGCTCTCTCCCAATCCATTCACCCATTTCATCATGTGCCACCCACAAGTTCCCCTGCCTGCACCAGGGTGGGCTCCCCAGTATCACATTCTGACCTCATTTCCCTGCTGCCTTTCCCTCTCAACCATCGGCCCCTCTTCACTCCACAGCTGTCTTCATTTTCCCACATCCTTGCTCCTCTAATCTGTTCACCTTATACAACACTTCCTCCAAGGCCTTTTTCCTCTTTTATCACCAGTCAATTATTTGTTGGATATATTCCCATCTATTGCTCTCATTATCCTGCAAGTAATTTTCCTTTATGTCCTAATACATGTCCTGTCATCCTACCCCTTTGTCTACTCACTGTTTTCCACATACACTTTTCCTCATTTTCTGCCTTCTCAGTAGACTTAATTTTCAGCATTTTCTACAACATTTTCTCAAATACTTTGATTATCTTCTTTTCTGATTTTCCTATGGTCACTTTCATATGCTTACAATGCTGTATGCCAAATGTACATTCTCAGAAATTTCTTTCTCAAATTACGGCCTCTGTTTGATAGTAGACATCTTTTAGTGACACACGCTCTCTTTTGCTCTGGTTACCTGCATCTTATGCCTTCCTTACTTCATCTGTCATACACTACTTCGCTTTCTTCACTTCGCCTACTACATGGTTCTCACTTTCAATGTTAACTTTATTATTAGTCTCCTTTCTGCTATTTCTCATTACTTTCATCTGTCTTTGGTTTGCTCTCATACCATATTTTACTTTCATTTACTGTTCATTCCGTTTAGAAGGCCCTGAAATTCTTCCTCACTTTCACTGAGGAAAGCTACATCATCATACCCTTTCAAACTGAATTTTAATTTCACTTGAAGCTCTTTTTTTATTTCCATCACTGCTTCTTTGACGTATAGGTTGAAAAGTAGATGAGGAAGTCTGCATCTTAACCTTCCACCCTTTTTTGTCCAAGAACTTTGTTCTTGGTCTTCTTTCCTTACTTTTCCCTCTTGGTTGTTGTGTGCATTGTATATTACCACTCATTCCCAAATGTTTATTTTTATCTTCCTAAAAATTTCAAACATCATCTACCATTTGACATAATCAAAAACTTTTTCTAACACTATGAAAATTTTCTGATTTTTCCTAAGTCTTGCTTCCATTCTCAACATCCAAACAGTCTCTCTGATGCTTTTACCTGCCCTAATGCCAAACTAAATATCATCTAACAGAGCCTCAGTTTCCTTCTCCATCCTTCAGTATATTATACCTGTCTGCAGCTTGGATTCTTGAGATTTTAAGGTGATTGTGGGTTAATTCTCACTTTCAGAGCCATATCTGGGGGGGGGGGGGGGGGGGGTGAGGGGGAGGAGGAGAGTCCAACTGGACAACTGTCCAGCAAGTAGAAAGATTTATATGTTCAGTAAGCCCGATAAAGAAACAGTGGTGTCATGTCTCAATAAGGAACTTGAGAAACTTTTAGCTCAGGACAAGAGATTGTAGAAGAACTATGGCTGAAGTTTAAAAGAATATCCCGTAGTGCTCAGAGCCATTTGAACCATTTAAAAGAATAGTTGATTTTGCACTGGATAGCAATACATCCAGTAGAACAGTTCATGATGATACGGACCCTTGATGGTATGCGGCTGCTGTCAAGAAACTTCTAAGGGAATAGAAACTACTACATAATATATGTAAAACAAAGCATAGGGAATCTGATGGAAAGATACTGAATGAAACACAGTTGACTGTCCTTGTGTGATGCCTACAATGACTACCATAGCAGACTACTGTTGAAAGGTCTTGCACAAAATCCAAAGAAATAGATGGATGACAACAGCAGTTGTGACACATCATTTACTGGTCAGACTATCAGGACTGTGAAGAACAGGTGTATTGAGCATAAATGATAAACTAAGGTACAACAGCCAAGCAAATATGCTATTGCAGAACATCGTCTTGACACCAGTCATCCTATGGAAATATAATAACACTGAGATTCTGGCATGCACTTCCAGCTATTGGGATAGTGTTACTAAGGAAGCAGTTGCAATTGAATTAGCATGTAAGTAAAGATGGAGGTTTTTTGCTGTGCTTGTCAGGACCATGAAATGAATAACATATGCTAGCAGACTAAGGCAAGACCCCACATTGCAGTGCGCACCACAGATGCCTTTAGGGACATGCGGGTCCTGGACTAGTCTCCCAGGTCTCTTGATCTGTCACACACTGAGCACGTACAGGATGTGATGGAAAGACATATAATCCAGCCAGCAATCTTTATAAGCTAACACAGGCATTGCAGTAAATTCCTCCAGATGTTATTTGCAGGCTATGAGTGTATTTGTGACCATGGAGGTCAAACCTCATAGTGATGTTGATAATGGGTACCAATGCTGAATGGAATCATTTAATTCTCATTATGTGATGAAAATTTCCATCACAGTGTAACAGTATTCATGCCTCAGTGTACTTGCCATGTAGCTCACAGAACTTCCTTGCATTTGGGTAATTAGATAATTTGAAAAATGTATGGCTAATGAGGTATGTTTTTAATTTTCTTTGAATTGGGTTGGTTCCCCAAATTCTTCCTTTATATAACTATAGAAATTATTGAACACTTTTGTACTAGAGTCCATAACTCCACTCTGAATAGGTAAATAGGTAAAGTTAACATGAACATTATATTGTATATTGATTGTGTAAAAAACAGATCAGCTGAAACTTGCTTTTATTGTCCTCAACAAAAACACATTCAAGAGTAAATATACTGGGAAGTGAGTTTGAGAATTATGAGATCCTTAAAGATACCCATGCTATATGTGCATTTATTTACTTCATACATTATTCTCAGAAATTATTCAGCTCTATGCAGTACTTTAAGAGATTACTGCTGGCCAATAGCCATACAGTAAAAACCCGTGAGAAAAGGACACAGACCTTCATTTTAAATAATTAGAAGAAATTATTAAGCCATCAAAGAGTGACTTAGAAGCAAATCAAAAAAGAATCACAAAACCCTAAAAAGTATACATGCTCATATGGACACTCTACAATAAAACCCATCAACACAAAATTGAGACACTAAAACTCAGTGATACTTCCAGAAAGCCACAAAGAAATACACAACTGAAATAACACAAATTGGTGGACAATAGAAATTAGAGAAATAGGAGTATCAGGAACAGAAAAATCTTGAAAAAAATTCAGACTAGTAAATAGAAAAGGACTCTGGATGAAGAGAGTAACATCAGAAGTATGCAAACACAGAAACAAGAATAGAGACACATATAACAAAAGAAGAATCAAGTTTACAGATACATTCACAAGATGAAAGAGAACAGAATAACAAAAAAAATTCTCAAATTCATATATTCGGGCAAGGGAAAACTTAAGTGGATAAAGAAAGTTATGGATGGTCTCAAACAGCTACACGTGACAAAAGGCAACATGAAAGATCAAGAAAACTTCAGTAATACCATCAACATACAAGAACTAGAAACCACAAGACAAAAGAAGAACACAGGATCCAAGTCAACAAAAGAATGAAAAAAAGAAATAACACTTGAAAAGAATTAGAGAAGAGAGAAAAAATAAAAAGAAATATTTATAAAAGTATTCCAGTACAGATACTCTAAGAAATGATTTCTGAATAAACAATTATATCAGTAATATTACTGGGAAGAGTAAAGCACTGAGGAGAGACAACTCACATAGACATCATACTGGACATTAATGAGGTGGCAACCACGCAGATTGGTGGGCGGCAGTGGCGGCACATACAGCTGCTCCCCGCGCCATTCGTCCGAGTCCCCAGGCCGCACCTTACCGCGACTCAGAGCTGCCAGCTCACGAGTTTCTGTCTGCACCACTTTATTGCGTGACACATACTGGATTGTCTGTGGGCAGCACACAAAGGCAATCAGGACACTGAAAGGATACAACTATTTGTTGTTGCAAGCTACATTATGAAGTGACTGGGCTTCCTCTTGTACGTAGGTACAACTTCTTTTGCATATTTACACTACTCATTGTGTTGCTTTCTGATGTTAGGAGCAAAGTTTTGACTGCACC
This sequence comes from Schistocerca serialis cubense, assembly GCF_023864345.2. Classification (NCBI taxonomy): domain Eukaryota; kingdom Metazoa; phylum Arthropoda; class Insecta; order Orthoptera; family Acrididae; genus Schistocerca; species Schistocerca serialis. Next base: position 172,640,515 of record NC_064643.1, on the reverse strand, counting down.
AAAGCAAGCAGTGAGGATCATACGTGTTTTAGCTCAGAGTCAACTCATGGGTGGATCATCAAAGAGCTAGGCATTATAACTACATCTTCAAAATCTACAGCTTACTTTCAGTACTAAAGTTCTTCATTAATAATTCATTGTAATTATAAAGAGGAAAAGCTATGTCCACAACTACAGCACTAGAAGGAAAATGAGCATTGTTACTTATTACCAAAGATGTCAGTGTTCAGCAAAGATATCAGTACGCAACCACAGAAATGTCTGATCATTTGTCCAATAACATAAAATATCTGGAAAGTATCAAAGCAAAATCTGATCTAAAATTACTTCTTCTGGGCAACCTCTACAACTTCATACATCAATATTTAACTGAACATGTGTAGTACATTAGTAAGTACCATTAATTTGTTGTTAAATCCATGTAAACATGCATACTTCTAATTCTCCCATCACCCCCATGAACAACATGCAAAGTGGCACATCCTTCATTGGCCAGTATTGCCTCAAACAGTCACAGTTTAGCCACATCCTTTGCCAGGGCTTCAGCTACCTATCACCATGGCTAAGAATGAGGAACATCCTGCTCACAATCGTCCCACCTCTCCATACTTAACAATCATATACAACCATTCGCTCAATGAAAGAACTGTACCCAAAGACTGGAAAGTTGCACAGGTCACACCAATATTCAAGAAAGGTAGTAGGAGTAATCCACTAAATTACAGGCCCATATCATTAAAGTCGATATGCAGCAGGATTTTAGAACATATATTGTGTTTAAACATTATGAATTACCTCAAAGAAAATGGTCTATTGATACGCAGTCAACATGGGTTTAGAAAACATCTTTCCTGTGAAACACAGCTAGCTCTTTATTCACATGAAGTGTTGAGTACTATTGACAAGGGATTTCAGATCGATTACTTATTTCTGGATTTCCGGAAGGCTTTTGACACTACACCACACAAGTGGCTCATAGTGAAACTGCGTGCTTATGGAATATCGTCTCAGTTATGTGACTGGTTTTCTGATTTCCTGTCAGAGAGGTCACAGTCCGTAGTAATTGACGGAAAGTCATCGAGTAAAACAGAAGTGATTTCTGACGTTCCCCAAGGTAGTGTTATAGGCCCTTTGCTGTTCTTTATCTATATAAATGATTTTGGAGACAATCTGAGAAGCCATCTTCGATTGTTTGTAGAAGACGCTGTTGTTTATGAACTAATAAAGTCATCAGAAGATCAAAACAAACTGCAAAGTGATTTAGAAAAGATATCTAAATGGTGTGAAAAGTGGCAGTTGACCCTAAATAACAAAAAGTGTGAGGTCATCCACATTAGTGCTAAAAGGAACTCGTTAAAACTTCGGTTACACGATAAATCAATCTAACTTAAAAGCTGTAAATTCAACTAAATACGTAGGTATTACAATTACGGACAACTTAAATTGGAAGGAACACATAGAAACTGTTGTGGGGAAGGCTAACCAAAGACTGAGTTTTATTGGCAGGACACTTAGCAGATGTAAAAGACCTACTATGGAGACTGCCAACACTACGCTTGTCCGTGCTCTTTTAGAATACTGCTGCGTGGTGTGGGATCCTTACCAGGTAAGACTGACGGAGTACATCGAAAAAGTTCAAAGAAAGGCAGCATGTTTTGTATTATCACGAAATATGGGAGAGCTTGTCACAGAAATGATACAGGATTTGGGCTGGAAATCATTAAAAGAAAGGCATTTTTCGTTGCGTGGAACCTTCGCATGAAATTCCAATCACTAACTTTCTCCTCCAAATGTGAAAATATTTTGTTGGCACCGACCTACATAGGGAGGAATGGTCACCATGATAAAATAAGGGAAATCAGAGCTCGTACAGAAAGTTATAGATGTTCATTCTTTCCGCGTGCTATACGAGACTGGAATAACAGAGAATTGTGAAGGTGGTTTGATGAACCCTCTGCCAGGCACTTGAATGTGATTTGCAGAGTATCCATGTAGATGTAGATATAACGTGGCACTGCATCACCCACACCCATCCTTATGCAATACCTACTCCCATACCCTTGCCATATGGCTCGTATCCCAGTAGAAGACTTAAACTGAAGCCCTGCCCTATGCACCCTTCCAGCACATCCTATTTCAGTCCCGCCACAGGCGCATCCCACCCTATCAGAAACAAGGCCATCTGTGAATGCAGTCATGTTATATGACAGCTCTGTTATAACTGTTGCATAGCCTTTTACGTGAATATGAGCATCACGATATTAAAAGTAGAAAAAACTATTTCTAGCTTTTGGAACTGTTAGTTCCTTCATCAGGGAGGAAAGAGGGACCAGTTTGGAAACACTGGTAAAACTCCCTATGAGGAATGAAGAACACAGAACAACATCCAGTCCCATTTTGTTACCAGTCCCAACTACTTGCAGTGATTTAGCTGTAAAACCAATGGTCAGTAGCTTATCTGACAATGATGACCAAATGTTATCAGCGCAATATACTGACCAGTTAGGTACAGATTATAGAGGAAAAGTATCACAGAATTGTAAAAAGTGACTTGATCATGGCGTTTAGACAGAAATTTCAGGAAGAACACTGGGGAGCAACTTGTAACACAGACTCGGATATGCAAAATTTAACCTTTTGTCAAGCATACTCATGCACAACTTTGAGTCTTGTTTCCCCATACTACAAATATGGATAAAACTGAAAAGTAAAATACATCTAGAAAGCTTAAAGTAAACAAAGCATCTCTAATTACAAACCTTTTTCACTCTTCAAAAGCATATAAAGTTGCCCATAGCAAAAAAACTGACTCATTTAACTGTGCAGAAATTGTTAACTGTTTCTCAGTTTCGCTTTCATAAGAGATTCTCCACAGAGAAAGCAATATGAGACTTCCCCAGTGAAGTCCTCCTAGAGCATTTTATCATGTGCATCACAAAAATCTACGTCACAAACTAAAGTGTTATGGCATTAATGGTCTCCCTCCTATGTTGACAGACTCTTACCTTCACATCAGAAAGCAGAGTGTCTTACTGACAGATTGTGTAACAGGTTTGAAACTAACCTCATAATGGGGGAACATAAGGTGGAGTACCATAAGTACCAACTTGGCCTGCACTTGTTCTTAACCTATATGTAAATGAGCTTCCAATCACTTTAAATGGTGTTTCAGAAAAGAATGTTTGCTGATGACACAACAACAATAGCCTAGGTTATGACAGCTGAAGAGACCTATATGTGAAGCACGGGTAGCAGTTTAGGTCTTAATATAACAAAGCAAAACTGACCTTCTGGCACCAGAAGTTGGCATTAATGGTCACAGCTTATAAATTAAACAAACATATAGCAAGATAAAATGATGGGAGATGGACTTAACAGATTCTGTATTGGTTTTTCCCACAATAATGGAAGATAGCTAGATGACAAAAGGAAAAAGGAGGACAAACTTGGATGTGGAAATCTGAAGATTGTAATGTATGAATAATTTTGGAAGAAGCCTATTTCCAGCAGTAGATACTGAATGGCCATTGATTATGATGATGATGGTGACTGACTCATTTCATATCTCTGAAGGTTCGTCTTCTTCATGGGACCTATGTAACACAATCAATGAATTAATTAATTACTTTGTATTTTAGATTTTTGATCATTTCTGCTTGTATCCTAAAGTTACAAACGAGGTCTGTTCAGAAAATTCTGTACCATCCACAATTTCGCACCGACGGTGTCTTGGAGCGAAATGCAGTTGGCGTGCCTGCACACCCCTGTGTTTAATGTGTAACTGCTGGAAGTTTCATTGTTGTATATCTGTTAATTATTGTTCAGTGCTGTATTGAGTAGAACGATGCACTGCACAATTCTCGAACTTCAAGATGGCAGAGTTAGAGGAGTAACGCGTCTGCATTAAATATTGCATGAAACTCAAGATACCCTCTACACAGACTCACCAAATGTTGCAGGAAGCTTACGGCAATGGGTGCTTAAGCCGTACTCGGTGTTACAAATCTGCCAGATAGAACTTAAAGATGATCCTTGGTCAGAACACTCTTCAGTGTTTACTGACAACGCTCACGTCAGGAACATCAATGAAAATGTGCATGCCAATCAAAGACTGACAGTCTGAGAGATTGCAGAAGAATGTAATATTTCTGTTGGATCATATCATGAAATCCTGACACAGTAACTTGGAATGTATCATGTTGCTGCCAAGTTGGTCCCATGGCTCATTTGAATGACCTTCCCATCACAGTGTGTGAAGAGCTTTTGGATTGTGCAAATTAGAACAATATGCTCTGTCAGAGAATCATAACTGATGATGAGAGGTGGGTCTACAGTTATGATGATAAGACACTGAAAGGACAAAAATTTTCAACGATAGATGAGATAAAGGAAAATTCAGAGACGGTGCTTCATGAGTGTGCGCGCGCATGCACACACACACACACACACACACACACACACACACACACACAAAGAAAGAGCCACTGATATTGTCCTGTCTTTAATGCCTCTGTCTGCCACTATCAAGGAGAGGACTTGTTTGATGATGTGATTGAAGAAGAAACAGGAGTCGACAGGGAACAGATAGGGCATCCAGCACTAGATTCAGAATTTAAAAGAAGAGTGGATGAATTAAGATCAAATAAGGCAGAAAGGATAGATCAAAATGCCTGAGGGAAGTGACAACTAAATGATATGGTGTATAGAATGTATGAGACTGGCAGCATACCATCAGACTTTCAGAAAAACATCATCCCCACAATTCCAAAGATAGCAGGCGCTGACAAGTGCGAGAATTATCACACAATCAGCTTAACAACTCATGCACCTAAGTTGCTGACAAGAATAATATAAATAAGAATGGACAAGAAAGGTGAGAGTCTGTTAACTGACAATCAGTTTTGCTTTAGGAAAGGTAAAGGCTCCTCCAGGGAGGCAGTCCTGATGCTGTGGTTGATAATGGAGGCAAGGCTGAAGAAAAATCAACACTTATTCATAGGATATATTGACTTGGAAAAAGCATTTGAAACTGAAATGGTGCAAGAAGTTTGAAATTCTGAGAAAAATTTGGTTAAGTATAGGCAAAGGTGGATAATATACAGTTCATACAACAACCAAAAAGAACGATAAGACTGGAAGACTAAGAATGAAGTCCTCATATTAAAATGAGTGTAAGACAGGGATGTAGTCTTTTGACCCTATTGTTCAATCTATACATTGAAGAAGCTATGACAGAAATAACAGGAAGTTTCAAGAGTGGGATTAAAATTCAAGGTGAAAGTATATCAATGATAAGATTTTCTGATTCTCAGTGAAAGTGAAGAAGTTTTACAGGATCTGCTGAATGGAAAGAACAGTCTCATGAATACAGAATATGAATTGACAGTAAATCCAAGAAAGACATAAGTAATGAGATGTAGTAGAAATGAGAACAGCGAGAAACTTAACGTCAGAACTGGGGATCACGACGCAGACAAAGTTTAGGAATTCTGCTACCTGGGCAGCAAAATAACACATGATGGATAGAGCAAGAACATAAAAATCAGAGAAGCACTGGCAATAATGTCATTTTTGTCCAAGAAACATAGGCCTTCATTTGAAGAAGAAATTTCTAACATTTGTAGCATAGCATTGTATGGTAGTGAAACATGGACTGTGTGAAAGCCAGAACAGAAAAAAATTGAAGCATTTACGAAGTGGTGTGAATGCTGAATATTAGTTAAGTGATAAGGTAAGGAATGAGGAGGTTCTTCACAGAATCATTGTGGAAAGAACATATGGGAAACACTGACAAGAAGAAGGAACAGGATGATAGCACATATGCTGAGACATTATGGACTAGCTTTCATGTTATTCACGGAAGTTGTAGAGTACTGCTGGGGCAGACAGAGATTGGAATACATACAGCAAATAATTGGAGACATAAGTTGCAGGTGCTACTCTGAAAAGAAAATTTGAAACATGAGAGAAACTCATAATGGGTCACATCAAACCAGTCAGATGACTGATGACTCTCTGTGCAAATTACGGCACAAGGGACATGGTGATGAGAAGAGTGGTACTCAAGAACGTACCCCAAAAAAACATGAAGTAAAATTCTTACAATAAATATTCCATTTATGACATGGGTAAATGCATATTTGGGCAGTAATTTCTGAAATACTATGAACTATACAAAAAAACAACTTTGCAAAATATCACATTTTTATGTTGCACGGAGCTGAACTTTTAACATGATCAAGAAAACTACAAGGAAAAAGTATGCTATGGAATTTGTTTTTAAAAGTTGTTGGGATGAATGTGTCATCTTGTGCACAAACAATATGAATTTGTTACAACAAAACATAGCATTTAAAAAAATCAGAATTAAACCTGTCAGTGGTGAATATGTTATAGACATTACATTGTGAATAAATATCAAAGTGCACAAGGACTATCATCTAACAAAAGTGTCAGTCAGTGTTTAATTGTTGTACTTTGCAAGACATTGGTGTACAGAAGTGTAGTGTGTGACAATATTCCACAGTTCTGATACCCTGGCCAGGTCTTCAATTTGCTTTGGTGAGTAATAGTCTCATTAACAGAAGACACCATATTACCAAAAAGAATGCAGGTGTACATTCATATGACACAAGAAATAAAGACCACACAGACAGAATTGTTTAAGCATATCTTCACTACTTAGACACACAACTATTAAAGCGTCTGCTTGAGAATGTAACCAGTGGCTCAATAAAGTGTATGTATTTAACCAAAAAATTTGGTTTCAAGGTAAACTTCATGGAGTCACATAAGAAAATAAAAAGTACATGAATCTGTACTGACAATATTTTAACAAATTATAAAGCTGATGACACAAGGAAGACTTAGGATTTCAGACCGCTTTGCTCTGTTTATTGAAATAATGTAAATGAACCAAGTACTATGAAAACTTATAGCAAACCACATTTTACCATTGAAAATTTAAAATTGTTCTGCTCTAAATTAGAACATATGAAAGTGGCAAGCTGAAAATGATATTCCAATCTCTGTGAATTTTTACCTATTTTTAGAAAATGTTTTACATGTACTTAATGAATTTTTCCACTAATTTTTTCACAAATATTGGAGAGAGTTGTGGTAATGTAAATTAAAAAATTTATAGACAAAATCAAATATAATTTCAGATGATCAATATTGCTTTCAAACAGGCAAAAATACAATAAAGGCTATTAATGAGTTTGTGAAAAAAATCAGTTCTGCCTTAGACAAGTCAAGAAAAGTTTCAGGGTTATTCTGTGATGTCACAAAAGCATTTGATTGTATAAACCATCACTTGCTCCCATATGAAATGGAAAGACATGGAACTGGAGGTTGTGCTTACTATTTAATGAAATTTTTCCACTTAGAGTATGCCACACAAAAGTGTCAAATAAGCTGAAATGGATCACTGCTAGAACAAATATCCAAAGGGGAGAAAAACAACTGCACAAGCAACTGAAATATAATGAAGACCCTGTTGCCATTAGTTATGTTAAATGGTATAAAATCTTATTTAAGAGGGTAGTGAAATCAGTAAAGGATATGGCTTACAAAAACACGTCCTGGCCCATGGACACAAATCAGAGACTGCTTGGTTTGTCATAAAATCAGATCTGGGAATTAGAACTGACAGAAAAGATATTTCCAAAATTAAGGGGAGAAATAAAATTGAAACAAATGTTGGTCAGATATCAGAATAATTCAATAATTTTTTAAAGAAACTGTATCAGATGTAGATGCTTATACATAAAAAGTACATTTGGGCCAGCAGGCAGAAGAATACATCAATAAATTTGAGAAAACGTCAGCCAAAGATGTAGAGAATACCTCATTAAGCTAAAAAACAAAGATTCTTCTGGGAAGAGTGGCATACATATCAAAGCAGTTAAAGGAGCTGCCACGATAATAGCTCACCCCCTTTGCCTCTTTGCTCAATAATTAATAAATCACTTGAAGAAGGCCACTTTCCAGATGCCCTAAATTATGCAGGCATAAAACATTTGTTTAAAAAAGACTCACAAGAAGGTCTGGGGAACTACTGCCCAGTCTCTATTCATCCAGTGTTTTCACAAATATTGGAGAGTGTGGTGCTAATGCATAGAAAAATTAAATACAATTTCGGATAATCAACATGGCTTGAGTTTATGAAAAAAAAAAATCAGTTGCACCTTAGACAAGTCGAGCAAAGTAGCAGAATTATTCTGTGACCTCACAAAAGCATCTGACTGTGTAAACCAGCACTTGCTCCTGTATAAAGCAGAAAGACAGGTTACTGGGAGTTATGCTTTAGAATGGTTTATGTCATATCTCACGAACAGAAAACAATGGGTAGTTATGTCAACAAGCCAGGGAAATTCCTTCTCTGATCGGTTGATTATTTTATAAGGCCTTCCACAAGTTTCAATTCTGGGTCCAATTTTATTTCAACTTTATAAGACTTGCACCTAAACATAAATTCACACTCAGTTTTATTCGTTGATAATGCAATCCAAATGTTTATTTATATATAAAAGCTGACTTAGGAATTTTCCCTTGTGCCAGACTGTGTGTACAAGATCGTGTGCCGATTTAAAGTTCTAGAGTAACAGAGTAACATATTTTACTGTTCTCATCGCTTCTGCGTGATCTGCATTGATTGTACGAGGGCTATCCACAAGGTACATTACGTTTTGGAATTAAAAATAAATAAAGTATAGGAAAATTTTTTATTATATACAGATGAAAGCCACACTTAAATACTACTTTTCTACATAGTTGCCATTTAAATTAAGGCACTTATCGTAGCGATGGACGAGCTTGGAAATTCCTTCCTCGTAAAATTCGGCCGCCTGCGCCTTGAACCACGTGGTTACCTCTTTTGGCACAGAAAAGGTGTGATTTTTGTGGATTTCCTGGAAAGAGGCACTACAATAAACTCTCAAAGGTATTGCCAAACTCTGCACAACCTCAGAAGAGCAATACAAAACAAGCGCAGGGGAAAGTTGGGCTCAAAGATCATGCTGATTCACGACAACGCCCGGGCCCACACGGCAAATGCCACTCGTGAAGTTGTCGAATCTTTTAAGTGGGAGTTGTTTCCTCATCCGCCGTACAGTCCCGACCTGGCACCGAGCGACTTCCACTTATTCCCAGCAATGAAGAAGTCGTTGGCTATGCAGCGTTTTGATGACGACGCACAGCTTCAAGAAGAGGTAACCACGTGGTTGAAGGCGCAGGCGGCCGAATTTTACGAGGAAGGAATTTCCAAGCTCGTCCATCGCTACGATAAGTGCCTTAATTTAAATGGCAACTATGTAGAAAAGTAGTATTTAAGTGTGGCTTTCATCTGCATATAAAAAAAATTCCAATACTTTATTTATTTTTAATTCCAAAACGTAATGTACTTTGTGGATAGCCCTCGTATCAATACCCATTTGTACTGTGAGATATTGTGATATTTTAACATTTGCAAGTGCTGCAGTCAATTCATACTGTTATCGTCAAGTTTTTGAGAACAATAGGACTGTCCTCGGTTAAAACAATCCTCCTTAATGATTATGTAGCCCAAAAGCAATATTACAATATAGAGCAGTATTATGTAAATAATGAGGGATATTTTATTAATCTTATGTATGTACTGTAGTTAGCTATGCCTGAAAATAATATTTATACCCAATTATAAAACACCAACCATTATTGAAAGCATATATATATATATATATATATATATATATATATATATATATATATATATATATATATATATATATAGTTTTTTGTGAGTTTGTACTGTAGCCATATGATTTCAAGATTATTTACATAAATTTAAGAGATACATATAAATACAAACGTAACTGAAAGTACAAAATTAGTATGAAATTTGATAATTTTTTGTTTGAAGTGTAACATGTAGGTTAATTATTTTACGACGTTACATTTAGCTGTTGTGTGCTATACGTAGTATGTATATAATGTAGTCAAATGGGACCAAACGGTAACCGGCCAGTGAACAGCTCGGCGGCTGTGCAGAGACGAGAAACGCACCTCGGTGAGGCAAGCCTTTGTGGAGCTGATGGTGACGCGGCTCCGGTTGTGCACGCTGGCCGAGATGCCGATGGTCTCGCCGGGCACGTAGCCGCCGCGGTCCAGCGAGACGCGGCAAACGACGGGCCCCGAGTTGAGGCAGCGCACGCCCAGCTGGTGCTCCACCTCGCACTGGAACGGCTCCTGCACACACACACAGCCGTCTCATTATCAAGCACCCACTAGGAACACTCGACAGGGCGCAATCACTGTATCCGATAAAACGCTTTTAGACGAGCAACTTCATTGTCTGACATGACGACTCGCAACAAGCAGTTATACCACAGTCTAACGTAACAGTTGCGACACTTCGCCTCGATTTTGTTGCCTACCGCGCCAGCAGCGCCCCAAGCGGCCAATAGGTTAAATTGTGAGTTCGGCGCTATCGTGAGAGCGAATAGTGGTTGTTTATTTTGATTTCTACAATTGTTTTTACAAGTGGGAGTGTTTGTAGCGCAATAAATTGCAGCAACAACAGGAATCACCACTCGACAACACAACAACTCCTCCGCGTAGTCGAACATATAACACACGGCTACAACATGAACAAAGCCACAGGGGCCGTGTTCCTAGACATCGAAAAGGCTTTCGATCGTCTCTGGCACAACGGACTCATACGCAAACTAAGCGAAGCTGGTTTCCCAGACGGACTCGTACGTCTCATACACTCATATCTCACGAACAGATGTTTCAACACTAACGTGCAGGATAAACAATCAACACAACACGGTATCCAAGCTGGAGTACCCCAAGGGAGCATCCTAGGGCCCATCTTGTTTAACCTGTACATTAATGACTTCCCAGCGACACAAAACACGACGTTAGCCGTCTACGCGGATGACACAGCCATCCTCGCGCAAGACTGGAAACCGTCGAACATCAATTCACGAATACAGACAGCACTCAGAACAGCTGAGCCTTGGTTGGAGCGATGGCGTATTAAAGTAAACGTCGACAAGTGCGAAGCAGTTCTGTTCACACGCAGACCGAAACTACTGCGCAAACACCAACACTGTAGACCGATAACACTACATACACGCCCAATACGTTTCCGAGAGAAAGTCAGATACCTTGGTGTCTGGCTGGACCGGAAACTTACATGGGGGGACCACATCGAATACGTTGCCAACCGAGCGCACGCGAGGCTCAAACAGCTCTACCCAATGCTCAACAGGGAAAGCACACTGAATAGGAGGGTGTCGAGGTCCTTATACACGACACTGATTAGACCTCTGATGACGTACGCAGCTCCCGTCTGGGGATATGCAGCTCCCACACGACTGCGCCGCCTGCAGATCATACAGAACAAAGTGCTACGAATCATTAGCAATGCTCCACGCTACACACGCACCGTGGATCTTCACCATGAATACCGCCTTGATACCCTCAAGGAAGTATTCAAGAAACACGCCACACGACTATACAGGAACTCGAGACACTCGAACAATCCTTTCATCCTCACTCTGGGAAACTACGATCACAACCACAGTTGGAAACACAAGCGACCAAAGACACTGCTAGCTAGGGCATAACCACCTATGGTAAACTAACATACGCAAACAGCGACAAACGTCGGTAAGCCCCTGCATATCAGCAATACTGACTGGCAACTACCAGCTGCTATTAGAGCCGACCAACAGGCCACAGCAGGGACACCGACGAGCTCGCCCACAGACGCACGAACAATCTCCCAACACTCCCTCACACTGTGCCTCCGGTATATGACCTATCGGACACAAGACCGATAACAAACATAACTGTTGCAGGTTGCAGGACGCCGAACGAGGACTCTGTACCAGCACCCAGCGCCAGCCGCCGAGCAGCACAAACGCACAACGTCAAGGTATCGACATGCATGATACCCACTAGTAACAAAGCCTATCCTTGCACAACCTATCGCAGGCAGCAAGACAACCGCTACTGCTCTTGCCGCCCGACCTAACTTTCGCAGAGGTTTTTTTCCCTTGGCTCTTGCCTTGGCACTTTTTTTTCCTCTGCCCTTCAAACCGCTACCCTTCGTCAGATTTCGACCAATCTATCTCCAGATGAGCGCGTATTAATGGTTAATCCTAACCAGACGTACGCAAACATCGCAGTACCCACATCCTGCGACACCTCACTTTAGTGAATACTAACCCTTACGCAGAGATGGCAGTAGACCTTTTGTGTTGGCCATCATGCCGGTGTGGGCGTGGAGGGGCTCAACCTCTTGTTAAAAAAAAAAAAGGAAGAAGACACCACAGCCATCTTTTTTTTAGGTTTCCTAAGGATCCTGAGAGGTATGTAACATCGAGTTATCGTCAGGATTCACTTACAAACTACATGTGTATTAATGATTAATGTTTCGTTTTAGGAGCAGAAAATGAATAGTTAATAGCAGACGAGAAGACCTTATGAAAAAAGACCCAGTTTACCTGTATAATAATATTAGGTTTTGTTCGCTACATTTCGAATAAAACCAGTCCATGAACGAAGACAGTAATAAACTCTTGTGGAATTCAGTACCCACACTGTTTGACATCCCAAATAAGCTACCTAAACTGACGATGAAGAGTAAATTGCCACAAAGATTCGACAATCCATCTAAAGCTATAAAACGGTCCTATGGCATAGAAGCAACCAGTTCAACTCTCCATGTATCAGTGCCAGATTCGTGTGAATCGTCAACACAGACCTGCTTTGGCGATGAAGTGGTTAGATCAAGTGTCTTACAAAATCGTGTGAAGTGTCAGAATGTGCAGATCGCTAGACTTCGTGCAAAACTATTACAGGAAAAGGAAAGTGCCTACAGACAGCGACAGAAACTGTATCAGAAGGATCACATGAACAAGGACTAACGAATGTTGAAGTCTGTAGGTATGTATTTCATTCACGTCTGTTGTTAGTCACTTAATTTCCCTTGCTCCCTTCGTGTGATGACATTATTTTGCTAGCACTGTTCACTGGCAGAGTGTTCGAAAATTATTCAAATATTTGGTTTTGCGTGAAATGTAATGTAATCAGCTCATTATAAAGTTTTCAACATATTTCTCCCACTATTTGGCAGTTGCTTGTCCCACTTAGAATAATATAAAGTTCGCACTTGTGGCAACAGGCGACAATGACAAACACAGTAGGCCTACAGAACGATAAATGAGCTGTCGATCGCTTTCGCATGTAGAAGTACATGTGTGAATCTGTGTGTTTATATTCTTTTGTTACCAACGTGGTAAGTCGCAATTCTGTCCAACGTCACAAATGTTTCTTCACGAATGTGTTGTAGCTTGCCACTCGATTAATGGTTTTTGTCCATACTTGTGCTTATTTTAGAATCTTTTTAGAAACATATATGCCTTCTGATACTACACAAACCGTTGGAGGCAAGAAAATAACTCAAATATTTCGTAAAATACGTAGGAAGTGGATGCAAAAGAAACATTATGCTTACGACGCGTGTGACGTTCACCTTACACGCCGCTTAGAGCGCTAGTGTAGTTCCATCCATCAAACGGTAACAACTTTTACAGTAATGAGTGTCGCGACTGTTATGTTGGACTGTGGTTATACTGCAGGGCACCTGGCGTTTCATTCCTGTACTGAATCTTGCCTATCTCGAGTGGTCATTTTCGTTTATATGTCAGCGTTAAAATTGCATGTGTTGTGAGAGCTGTCTGCTATGCAGGATGGTACTAGGACTGTTGATATTTTTAAAAATATCGGGTATCCAATATACCAGTATTTAAAAGAACATTATTATCCACCCTCGATAGATTGAAAAAAGTACCCATATATCGATATATTGACGGTAAAGATATCGACGTAATGGGCTATAAAAATATCGGCTTCCCGTTCTAAATATACTGACAGTTTTATAGTTATATGTATTTAAGTACTGATTTATTATTATACGAGGGGGGACCCAAAAGTAGGCGGAATCGTAATGCTGCAATCGTGTATTTGTAGTAGCAGGTTGCGCCGCCAGAGGGTTGTAGTAGGAGCTCTGCTGAGTCATTCTGCCACGCGGCGTCACCCAACAGTGAGAAGTGTGGTTTCTTTGACAGTTCTTTGAGTATGCGTACAGTGCAGACTTGACACAAGGAAATGGCTAGTTCTTACGAACAACGTGCGGCAGTGAAGTTTTGTTTTTTGCTCGGCAAGAACGCAGCAGAAACTGTTGCGATGATTCAGACAGCCTACAAAGACCATGCTCTTAATAAAACACAAGTGTATGAATGGTTTTCTCGGTTCAAAAAGGGAGAAATGTTGGTTGAAGATCAGCCCCGTTCCGGTCGACCTTCAACTGCTCGAAGCAAAGACAACATCGACAAAATCCGTGATCTCATCAGTGAAGATCGACGCAAGTCAATCGACCAACTCAAGAACTTGTCCCGGTTATCCTGGAGCTCAATTCAGCGCATCTTGACCATCGATTTTCGGATGCGAAGAGTGGCAGCAAAATTCGTGCCGAAGCTTCTTACCGGAGATCAAAGGGATCGTAGCATTCAAGCTTGTCTCGAAATGAAGGACACATTCAAAGATGATGCACATTTTTCCAACAAAATCATTACAGGTGATGAGTCATGGTGCTATGGGTACGATCCAGAAAGTAAACAACAGCCATCACAATGGATGTCACCTGGTTCACCTCGACCAAAAAAAGCTCAACAAGTGAAACTGAATGTGAAAACGATGTTGATCAGTTTTTTTGACATCAAAGCGATTGTGCACTCTGAATTTGTCCCTGAAAACCAGACAGTAAACCAACAATTCTATTTGAAGGTTATGAAACAGCTTCGCAGAAGTTTGTCGCGCGAACGACCGGCTCTGTGGAATTCTGGCGTGGTTCCTGCATCACGACAATGCTCCCGCACACACGGCTCTCGGCGTTCGAAAGTTTTTGGTATCAACAAAGACAACTACCTTGACCCACGCGCCCTATTCGCCGGATTTAGCACCCTCAGACTTCTTCCTATCCCCGAGGATGAAAAGAGACTTGAGAGGGAAGCGTTTTGCGGATGTGGAAGATGTAAAACGCAATGTCATGTAAGTGCTAGCAGGTATCAAAAAGGACGAATTTAAAAGGTGCTCCGAACAGTAGAATGAACGTTTGGACAAGTGCATTAATGCTAATGGAGCGTACTTCGAAGAAGATTAAGGTTGTATTTGAAAACAATGAAGTATATGCTTTCTAGAAAGAAAATCCAGTTATTTTTGGGTCCCCCCTAGTACAACCTCTGACAATAAATTTCGGTGAATGACGTCAGAACAGTCGATCGGGCAGCACTGGCGACTTACAATGCTACACCTGCATAGTGGTCGGTGTTCACAACCTGCCCCCACCGTAGTTTCCTTGAGCATCGTGTGTATTCCATGTTTGAGCTGTTGGGCGAAGTGCTTGTTTAGTGCATTGATTCTGAACTCAGAACAGGACAATGAACGAACAAAGGACCAATTTCAAGTTTTGTTTTAAGCTCGACAAGACACCGAAAGAAACGCATGCAAAGCTGGTACGTGTTTATGGGGATCAAGCACTGTCCATGAAGTGTGTTTACCAGTAGTTCGCCCATTTTTGAGGAGGCCGAGAAAGTGTATTTCTCACAATCCCCTGTAGCGGACGACCGGCGACCACCATCAGTGACGAAAACCTTGAGAAAGTGAGGACATTAATCATGAACGACCGTCGATTAACTGTTGCACACGATAGCGGATGAACTCTAGATGAACCGTGAATCAGTGCGACAAATCCTTACCTAGGAGTTAGGGAAGAGTAAAACGTGTTGATGTCTTGTGCCCCATCACTTGACTGACAATCAGAAGCAGGTATGTTTAGAGGCTTCAGAGAATAATGTCCAAACCGTAGATGCGACACTTAATTTCTTGAACTCTATTGTCACTGAGGATGAAACCTGGTATCTGTGTTACGACCCTGAAACGAAACTGCAACGCGTGGAAAGGCGTTCTCCGACATCACCTCATCAGAGAAAGGTCAGAGCCGAAAAATCACGCGTCAAAACGATGCTCAACACTTTTTCGGGGTATTATCCACAAGGAATTTCTACCTGAGGGAACGGCGTTGAAATTTTGAGCCGTTTCATGCAACGTCTACGAAGGGGACAACTGCAGTATGAACAACAAGGTTCCTGGTTTTTTGTTCACTACAATGCACGCACACACAGCCAATATCTCAAACAGTTCCTGGCAAAAAGGAGGATGATGCAACTTAAACATCCACCATACTCGCCAGATCTCCACACATACCTTACATCCCGCCAACAGAGCATAATGATTGGAACAAAGAGGCCATAATGGAATAATGTAGTATCATGGGTCCCACAAGGATCAGTATTGGACCCGTTACTTTTCTCATTATACGTTAAAGACATGTCGAATCATCTCCCATTGTGAATCTCTTTTATGCGCTGACAATCTTCAGTTATACCTAAGTGCAAGCCCAACAAATGTGCGCACAGCCATCCAGAATATAAATGCTGACATACTTCCTTTGCTAGAATGTGTGCAGAACTTAGTTTGAAACATAAACCATCTCTTCCTTTCCCTTTTACTAGTGCCTTGTCCCACAGTTTCGTATGGTAGGCATGGATTTGGCAAGGTTAGTTTTAAGGGGTGGACGGATGACCTTCCTGCTGCCACTCCGTACTCCCGGGACATAATTAGTGTACCCCTGGTGTCTGCATCCAGTGTAATCCATGGAATACCGTGAACCTGTTCGGATGTCTGCGAGTCATGTAACTGAGGCGGAACGTGGGGACCAGCCCAGTATTCAGCTAGCGGGGTGTGGAAAACCGCCTAAAATCCACATCCAGGCTGGCCAGCACACCGGCCGACGTCGGTAATCTGCAAGGTGGATTCGATCCAGGGCCAGTGCGCCTACCCGAGTCCAGGAAGCAGTGGATTAGTGCTCTCGGCTAACCTGGCAGGTTGAAACATAATCCACCTAAAGCATAAGAAATCTTAGTCGCTCACAGAAGACTCCACACTCGGTAGTAGGCACAGTCATAGCCACCTAGGGTGGCTTTGGCACACCCAACTAATTGCTTACGACACCGACTGACTCACGATGAGGTTGATGGTTGATTTACCTGTACGCACATGACGCGCACCCACAATGACTAATTGAGTTTGACCAGAGAGTCGTTCAAAAATGGCTCTGAGCACTATGGGACTTAACTGCTGAAGTCATCAGTCCCCTAGAACATAGAACTACTTAAACCTAACTAACCTAAGGATATCACACACAGCCATGCCCGAGGCAGGATTCGAACCTGCGACCGTAGCGGTAGCGCGGTTGGAGACTGTAGCGCCTAGAACCACTCAGCGACTCCGGCCAGCAGAGAGAGTCGTTCGTTTACAACGAAATTTACTGGTTCAAATCTGTAGTTGAGCTGGTAACGAAACAGCTTATGGTCGATTCGTACTTAAAGGATGGGAAAGGCAAAGCATCCCAAAAAAAGCATTTCAAATAACGACATTCATATAAGTCGTCAAAAATGATATTCATACAAGTCGTCAATGATGACATTCACACAAGTCGTCAACGGAACGGGCTGTCAACGTCAAAGTCTCTTTACTATAAAGTTTTGACGATTACACTGTTTTTGAGGTGTGTCTAACAATGGCAGGGTAACCAACTCACGCCGCACTCACGTTTTAATAGTGGATTTCTTGCTTTTTTTCTTCTGAGCCTCTATACATTTTGCTTTGTTTTCGTGACACATTGCACATGTTCCATGATGGCTTGCATAATTTTTCCATGAGTGTTCTTCCATAAGAGAGGCCAGATATCGGTAAGCGAAAAATGACCTATTTTTTACAATACCTGAAGAGAGGAAGATCTTATTCTATGCATAAATAAGAACATAAACGGTTGGAACAGTTTTCATGAAATAAACTATTTTTAAACAGTAGAAAAGTTGGCTATACTAAAGGGGATTCTTCCACCTAAGTTGTATTTATTGACTCATTCGTTCCAAAGCTAGTTTTGGCGTTTTAGGCCATTATACAGTGAATAGTTAGTACATGTCGAGTTCTTACTTCCTTTGGAATGCAATATACTTTAACGCAGCGAAATAAGCACTCGTCTACATCTCACCTACGGAAGACTAAGTTATCGTACACAGTTTTTTTGTTTATATATATATATATATGTGTGTGTGTGTGTGTGTGTGTGTGTGTGTACGTGTGTGTGTGTGTGTGTGTGTGTGTGTAACACCATAGCTCTAATGCTCTAATGATTTATTTTGCTTTTGTTTCATTTAATATGACATCATTAAGCTTCTGTAAATATTGTTTGATTGAACGATAACACAAAACTGTATACTCCTTTCTTTGTTAAAACTTTGATGTCATGATTTGATCCTATGCAATGTAGTATATCTGTCATTTAAATTCTTTGGCCCATTTGGAATGAACAAAACTTACTCTATATAATTATAATTTCTGTGTGAATAATTTTTTGTGGAAATGTAAATATGTGCAAATGTTCTGTTTTATTGAATGAATTTGGTTGCTGTTATGTAAACTGCTGATCCTCACTTATGGTTCTTAGTTCTTTAATGTATAAAAGGTAGTGTGGTTCCCCTCGGGAATGGAACTGAGTAGCGCGCGCAAATTGTGGTTGGCCTAGGTGAAAAAGGTGGAACAAGAGTCAGTCGGGGACAAGCACGAGTCGGGGACGAGCTACCAAACTGTGCACTGCCATGTAAAAGATACATATTGTTCTGGTTCTGAGAGAGGCTTTTTCTGCTACTTTCCAATGCCTCGTATGGATGGATAAATAGCTGGAACTATTCTGGAATTTGTATATATCATCGCCACCAAGAACTGACAGAGTACAGCAATTCTACCTGCAATTCCACCTACCTACATGCAGTTGCCACCACATTGCGCAATCATTGCATCGGAAAGCTACAATGATATACAGTGAAGGATCAGCTTAATGGATGTGTTAGTGTGCTCAAATATAAGGTAATTTATATTTGAATTTATGTACCTACCTTGATTTTTCTCCCCGTCATAACACCTCTCAGGTTCCTCTCAGTTTGAACTAAAGTGATATCCGAGTGTCCTTACTGAAAGAACATTAGAGGCCAGTGTTTTGCTAATTGATGCCTCTTGAACATAGTTAAAAGAAAGTTAAAGTTAATGTGGCAAGAGAGTGAGTTAAAGTTAACAATGCTTGATAAAAATAATTTTCCTAGTAAAACTGCTTATTAATGTGTTGTTGCCAACTTCAAATTAAAAGTTCTTAAGACTGAGGCTTATAAAGTTTTGCTTAATAAATGATCACATTACTGGCTGTTGTAAATCGCAGAAGGTGAGTCAGTTTCTTACATATATGTTAATTTTGTGCCTCATGGTAGTAAAAGTGGAAAACTGCAGTTTTGAAACGTTATATACTCATGTTTGCTAAGTGTTTGTCTCTCTTGTGTATTAGAAGTGCATATTAATAGTATAACAGAATCCACAGTTTGTCTATTGTGTTAATGCTCGGTAACAAGTAACGGAAAGACCACTAATTAGGAAAACCATAATATCTTTATTCAAATGATAGTGAGAAGCAACCTGTTAGTGGATTCCAATTAACTTTCATTTTAAATAGTAAAGTATTTAACTGAGAGAGACTTAAACTATATCCAATTAATGATTCTGCATTGAATAGTAATAATAACGTTATAAAGACCATTCAGTTTGTGTAAGCCCTGAAAGTAATAGTGTGTTTCGGTATCTGTTATAATTTTGCAAATAGTTTGTGCTGCTCTAAGTGTTAGTTTCAATCTTACCGTAAACATATGTGTGTGTCAGAGTTCATTGCACTCGCGTGTGGCAAAGTATAGGTTGTGTTTATCCGTTAAAATTACTAATAACTATTTTCTTGAACGAGAATGTTAATCATTCTCTTGCCTAGTTAGGCTGGCGACCGTTTTCTTTATCCATTAAACAGTGCAGATAGGCAAAATTTCGTTTGTTACTGTTCAAACATTTACGTAATTCTGACTTTCATTTCCGATAAGCCACCTCCGTTAGGTACAACACGGTCAACATAACAAAATTACTCTCAGAGGGTAACACTGCTCTGTTGCTTTATACCATAATTGCTCTAATAAGACAGTTTTATTTCACAACCTGCCTCCAGCTTCGAGGTTATGGTATAGCAGTAGCGGACAGGAGTGTTTTATATATATATATATATATATATATATATATATATATATATATATATATATATATATATAGTGCGCTCACTCGAAGAGCAAGACGACTGCGGGAGGTGCTTTTTTGTCGGCTGAAGAACCGAAAGGTCGCCGCACTGAAATTCCTCGCATGTGCAACGCACGCGGAGCATTTGTTCAAGTGGACCAATTGTGTACTTACTAGAGCGTGCCCTAACGGGTAAGATGAAGTCGACGTGACCTGCTGGTGACATGCTCCTTGTTGACAGTTCACTGTACTTCTCAGATGCCGAGCAGTGTTCTTCATTATATTTTGTGAATGTGTGAGGAGAAAAAATGTTATAAAGTACAGAAACAACAAAAAATTATTATTTGTCAGAATGTATCGTGGGCTCTCAAAGATTTTCAATACTGCATTAAAGTTAACACAGTATTTTGAATTTATTTTGTGCCCGACTTTTGTTAACTTGAATAGAATGTTCTTGGACCTGTCACCATATATATAGTCGTTTTATTAATCAGATGCACTGCCTGCAGGTATATAACATTTATTGAACATCAGATTATTTTTGAACTCTCCAAACAATCGGTGTTGCAGTTCTGCAACAACTAACCAAAAAAAGTGATTATTTCATGCACGACAATGCAAAGGCGCACACACGATTGCGTCTGTGACACTATTACGACGTGTTTATGATGACAAAAACTATCCTAGACTGTGACAGACGCACCAGTAACTACCCACCCCTAATTCTTTAATGGATCTAATTCCATGCAAAAAAACAGCTTCAAACGTCTGATTACTTTACAAATGAGTCTATGTGTTCCACCTACCTTCAAGGCACTCATTATGAAACACTGGATGAGTACAGTCTGGCTAATTCGCGTTCCGTTTTCAGAAAAGATAGTTTCTCACACATCTCGAAGTTTATGACGTCATATTTTATGAACTATTTCGTACAATGATATAATTTTGCAGGTACGTTCGTTGGTATATAAAACACTGTCACTACAAAATGTGTTACGAGAAGAGTTAGTAGTAAAGAAGTAATAAAGTAAATTTAAATATTTTCAACATTTTGCGGCCCTGTCAGCAACTGTATCAATATTAATTTTAATTTTAAAAATCAACAAAAAAAATGGCTCTGAGCACTATGGGACTTAACATCTATGGTCATCAGTCCCCTAGAACTTAGAACTACTTAAACTTAACTAACCTAAGGACATCACACAACACCCAGTCATCACGAGGCAGAGAAAATCCCTGACCCCGCCGGGAATCGAACCCGGGCGCGGGAAGTGAGAACGCTACCGCACGACCACGAGCTGTGGACTTAAAAATCAACAGAGACTGTTGATTTTTATAATTAAAATTAAGTAATAAAGTAAAACGTCATGCCAGATGCTGAGACTGTTGATTTTTATAATTAAAATTAAGTAATACAGTAAAACGTCATGCCAGATGCTGAGATGAAAAACTAAAATGTAGTGAGCGATAAGCTTAAATGGTTCAAATGGATCTGAGCACTATGGAACTTAACTTCTGAGGTCACCAGGCCCCTAGAACTTAGAACTACTTAAACCTAACTAACCTAAGGACGTCACACACATCCATGCCCGATGCAGGATTCGATAAGCTTATTTCCTTTCATTATTTCGTGGGATATTTCGACGACAGAAACTTCCGAATAGATTCGAAATTACGTTGGAAGTCGCCTATGCGCTCACATTCTGAAATGCTGAATAAATATAGTGTGGGTAATTTGGGCGTCATTAATTAAGGTGCCTCATTATATATGACAGTTGCTGATTTTTTATACTTCGCTCACTATTTTAAATCTTTACCGCTAGATTATACTTCTTAATGAACAGATTATGAATGCATTTTAAGTTTTTAAATTCGGCCAGTAATAGTATGAAATAATGAAAATCAAGTTTGCGTTACCTCTGGTTTCTGTACAAATTGTAAATAGCCTTTCGCTCCCTGTGTTTTACCCCTGCCACGGGTAGCAGGTCTATGCAGTGCTGCTCTTCCGGGGGAACGCTGGGGATGCGTACCCCTAAACTTTTTCGTCGACAAAGTAATTTTTTTACAATGTTGAGAACTTGGAAGAGTGCCACAGATTTAATTCACGGACGTAAATTTTTTATTTCATTTTTTCGTGTTCGTAACTGCAATACGAACGATACCAGTGCACGTTTTGGTGGGAAAATCGATGTCATTGGGTGTTTTTAAGCATTTCGAAGCTGCGGCAACCGTTCTCGACAACTGAATCGCTGGCAGCCAGTTCGACACGCATGTAGTGCCTTCGCCCGCTAATAGTGGGGGATGGCAGTGCTAAACGGATATGCGTGCACTCAAATCGCATGCTTCATTTGAGGTGATGTAAACTGAAGTGTTCGATACTACTTTCTCTTGTATGTTTGTGTGTTTCTCGGTATCGTCAGCTTCATTTGAGTCATAAAGTCAACTGAAGAGTCCGATACCATTTTTTTGTAGTTCGGCATGTTGATGACGTCATGGCTAAAAGTAGATGGGTGGTATCCCATGCTTCAGTTGTAACTAAATTTCGCTGCATTGTATCCCATGTCGGAGTACCCTCAAACTTTTTTTTAGGAAAGAAGCACTGGGCCTGTGTTTTGTACAAAAATAGGAGACCTTACTTTTGGGATTGCCCTCGTAGAAAAAAATTGTGACCTTTGAACCGTGAATTTACTTTAAAAAAAATTTTTTCTTAAAGAATTTACTTTATTTACTAGCGATTCATCAAAAACATTAACACATTTAATGACACTAGGTAACTGTGGAAGTAGTTGCCAGGAAGTAACTGATGGAAAATCAAATTACTTTTAACAAATGTGAATTTTATTCCTAAAACCCTTTTCAAATACAGATTTAAAATTATAAGCAGAAAAGCGCCCTTGAAATATCAAGTTACAATTTTATTTAGATGCAGAAAGAACAATATTAACAGTATGAGCCTTCAGACTGAGAACCTTGCCTGCTCCCTTTCAACACGGCCATAGTCATGGCCGCTCACAACAACCTCTGAAAGAGTACACTGGTGCAAATGTGCAACACACCAGATTACTTTAAACTAAAAAAAATTTTAACAATTCACACAAACACATAAACTATGCACCCCGTAAGAGGGATGGAAATGGTACAACACTCAAATATTTGCCACCGTCAGTGCAATTGTTTTTTTTTTTTTTTTTTTTTTGAGAACTCTTACTGTGGAAGGGTTGCAACTTTATAACCTAAAATGACTATTTAAATAAAACCCATAAACTGCAGACTTACATAAAATGTACAACATGCTGTACATCACACATATACCACTTCGCAAGACAAAAACATGTTTCAAGAATTCGGCCTTTAAGCAATAAATTCGTTATCCGAATCCCACAAACATGACAGAGGCAGCTATTAACGTACGACAGACCGACCGACAGACAGACAGACACTAACTGCCGAACAAATGCGGACGAGATACAGACGAGCTAGCTGGGGACGAGAAACTGACCAAGAACACAAGTAGAATTTAACAAGTAAATGACACAACATATCACGAATCACTTAACTTCTAATATACTGCGATTTCTGGCGAAGACCTGGCGCAATACCCCCAAACGCTCGCCCGAACCGTCCCCTGTCAGCCGCTTCAACGGACCCAGGAAGGCGCGCCGATCTCCCGTCTCACGGCGTTGCAGCTCGCCCCGGCCAGACCGATGTCGTGGGTTGACTCCTGTTGCTCTCGTGTCGGCCGCGAAGCCACTATCCCTCGCTATACGGCGCGGCCTCTGAACTCACGTGGCGACCTCACATGCGCCGACGTTCCAGGCGGACCAGTCATTTGTGTCCCAGTGCGCGACCGACCAACCGATCGATCCAACCGCCAATGCCCATTGCCTGAGCAAACTCGAGCAGACTGGAGGCCTAACACATACTAGCACTCCGGACGACCAACAGACGCTAACCGCCTCACCAATGCGGACGAGAGACAGACCCAGACTAACTTGGCTGACCAACAGACCAGACTGTCCCGGACTGACAGACTGCCCTGACTGACCAACTGCCTCCGACTCGCCGAGACTGACAGACTCACCCCTCTACCGAGCTCATAGCGCCCCTTAAATACACGTGAACAGGCAACTTTTCCCCATTCCCACCAGAGGGAGACACCAAAGCTGCGATTGCCACAGCGGCGCCAACGCCAGAAACGGAAGGCGACTGCTTCACACTACGAGCTGCGGCGCACTCTTCAAAAAAATTTTTTTTCCGCTGCTCAACCTTTTTTTCCCTGAGAGGAGGTAATAAATAAAGTGATTTGTATCGATAATCGTGTACAGTCAGAGTACGGTCCACAACAAGTTTCAAAAAATCATTTTACGTAGTGACATGCAGTAACGTATAACTAAAGTGCGTGTCATTTACGACGGCGGCCGAGTTTAGGTTAGTTCTGTGCATCTGACGTCACAAAACACAGTCAGCCGATGAACAGAGAACGACGTTGCCAGAGCTTGACTGTAGTGCAGAGCACGGACGAGTGTCTTCAGTTTTAGAAACGTTCAGTCATAAATAAAGTAATTGAATAAAAGCAATGTCTTGATAGCAGACTTTCTATAAAAGAAAGTTTGCAAAAAGCATTCTTTATACCAATTGCTTCATATAAACCAAACAAGCAATAAGCCTCCTAATTCAGGCGATAGCAAGGAAATTCATTCTCACTAACCGCTTTTTCGCAATAAAGAACAGCAGTAATTGTTTATTTCCTATTGTACTTCGACGAAACGTGAGTAATTCATAGTCATACCAACATTGTTTGTCGGTATTTTGTGTGACTCTTTAAAATCCTCCAGGAATCCTATAGAATGATGAGCTGCGTTAGCGTAATGGTTAAGGTGTTTGGCTGCTAAGCAAAAGGTTCTGAATTCAAACCTTGTTTGATGCCTAGTATTCTTTATTTAAAAACAATATCGAAGTGTCTTACTTCATGAATTTTATTCGTTTGAATGTAATTTTTTGAAATTTCTAGTGGCAACCACATGGAAAGTATACGCTGTGGACTTTTACCTCTGCAAACTCTTCCAAATTTCGAGCAATGGTTTACTACATTTAATGTTGTACAATAACTGCGTTGAAAATCGAAACAAAATTAAGTCATTTATGGGGGGAAGGTATCAGCAAAAAGATGTGTAAAAATCAAATTTTTGGACCAAATAGATTTTGTGAAATCGAATGATAAGTGTGTCAAAGCAGTCGGAACATCATGTGTCTGCACAGGCGAGCAGTGCAGTGATGACAAAATCGCGCACAGCGCGGAATGAGGGGAGCACGTCTCTGTAGCAGCGAAAGGGTTAATGCGGCCGTGGTGGCTTTACTTCATAAACTGCGCGCTCCCCCCTAAACGTAGGTTTGTGAACTATACTATACTACACTATGGCGCTGCTTCTCTTGGCGCGTGCAGCTGGCAACGCAGCAATCTCCCGCGTCTGGGCGGGCATGCGCGAGACGCCGAGATAAAAGAATTGAACTATAATACAGGGTGATTCAAAAAGAATACCACAACTTTAGGAATTTAAAACTCTGCAACGACAAAAGGCAGAGCTAAGCACTATCTGTCGGCGAATTAAGGGAGCTATAAAGTTTCATTTAGTTGTACATTTGTTAGCTTGAGGCGCTGCTGACTAGGCGTCAGCGTCAGTTGATGCTAAGATGGCGACCGCTCAACAGAAAGCTTTTTGTGTTATTGGGTACGGCAGAAGTGAATCGACGACAGTCGTTCAGCGTGTATTTCGAACGAAGTATGGTGTTAAACCTCCTGATAGGTGGTGTATTAAACGTTGGTATAAACAGTTTACAGAGAATGGGTGTTTGTGCAAAGGGAAAAGTTCTGGACGGCCGAGAACGAGTGATGAAAATGTAGCACGCATCCAGCAAGCATTTGTTCGCAGCCCAGGAAAATCGACTCGCAGAGCTAGCAGAGAGCTGCAAATTCCACAATCAACTGTATGGAGAGTCCTACGAAAAAGGTTACTTATGAAACCTGAACGTCAACTACCCGAGGCGATGGATCGGCCGGCAGGCAGCCCGTGACAGAGCACTTCATCTCTGGCCTCCAAGAAGTCCTGATCTTACCCCCTGCGATTTTTTCTTATGGGGGTTTGTTAAGGATATGGTGTTTCGGCCACCTCTCCCAGCCACCATTGATGATTTGAAACGAGAAATAACAGCAGCTATCCAAACTGTTACGCCTGATATGCTACAGAGAGTGTGGAACGAGTTGGAGTATCGGGTTGATATTGCTCGTGTGTCTGGAGGGGGCCATATTGAACATCTCTGAACTTGTTTTTGAGTGAAAAAAAACCTTTTTAAATACTCTTTGTAATGATGTATAACAGAAGGTTATATTATGTTTCTTTCATTAAATACACATTTTTAAAGTTGTGGTATTCTTTTTGAATCACTCTGTATTTTGTAACAGGTATGCGCCTCGACAATACCGAGTACATACGGTACAAGATGCAGTCGTTACTTTTACAGCAGCTGCGCACAGTAGTGGTACTCACGGCGAGTGCGGCGGGCTCGAGGTTGAGGTCTATGGGGTTCATGACGATGAAGACCTGCTGGTTCTTGTGCGTGAGGCCGGAGGGCTGGCGCAGCGCCGCCTTGCAGAAGTACTGCACCCAGCCGTGCTGGCCCAGGAACGTCGAGGGCAGCCCCAGCGGCAGGCCCAGCTTGAACGGGAAGCTGTGGATGCCCGCAGACAGCATCACGGCGCCGCGCTGACCTGCCCAACACAAACGCCAGGCTCACAGAGCTGCGCCGACGCCCAAAACTGTAACTACACTCATGCTCATAAATTAAGGATAATGCTGATACATGGTGAAACAACGCTCTGATGGGCGATTTGGGTATGACCATGCGGTGCATTTGACCTGCGGTCGTCGCACGATGGCGCTGGCAGCAGTCCACATACGCAGAGGTGTGTTGGTGCATGTCACAGTATGGTGCAGCGAGTAAGTGTGCAGACGTTTTCAGACGGGCTAATGGTGACTGTGTGTTGAAAAGGCTCAAACCACTTATTGATGACGTTATGAGGGGTAGAATACTAGGGCGACGGAAGGCTGGTCAGACACAGCAGGTCGTAGCATGAGCCCTCCGTGTGCCACAGAGTGTGATCTCGAGATTATGGCAACGGTTCCAGCAGACAGGAAACGTGTCCAGGCGCTACAGTATGGGGCGTCCACAGTGTACAACACCGTAAGAAGACCGATATCTCACCATCAATGCCCACAGACGGCCACGGAGTACTGCAGGTAGCCTTGCTCGGAACCTTACCGCAGTTGTCTCCAGACACACAGTCTACAGACGACTGAACAGACATGGTGTATTCGCCCGGAGACCTGCAGGAGCATTCCACTGACCCCCGGTCACAGTAGAGCCAGTAAAGCCTGGTGTCAAGAACACAGTACATGGTCATTGGAACAGTGGTCCTAGGTTATGTTCACGGACGAGTCCAGGTATAGTCTGAACAGTGATTCTCGCCAGGTTTTCATCTGGCGTGAACCAGGAAACAGATACCAGCCCCTTAATGTCCTTGAAAGGGACTTGTATGGAGGTCGTGGTTTGATGGTGTGGGGTGGGATTATGATTGGTACACGTACACCCCTGCAAGTCTTTGACAGAGGAACTGCAACAGGGACGTCATTTTGCACCAGGGGTGCAGTGGGTCCCACCTTCCTCCTGATGCATGATAACGCAAGGCCTCATCGAGCTGCCATCGTGGAGGGTACCTTGAAACAGAAGATATCAGGTGAATGGAGTGGTCTGCCTGTTCTCCAGGCCTAAACCCCATCGAGCACGTCTGGGATGCTCTCGGTCGACGTATCGCTGCACATCTTCAAGCCCCTAAGACACTTCAGGAGCTCCGACAGGCACTGGTGCAAAAATGGGAGGCTATACCCCAGCAGCTGCTCGATCACATGTCTCTGAGTATGCCAATCCGTTGTGCGGCCTGTGTACGTGTGCAAGGTGATCATATCCCATATTGATAACGGGATACATGCTCAGGAAACAGCGGCGTTTTGTAGCACATGTGTTTCGTGACGGTTTTCTCAACTTATCACCAATACCGTGGACTTACAGATCTGTGTCGTGTGTGTTCCCTATGTGCCTATGCTATTAGCGCCAGTTTTGTGGAGTGCCGCGTTTTGTGGCACCATGTTCTGCAGTTATCCTAAATTTATGAGCAAGAGTGTAGATCAGTGCGAACACAAGAAAGCCACTGAGTATGAAGTCTCTTGAATGCTGGACTCTGTACGAAGGGGTACCCAAAAGTAATCGGAATCATTTTTAAAAGCTGTATATTTTCAAAATGTTTACAAAACAACCTTATCCCCTGCAAAACGCTCTCCATTACAACTAATACATTTGCCCAACTAGTGCTTCCACGGTTCGAAACTTTTTTTGTAGTCATCTTTAGAAATGGCTGACAGCTCCTCCCTCGTTTTCTTCTTGACTTCTTCAATGTTATCAAATCGGTGTCCTTTCATGGCCCTTTTCATGCGTGAAAATAAGAAAAAGTCGCACGGAGCTAGGTCAGGCGGGTAAGGTGGGTGGGGCAGCGGAACCATGCTATTTTTAGCAAAAACTGTCTAATAGAGATGGCTTTGTCTGCAGGTGCGTTGTCGTGGTGGAAGAACCAGTCTCCTATCTGCCAAAAATTGGATCTTTTTTGACGGACACTGTTGCGCAATCTTCTTAAAACTTCCAAATAAAAGGTTTGATTGGCGGTCTGACCTGGGGGAACAAACTGTGAATGAACTACGCCCGTGGCATCAAAACAGCAAATCAGCATTGTTTTGATGTTTGATTTGACTTGACTACATTGTTTTGGGCGGAGTGACTATGACGTCTTCCATTGGCTTGACTGTTGCTGTGTTTTTATGTCGAGAGCAGCATGACTCATCACCAGTAGGGACAGTCAGTCAGAACCCGAGGAACAAACTTGGCGACAACCTTTTCCATTCCCAAATCTTCCGTTGAAATTCGCTTAACCGAACTCCAAGATACCTCACTAATCTCTGACAATTGATCAATTGTCTGTCGACGGTCTGTGAGCACAAGCACTCGAATTTTTTCAATATTTTCGTCGATTCGGGCAACTGATGGACGTCCAGAACGAGGATTGTCATCAGTCGACATGTCGACATTTTTAAATCGCGCAGACCACTCGCACACTTGAGTTTTTCACATAGTGTCATCTTGGTAAGCTGTTTTCAACATTAAAACAGTTTCAGCAGCATTTTTACCGAGTAGAAAACAAAACTTCACAGCTGCACGTTGTTCAGTTAAACTTTCCATCATAAAAAAGGAAACGAGAACAAAACGGCGCTAGCGAAAACAATCACTGCAGATTAACAGGGCAAGCCTAGTCGACAACACAGGCGGCACTCAACTGTCAATGAGTTGCGCTATACACGCGTAGCGGCAGAAATGCGTACTAGACAAGTTCCACGCACGGCAATGTTATTCCACTTTTCTTTTTTTTTGGGTGGGGGGAGGTACCCTCGCGTACAGGGTGTCCTACAGGAAGGTGTATATTTTTGTTTGATTATTATGACGTTTAGTGTATGTTTAAGCTGAGTTTCCAAATGCAGCTGAAATGAGGCCATAGCGAGTCGGTTTTCGGGCGATACGCCACTAAGTGTGCTGCTGCTTCGACACCACCCAGTCAAAATCCTAGTTGCACGGCTTTCAGTGTGGCGTCAACTGAGGTTATTCGGACAGTCATTGGTGTTTTCATCTTATGATGTTAGCTTTGAGCCAAGACTCCAACAGAACAAGCAGAAAGCATAAATGGATTTAGATGTGGGTTTTACGCAGCAATAACACGGAGGCATCAAACACACGTTTAAACGAAGCAGCGCTCGTAACTAAAACCCATTCATGAACCACTTTCGCATAACAAAAGTAAATTACGAGTGCTTGTTGAGCTGCGTATCGATCCCTATTAGAAAATCCGATACTCACACTAGGTATGTACTACTTCCTCGAGTGAAACTATAAGTGACATTTCGATGTTTGACATCTTTCCAATACACTGACGTGAAAAAAGACATGGAAGAACTCCTAATATCTCGTCGAAACTCCTTTTGCCTTGCGTACTACACCAACTAGACGTCGCTTGGAATCAACAAGGCGCTGGAAGTCCCAAGCAGAAATACTGAGCCATGCTGCCTCTACAGCGATCCATAAATGCGAAGGTGCTGCTGTTTCAGAATTCTGTCCACGAACGGATCTCTCGATCATCTTCCATAAAAGCCGGCCGCTGTGGCGGAGCGGTTCTAGGCGCTTCAGTCCGGAACCACGCTGTTGCTACGGTCGCAGGTTCGAACCCCGTCTCGGGCATGGATGTGTGTGATGTCCTTAGGTTCGTTACGCTTAAGTAGTTCTAAGTTCTAGGAGACTGATGACCTCAGATGTTAAGTCCCATAGTGCTCAGAGCCATTTGAACCTTTTGAATCTTCCATAAATGTTCGATTGGATTCATGTCAGGCGATCTGGATGGCTAAATCATTCGCTCAAATTATCCAGAATGTTCAAACAGTTGTGGCCTGGTGACGTGGCGCGTTGTCTTTGCGAACATGGAAGTCCGTGAATGGCTGCCATTGGTTTTCAAGTAGCTCCCTATAACCATTTCCAGTCAATGATCGGTTCAGTTGGATTAGAGCACCCAGTCCACTGCATGTCAACACTTGCCACACAACTATGGACTCACCACCAGTTTGCACCGTGTCTTGTTGATAACTTGGGTCTAGGGCTTCGTGCGGCCTGCGCTACACTCGAACCCTACCATCACTTTTCATCAACTAAAATCGGTACTCATCTGACCAGGCCACGGTTTTCCAGTCGTCTAGGGTCCACCTAATATGGTCACGAGCCCAGGAGAAGCGTTGCAGGCGATGTCGTGCTGTTAGCATAGGCACTCACGTCGGTCCCCTGCTGCCGTAGACCATTAACGTCAAATTTCACCGAACTGTCCTAACTTTCGTCATGCATCCCACATTGATTTCTGCGGTTATTTCACGCAGTGTTGCTGTTAGCACTGCAGATTCTAAAAATATCTCCAAAAAAATTTGGTCGTACGTAAAATCTATGAACGCTACAAATAATTCAATACCTTCTCTTGCTAACAGTATGGGTAATGTAACCGATGATGATAAGCAGAAGGCCGAAATTCTAAACCTATCTTTCAAAAACACGTTTACGGTAGAGGACTGCATCATCATTCCCCCTTTAAATTATCGAACAAACGGGATGGCTAACATAGTGTTTCGTGTATCTGGGATTGTAAAACAGTTAAGATCTTTAGACGCCACCAAGGCATTCTGGCCCAGAAGGTATCCCCGTAAGATTTTATGTTGACTATGCTGAGGGAATTAGATTAGAAAATGAGACACTTAAAGTAGTAAAGGAGTTTTGCTATTTGGGGAGCAAAATAACTGATGATGGTTGAAGTAGAGAGGATATAAAATGTAGACTGGCAATAGCAAGGAAACCACTTCTGAAGAAGAGAAATTTGTTAACATCGAGTATAGATTTAAGTGTCAGGAAGTCATTTCTGAATGTATTTGTATGGAGTGTAGCCATGTATGGAAGTGAAACATGGACGATAAATAGTTTGGACAAGAAGAGAATAGAAGCTTTCGAAATGTGGTGCTACAGAAGAATGCTGAAGATTAGATGGGTAGATCACATAACTAATGAGGAGGTATTGAATAGAATTGGGGAGAAGAGAAGTTTGTGGCACAACTTGACCAGAAGAAGGGATCGGTTGGTAGGACATGTTCTGAGGCATCAAGGGATCACCAATTTAGTATTGGAGGGCAGCGTGGAGGGTAAAAATCGTAGAGGGACACCAAGAGATGAATACACTAAGCAGATCCAGAAGGATGTAGGTTGCAGTAGGTACTGGGAGATGAAAAAGCTTGCACAGGATAGAGTAGCATGGAGAGCTGCATCAAACCAGTCTCAGGACTGAAGACCACAACAACAAACAAACAACATGCTACATATATAGCACCATTCTTATCCATCACCTATCGGAGATCACTGGAACAGCGGAAAGTTCCACGGGACTGGAAGAAGGCCCAGGTCATAGCAATCTATAAAAAGAGTAAAAAAAAGGATGCACATAATTACCGGCCAATTTCACTGACATCGATTTGTTGCAGAATCGTGGAACACATTTTGTGTTCAGACACAATGACCTTTCTAGACTCTGAGAAGCTCATCTGCAAAAACCAGCACGGTTTTAGGAAACAGCGGTCATGCGAGACACAGCTGGCCCTCTTTGTGCATGATATACAACAGGCTCTAGATACCGGCTCCCAGGTTGATGCCACATTTCTCGACTTACAAAAGGCGTTCGACTCAGTTCACCACTGTAGCTTGCTCCAAAAAAATGCGCGCTTACGGCCTATCCGATGGCATATGCGGCTGGATAGATAGTTTTCTAACAGACAGGGAGCAGTATGTCGTAACTTCAAGCGTAACTTCAGGTGTGCCCCAGGGCAGCGTAGTAGGTCCGCTGCTTTTTGTGATATACATAGACGATCTGATTGATGGTATTGACAGCGGCATTAGACTGTTTGCCGATGATGCTGTAGTCTACAGGAAAGTAGTACCACATGAAAGTTGTGAACAAATCAATGAGGATTTGCAGAAAATAAATGCGTGGTGTAATGACTGGCAGCTATCTCTCAATATTAGTAAGTGTAGCCTACTGCGTATAACAAGGTGAAGATCCCCATTAATGTACGAGTACAAAATAAATGGCCAGTCTTTGGAAGAGGTAACACCCGTCAAGTATCTGGGTGTGACTATTCGAAATGATCTCAAATGAAATGATCAGATTACACAAATAACGGGCAAGGCGAATTCTAGATTGCGGTTTATTGGTAGAATCCTGAAGCGATGCAGTCCTTCAACAAAGGAAATAGCTTACAATACGTTAGTTCGTCCAGTCTTAGACTACTGTTCGTCTGTAGGGGACCCTTACCAGTTGGGTCTGATTCAAGAGATTGAGAAGGTCCACAGAAGAGCGGCAAGATTCGTAACGGGTACATTTAGCCATCGCGAGAGCGTTACAAATCTCATAGAAAGTTTTAAGCGCAACACACTTGCAAATAGACGGCGAGCTAAACAGAAGGGGATCACTAAATTCCGAAATCCGATCTTCACCGAGGATGTAGAGCATATATTATGACCACCAACTTTCAAATCGCGCAATGATCACCATTCAAAGATAACGGAAATTAGAGCTCGTACTGAGGCGTTCAGACAGTCGTTTTTCCCTCGCACGATCCGCGAGTGGAACAGACGGGGGGAAATATGACTTTGGCCCGAATTGTGCCCTCCGCCACACACCGCTTGGTGGCTAGCGGAGTAAATATGTAGATGTAGACAACACTACGCAAATGTCGCTGCTCCCGGTTGTTAAGTATAAAGGCCATCGGACACTGCGTTGTTCGTGGTGATAGGTAAGTAATGCGTGAAATTTGGTAATTTCGGCACACTTTTCACACTGTAGATCTCGTAATACTGAATTTTTTAACGAGTTCCGAAATTCCCGTTGTGCGGACATAATCACGTCGGAAACCTTTTCACATGAATCAACTGGGTACAAATGACAGTTCTGCTATTGAACTGCCCTTTTATACCTTGTGTATGCGATGCTACCGCCATCTATAAATGTATATATCGCTATCCCATGACTTGTCACCTCACTGTAAGTACCACGTTCCCAGAAGTACAGTTCCTGCTTTCTTGTCTGATGCGTTTAATGCTGAGCCCTGAACCCCCATTTCGAAGCTAATACGAGGGTGAGTCAAATGAAAACCTTAGGTATTTTTTTAAATATTATTTATTGTGCAGAAGTGGTACAAAGCTGTATCACTTTTCAACATATTCTCCTCCACTCTCAATGCAAGTTCTTCAGCTCTTACAAAATGAAAAAATTCCTTTAGAAAAAAATTATTTTCGTAGTTCGCGCAACCAGTCATGCACAGTGTGTCGTACCTCTTCATCAGAACGGAACTTCTTTCCTCCTACTGCGTCTTTGAGTGGTCCAAACATATAGAAATCACTTGGGGCAAGGTCTGGTGAATATGGTGGATGAGGAAGACTCTCAAAATGCAGGTCTGTGATTGTTGCAACTGTTGTACGGGCAGTGTGGGGCCTTGCATTGTCGTGTTGCAAAAGGACACCTGTTGACAGCAATCCACGTCGCTTTGATATGACTGCAGGCCGCAGATGATTTTTTAGGAGGTCTGTGTATGATGCACTGGTGACAGGCATGTAATGCTCCAAAATGATGCTTTTTTCGTCCCAAAAGAGAGTCAGCACAACCTTCCCTGCTGATGGTTCTGTTCGAAACTTCTTTGGTTTTGGTGATGAGGAATGGCGCCATTCCTTGCTCGCTCTCTTCGTTTCCTGTTGGTGGAAGTTAACCCAGGTTTCGTCCCCAGTAACGATTCTTGCAAGGAAACCATCACCTTCTTGCTCAAAGCGCCGAAGAAGTTCTTCACAAGCATCAACACGTCGTCTTCTCATTCCAGGAGTCATCTGCCGTGGTACCCATCTTGCAGACACTTTGTGAAACCGGAGCACACCATGCACAATGTGGTGTGCTGACCCATGACTAGTCTTTAAACATGTTGTAATGTCATTCAGTGTCACTCGGCGGCTTTCCTTCACTATGGCTTCAGCTGCTGCAGTGTTCTGTGGAGTCACAACTCGTTGTGCCTGACCTGGACGAGGAGCATCTTCCACTGAAGTCACACCATTTGGGAACTTCCTACTCCATTCGTAGATTTGCTGCTGTGACAAACATGCATCACTGTACTGAACCTTCATTCGTCGATGTATTTCTATAGGTTTCACACCTTCACTACGCAAAAACCGAATAACAGAACGCTGTTCTTCCCTGGTGCAAGTCGCGGCCATCTTTATACGGATACTGCGACAGCATGTGTGCATCTGCACTATGCTGCCACCTACAGGCCATTCTGCACGCTGTTTGTAGAACGCTTACCAACTTACAGGATAACGGCGCGAAATTTCGATTTGTTATTACAAATTTAAGGTTTTCATTTAACTCACTCTCGTATTTTCAGTCCTGCATCCCACATAGTTAAATATGACGAAATATTAAAGCTGTTCGATACTGAATTTTCGAATTATGTTTCTTGCAAGTGCACTAAAAGACACTGTAATATAGTTGGTGTTGATATTCATGTTTCTTTATTAAAAACTACAGTCATGCTAAAATTATACTGCCACCAGAAATCTTGTTACTTTCTTTCTCAAATTTACTAAGCAGGTGTGCATTTCTTGTCAGTAATGGAACCCGAATATACTGACAGTACTCCACTAATTTTCGTCATTTGTATACTTCCGTGAATTACTATGAAACTTCATATCATCTTTCACTAATTACTCAACAGTATTTTTTACTCATACGCAAATAATATCCACATATCAGATAACAGAAATAAAAGCACGAAACCTTTAACTACCAGCAACCTTGAAAGCTGATATTACATTCCTGTTAAAACACACATCATGTTGTCGTGGATCTGGACAAAAATCATATAGAATAAAAACAGACAGTTCATGTTGTCGGCACTTACTATGCAGAATGAAATCTTACGCCACATCATTTTGTCATTAGCTGTGTGCTTTCCATACTGCAAGAAACTTTTTTATATTGACCAAGAACAGTAGCAAAATTATTTGCATGCACCTTTCATAAACTCACTTGTATTTTAAATTAAGTGTAGCAGTTTTTTTCTAATGTACATTAAAGAAAGTGAATTGCTGTTTAGTACAATTTATTTTGTCTATGACTATACTTTTGCTACATTATTTTGAAAAATCAATCTTTTTTCGTGCCAGATGGACCTGCGGACGCACTACCCTTATAACTTTTTAATGTGTTGTCATATTCACTGATGTGGGCATTGTAAATGCTTATTTTAGCTTTGCAGTAATTACATCACAACACCTACGATTCACAATGTCAAGTAATATTCAAATTATTTTATTAATAACATTCATTTTTGTGTTTCCATAAACAACTGTTTCCAACAACCAATTCTCAGACATTTTTAACAACTACGAAACACACACAAGGTAAAATTATTCACACGGAAAAAGAAAACCGCGATGGTGCTTTGAAATTCAGTCACGAGATGGCAGTCGGAAGACGCTAATCGGTGGTGGGGGAAGAAAACTGGCGTCGCAAAGCTAAAGTTAAAGTAACTCTAACTTTTGTGGCATGAGTAAAAGTGGCATCACTCGAATGTGGCCACACGCAACTTCAGTGGCGCCACTCGAGTGGTAGCTAAGTCCCGCCACTTTTGTTGCATGTTCAAACCAGTCTTTACACCAGTATAATTTATAGATAACTTCTACACTGACTGCCATTACTGAAAAGCCAAACACAAGTTTATTTTTCAAAAAAGTAAATCACACAAATGGCTACCATCACTGGCGAAGCATTACAGAAGATCTCTGTTGGTCCATCATGGCCAGAGGACATCGGCGTGGTAGCAACCTATCACGTCTTCGAATTAAGCAATTGTATAACGATTGAATTCAGAATATCCAGTGATTTATTGCGCTATGCGACGAGTTCGTTTATTTGGATAAATGTGTATGGGGCCTGAAGATGGCATAATGAAATGCCGAAACTGGTAGGCTTCAGAATAAAATAAAATAATTTCTTAAAGTCAATTTCTGTTGGTGAATTTTATTGACATTGACATTACAGAAGACCTCTGCGGAAATTCCTCATTATGTTCTTCATCATTTCTTGAGGAATCGCCAGGGCCAGTTAGACCCAAGCGACTCAAGCCGCCGCTTGGGGGCACCAAGCTGAGACTTCACCAGAGACGACCCAACTGTTAAGATTTCTACACAGAAATCACAATTAGCAGCGCCCACTTCGGGCAATTAGCGAAGAAGGTCGTCCACGTACCAAGTGCAAGATCTGTATCACCATTAGTAGAGAAACTGAAGAGGGACAAGTGTACAATGAGAGAGGGTGAAAAGGGGGGGGGGGGCGTCAATTAATTAATCCCTTGTGTGGAAAAATATTCATGAACCATCCTCATCTCTTCCCGGATTGCGGTTATCATCTCATATGCTTCGACATCTACATCCCGGAAGCCACCTTACGGTGTGTGGCGGAGGGTATTTCGTGTACAAGTGTAACTTCCTCCTCTTTCCTGTTCCAGTTGCATATGCTTCACGGGAAGAACGACTGCTGGTAAGCATCCGTGTGGGCTCGAATCTAATTTTGTCTTCATGGGCATTCCGCGAGATATACGCAGGAGGGAGCGATGTATTGGCTGACTCTTCCACGAACGTACGCTGTAAGGACTTTGAAAACAGACCATACCATTTTCTTTTATTTCACGTCTGTGGTCACAAACTTGTAGGTCTCCAGACTTCCAGTTCCGGTCAGCAATGACCATCTTCAGATCTGCAGCAAAATTTGGGAAAAACACAAGATACAACAAGCAGATTATCTACAGATTAAAACAATAAATAGACCACGATGAAAAGTATTACCGACATACATGTGAATTTGTGCATTTTAAATATGATGAGGTATACCTGTCATTTATTCGTTTCCAACTTGGTAAAACAAGTGGCATGTTAGAACCCCGAAAACAACTTTTTTACCTTTCCAGCTTCTTCTCTCAATATTACTTTCAACGGACTTTAATTTTTAATTGTCAGCGCTCTGTCTGTACCATTATTACAGTTATTATGTACTGATCATGTATTACACATATTGTAAAATTAATATACTGTAGATTGGCTGGTTAGATTTAATAGTGAACCTGAAGACTTTAATTTTTGTATGTGAAATGAATGCACAAGTAAATATAGATTTAACCTGTTATTTTTGGACCTCAGCTCCGCATCGAAACCTCATAAATTTTTCCCTCATTCTCCATCATCCGCCAAAGTCCATGTTATCATCACGAAGCGCCCGCGTACGTGAGGAGGAGTGCAGCTTGTGTAGGGGAGACGTACCTGGTTCGCCCAGCAGGCGCATGCGGAAGTCTATGTAGCTCTCCCTCTCGTAGATGCGTGCGGCGCGCGCTCCCTTCAGCCGCACCACGCCCTCGCCCACCACGTGGAAGTGCAGACCTGCAACACGCCAAGGCAGGCGTCACATCATCCACTGTCATCTGTCACAAGGCGTTTCTGAGTACCAACAACTACACTCCTGGAAATGGAAAAAAGAACACATTGACACCGGTGTGTCAGACCCACCCTACTTGCTCTGGACACTGCGAGAGGGCTGTACAAGCAATGATCACACGCACGGCACAGCGGACACACCAGGAACCGCGGTGTTGGCCGTCGAATGGCGCTAGCTGCCCAGCATTTGTGCACCGCCGCCGTCAGTGTCAGCCAGTTTGCCGTGGCATACGGAGCTCCATCGCAGTCTTTAACACTGGTAGCATGCCGCGACAGCGTGGACGTGAACCGTATGTGCAGTTGACGGACTTTGAGCGAGGGCGTATAGTGGGCATGCGGGAGGCCGGGTGGACGTACCGCCGAATTGCTCAACACGTGGGGCGTGAGGTCTCCACAGTACATCGATGTTGTCGCCAGTGGTCGGCGGAAGGTGCACGTGCCCGTCGACCTGGGACCGCACCGCAGCGACGCACGGATGCACGCCAAGACCGTAGGATCCTACGCAGTGCCGTAGGGGACCGCACCGCCACTTCCCAGCAAATTAGGGACACTGTTGCTCCTGGGGTATCGGCGAGGACCATTCGCAACCGTCTCCATGAAGCTGGGCTACGGTCCCGCACACCGTTAGGCCGTCTTCCGCTCACGCCCCAACATCGTGCAGCCCGCCTCCAGTGGTGTCGCGACAGGCGTGAATGGAGGGACGAATGGAGACGTGTCGTCTTCAGCGATGAGAGTCGCTTCTGCCTTGGTGCCAATGATGGTCGTATGCGTGTTTGGCGCCGTGCAGGTGAGCGCCACAATCAGGACTGCATACGACCGAGGCACACAGGGCCAACACCCGGCATCATGGTGTGGGGAGCGATCTCCTACACTGGCCGTACACCACTGGTGATCGTCGAGGGGACACTGAATAGTGCACGGTACATCCAAACCGTCATCGAACCCATCGTTCTACCATTCCTAGACCAACAAGGGAACTTGCTGTTCCAACAGGACAATGCACGTCCGCATGTATCCCGTGCCAGCCAACGTGCTCTGGAAGGTGTAAGTCAACTACCCTGGCCAGCAAGATCTCCGGATCTGTCCCCCATTGAGCATGTTAAGGACTGGATGAAGCGTCGTCTCACGCGCTCTGCACGTCCAGCACGAACGCTGGTCCAACTGAGGCGCCAGGTGGAAATGGCATGGCAAGCCGTTCCACAGGACTACATCCAGCATCTCTACGATCGTCTCCATGGGAGAATAGTAGCCTGCATTGCTGCGAAAGGTGAATATACACTGTACTAGTGCCGACATTCTGCATGCTCTGTTGCCTGTGTCTATGTGCCTGTGGTTCTGTCAGTGTGATCATGTGATGTATCTGACACCAGGAATGTGTCAATAAAGTTTCCCCTTCCTGGGACAATGAATTCACGGTGTTCTTATTTCAATTTCCAGGAGTGTATATAATGAAGGTGAGGGCGACATGAACGTTAACTGCAAAAAATTCTGACTGGCCGTTGGTGCGTTTTGAGATGTCATTTGGGTATATGGTATACAAGGTTGGTACAATTATCTAGCCCTGGGCATTCTTACGGCGATTTGGTTTAACTTGCAACAGAACGCCTGCGGTCATTATACGCTGAAACAGGTACACCTGCCTAATATCGTGTAGGGCCCCCGCGAGCACGCAGAAGTGCCGCAGCGGGGCGTGGCTTGGACTCGACTAATGTCTGAAGTAGTGCTGGAGGAATTGATACAATCAATCCTGCAGGACTGTCCTTAAATCCGTAAGAGCACGAGAGGACGCAGATCTCTTCTGAACAGCACGTTGCAACGCATCCCTGATATGCTCAGTAATGTTCAAGTACGGGGAGTTTGCATCATTATAGAGCCGCCACCAACTTGAACAGTCTCCTGCTGACATGCAGGGTCCATGGATTCGTGAGTTTGGTCAAAATGTTCAAATGTGTGTGAAATCTTATGGGACTTAACTGCTAAGGTCATCAGTCCCTAAGCTTACACACTACTTAACCTAAATTATCCTAAGGACAAACACATACACCCATGCCCGAAACTCCCCCGGGACCAGCCGCACAGCGTGTTTGTCTCCATACCCGTACACAGTATTTAAAACGAGACTCGTCCGAGCAGGCAACATGTTTCCAGTCGTCAACAGTCCAATGTCGGTGCTGACGGTCCCAGGCGACGCGTAAAACTTTGTGTTGCGCAGTCATCAAGGCTACACGAGTGGACCTTCTGCTCCGAAAGCCCATATCGATGATGTTTCGTTGAGTGGTTCGCACGCTGACACTTATTGATAGCCCAGCATTGAAAACTGCAGCCGGCCGGAGTGGCCGAGCGGTTCTAGGCGCTTCAGTCTGGAACGGCGCGACCGCTACGTTCGCAGGTTCGAATCCTGCCTCGAGCATGGATCTGTGTGATGTCCTTAGGTTAGTTAGGTTTAAGTAGTTCTAAGTTCTAGGGGACTGATGACCTCAGAAATTAAGTCCCATAGTGCTCAGAGCCATTTGAATCATTTTTGAAAACTGCAGCACTTTGCAGAAGGCTTGCAAATCTGTCACGTTGAACGATTCTCTTCTGTCGTCGCTGGTCCCGTTCTTGTGGATCTTTTTCCGGTCGCAGTGATGTCCGAGATTTGATGTTTTACCGGATTCCTGATATTCACGGTACACTCGTGAAATGGGCGTATGGAAAAATCCCCTCTTGATTGCTCCCTCAGAGCTCCCTCCTATCACTCGTGCGCCGACTATAACACCGCGTTCAAACTCACCTAAATCTTGATAAACTGCCATTTTAGCAGCAGTAACAGATGTAACAACTCCGACAGACACTTATTGTCTTACATAGGCGTTGCCGACCGCAGGGCCAGTATACATATCTGTGTATTTGAATACGCATGCCTATACCAGTTTCTTTGGCGCTTCAGTATATCAATAACTGAACTCCCTATTGTCGCTTTAGGCCGCTAATAACAAGAGTCCACTTATTACCAAATCCTTTTTTTTTTAAATTTACGCAGTAGCGAACCTTGAGGGCATCTTACTTCGGTTCAGCTTAACTTAGTCTAATTTTTCTCTGATATTCTCGTGAAGTGCCATTCCGAAAGTGTGTTAATAAAAAATGTTTCAACAACAAGTTGAAAAATATCTCATAAAATATATATTATTTTTTAGTTTTTAAATTCTTACAATGAAATAATTAATATGCAAGAGAATCATGTCATAATATTTGTATATCACGTCGAAGAATAGAGAGTGAATATCGGTTGCAATTCAAAGATAGTGTATACGAGAAATGTTGAAGAAAATCTGTAAACCTCATTCATTTCTTTATAAAACAAAAGAGTTTCCTCGATTTATTTATTTTTCTCAATGTGCCAGGAAGGAAGCCAACATTACAAAGCGTACTCTTGTTATAAGTGGTCTTACGGTCACGCTAAGTTATTCTTACCCTGATGTCTTTAAGATCACTCTTACAGGGCGAATAGGCAAGCTCGAAAGGCTGAGACGTGCAGTGATCTATCTCACTCACCAAACTCGTTGATCGTATCATCTTGCGAGTGTTCTAACAGCTTCTCGCTTCCCACTTTTTCCGATCATGCGACTCAGTCCTTCTTGTAGTTCTCTGGCATCCATCGCGTCCCGGACCTCTCGACTTCAGCTCCTCCAACATCTTCCTCGCTTTCTTCTTTCCGCTGGAGTCCACTGCCACACGTTCTTTGGCCATCGGCTATCATCTGCACTTTCTACATGTCCATAACATTTTAGGCGATTCACTTCTATGGTGTCTATTATTAAATTATACACGCCCATAGCCTTTCTTGTTTGGGTGCTTGGTATACGGCCCAGCCTGGAGATGCCACAACTTCGTCTACAAAAGTCCATCTCCAGTCCAAGCAAGCTGTTTCTCTGACGCGTGTTTGTTACCCACGTTTCTGCCCCGTACGTAGCGATGTTTACAACAGCTGAAGGATGTATCGCCTGTTTGCTCGTTTTTGTTATTCCAAAGGGCAGAGTTCAGTCGAAATACGGCCCTCCTGCCGTGTACTTTTTCCATTTGATCGTAACCCCAGTTACTTAAGGCACTTGCAACCGCTGATCTTACTGACTTCAAACTTCAGATCCACTGATTCACCATTTTTAAGTTGGGCACTGAAATCAGTACAGTAAGTACAGTAGGAGCAAAATTGATAGTGGAGCATATCATTGATGTCTACAGTATTTAGTATCAGATTGATTGGGGTTAACCCGCAGCATAATCCGACCATTGGATCGGCAGATATTTGAATTTTAATTGAGCGCCAGCGTCGACAACCAAGAACAACGATTGTAGTGCGGTGGTCCCGTTAACATGCAAGTCACCCAGGCGAGCCGGCGTGAGGTGTTAGCAACAAGCCAGGGACAGGAAAAGTAGTCCACCCATAAATACACATTTTTACGAGATTAGCATGCTCGAAAAATTGTTTCAAGAAGTGTTTTCAGGAGCTTCCACTGGAGAAAAAAAAGGGTTCAAATGTATGTGAAATCTTATGGGACTTAACTGCTAAGGTCATCAATCCCTAAGCTTACACACTACTTAACCTAAATTATCCTAAGGACAAACACACACACCCATGCCCGAGGGAGGACTCGAACCTCCGCCATGATCAGCCGCTCAGTCCGTGATTGCAGCGCCGAAGACCGCTCGGCTAATCCTGCGCGACTTCCACTGGAGAAAGCATTTCACGACAAGATATCGACAATATTATAAATATTAGGAAAGGAACTTGTATGACGTCACAATTGGTGGAAAAGTCTGCAATAGAGGTCACAGACCATTGTGCAGAGTAGAACATGTCACATGCTGGCTGAGGTATGACCGGTTTCTCATGGCAATTCCGCCTCGCTAATACAATAAAGCTTTGTAACTGTTTATTTCATGCTGACAAAGTCTGAGTATGAATAGTTTCGTAGGCAGTAGCTCTAATTGGTATACTGAAAGTATATTTTTGGTTGCGACAATATCTACAGACTTAGAGGTTGGTAACGTAAAAGAACAAACGTTAAGGCACGTCATTGCGAAATCTCACATCATGCTGTCGACGAGTTGGATGATGCTTATTATCTGGTTGTGAAATCTCCAGTGTTGTATTAAATGGTCGCTAATGATGTTTTGGTCACGACTGTCCTTTTATCGTCCTTGAGAATATCTTGCGTCCCTTTGGTAAGCAGATTGAGAACTATCCTGGGGTGTCGTTGTCCAAGTGCCGTGCGGCAGTAGCAGTATTTTTGGAATCTTTAATTTAAAAGTGTTTCTCGGACAGTTAGAATTAGCGTCTACTGTAGAGGCTCCATGAATTCTGATGTGTAGCAATAATATCTTTGCATTTCTCTTGTGACGAATGCACACCAAAGTAACAGCAGGACATGGGGCTTCAACAATATAGTGTGTTTTAGCAGATCATCGTGTTATTTCTGCCATGGTGTACGAACCTATTCCTGAGATGTGTTGTCTTATGGAAAAGAT
Source organism: Schistocerca serialis cubense (assembly GCF_023864345.2). Lineage (NCBI taxonomy): Eukaryota > Metazoa > Arthropoda > Insecta > Orthoptera > Acrididae > Schistocerca > Schistocerca serialis. Next base: position 172,596,466 of record NC_064643.1, on the reverse strand, counting down.
TAATTAGGTCACCACAGACGTGTCGCAGCTTTGGAAACTCCGCGGACCAGGTAAGGTCAGGTAAATTTAACAGCTCGTTTACGCGCGGCTGGACCAGGAACCCACATAACCAGGAAACTCGGTCTCAGTTATCACTCTACCACGACCTCCATATTCGGCTGCTGGCAGAATGTTTCAACATAATGTTATAGGCGTAATTTTCTGCATCTTCCTCCCATCTGACTAAATCGATGTATTAATTCTTCATGGGCCAATAGTCTAAGAGGTTTCTGAGGAGTGCAGTACATAGTATTGAAACATCAACGGAGAGAGGGGAGAATGTTACAAGGCTACAGTCAAATCAAAACTATTTCAAAATTAATGAGATATGATTGAAACACAATGGATTGCGGCAAAGATCTGAATAACGTGATCACTGTGTCGCTGGAAACAGTAACATGTAAAAGGGGCGAACAAAAAGATTCCGTTCGAAGGCCGTACAGTCCAGAACAGGTATGCCAGTCACGCAAAATCGCCGTGAGCATTGAGCAAATCGTCCCACCAACGCAACAGGTTGAAGACACCCGTTCTGTGAAACACCATGTCCTGTTGCGTGAAGAGATGCGTAACTGCCTGCTGCAAATCCGCGTCCGACAAAATCGTCCATCCTTCAACACCTTTTCTATAGGACCGAAGGAGTGATAACCGCGTGGGGAGAGATCAGGAAGATAGGACGTAAACTCCAGTGTCTCCCACTTGAATTGGCGTAACTTCTACGTTACTACATTTGTGATATATGGACGTGCGTTATCAAGAAACAGCAAACCTTTTCGTTGCTTTTCGACAGTAATCCTGCCTCATACACATTCTTCACTCCCTGATGGGTGTCTACCCGTGTTTGTACTTCGACAGCCAAAAAAATGTTCAAATGGCTCTGAGCACTACGGGACTTAACATATGGGGTCATCAGTCCCCTAGAACTTAGAACTACTTAAACTTAACTAATCTAAGGACATCATACACATCCATGGCCGAGGCAGGATTCGAACCTGCGACCGTAACGGCAGCGCGGTTTCGGACTGAAGCGCCTAGAGCTGCACGGCCACAACGGCCGGCCTTCGACAGTCAAGGAAAGAATAACAGCACGTCGATCCTGTTTCAACGCATTTGGTAATAACGTCGTCATACGAGGATAATCCAAAAAGTAAGGTCTCCTATTTTTTTATAAGTACATGTTTATTTCTACAATGGTTCACATCAGTTTACAGCTTGAACATTTATCTATTTTTCGTCATAATCACCATTTCTGTCGATGTATTTTTGTAGACGCTGTGGCAGTTTTTGTATGCCCATGTCATACCAGCTCGCCGCCATGCTGTTCAGAAAGTTATGAACCTCTTCTTTTCCGATAAAACTGTGAGTGGTGCTTCGGGAAACCTCAGGAACCAACGTGCAGAGGTCATCCAGGGTGATCCGCCGATCTTCACGCATGCTTTGCTCAACCTTCAACACTGTCTCCTCAGAAACTGACGGTCTCCCGCTCCTTTGTTCGTCGTGTATTTCAGTCCGAGCAGCTGCAAACTCTCTACACTACTTACGAACATTTTTGACATCCGTGCGCGACTCACCATACACTTCCGTCAATTGGCGATGGATTTCAATCGGCGCAGTGCCCTTTGCGTTCAAAAACCGAATAGCTGCGCGCAATTCGCGCTTGGTGGTAACATCCAACGGGAGCTCCATTCTCAACGGCTGCCAAGCCAAGACTGAGCGCCTCAGCGCGGCGTGCGCATGTTTACACACAGAGCGTGAAGCACTCTTCACACAAACAGAGTTCTGTACCAAAAAAAATTGGAAATCTTACTTTTGGGATTACCCTCGTAGTTCACGTTTCCACATTCACCGCAAGCAGGTGGGAAAGACACGAATGCCACGTTAATGCCTTGCCTACATGTTAATGCTTATTCACTGATGAACCAAAAGATTACGACCGCCTGCTCGATAGCTTCTTGGGGGATTTCTCTAGCGCAATATATCAACGATTCTGCGTATCATCGATTCTACAGTTCGTTGGTAGATCTGTGAAGCTATGAGGTGCCAGGTGCCTACGCACAAGTCATGTAATTCCCGTGAATAATTGGCCGTTGATTTCGGTCCGCGGTGATGGCGCTCGATACCGACCCAGATGGGAGCGACCCCATTCACATCACGCGAATTTAGTGGCCAAGGCACGGACGTGATTTCACTATCATGCTCCTCGAACAACTGTAGCTCGATTCTGGTTGCGAGACATCGACAGTTATACGCCTGAAAGACGACATTGTCGTCAGGGAAGACATAAAATACGAATGGATGCAGTTGGTCCCCAGTTGATTACGTTTCTTCGATTACGACAACAGATCGCCTGAAAGACGACATTGTCGTCAGGGAAGACATAAAATACGAATGGATGCAGCTGGTCCCCAGCTGATTACGTTTCTTCGATTACGACAACAGATCGTATGCAAGTGCACATGAATGCCTGTTGTTGTTGGTCTTCAGTCCAGAGGCTGGTATGATGCAGCTGTCCATGCTACTCTCTCCTGTGCAAGCTTCTTCATCTCCCAGTACCTACTGCAACCTACATCCTTCTGAATCTGCTTAGTGTATTTATCTCTTCGTCTGCCTCTGCGATTTTTACCCTCCACGCTGCCCTCCAATACTAAATTGGTGATCCCTTGATGCCTCAGAACATGTCCTACCAACCGAACCCTTCTTCTAGTCAAGGTGTGCCACAAGCTCCTCTTCTCCCCAATTCTATTCAGTACCTCCTCATTAGTTATGTGATCTACCCATCTAATCTTCAGCATTCTTCTGTAGCACTACATTTCGAAAGCTTCTATTCTCTTCTTGTCCAAACTATTTATCGTCCACGTTTCATTTGCATACATGGCCACATTCCATACAAATACTTTCAGAAACGACTTCCTGACACTTAAATATATACTCGATGTTAACAAATTTCTCTTCTTCAGAAACGCTTTCCTTGCCATTGCCAGTCTACATTTTATATCCTCTTTACTTCGACCATCATCAGTTATTTTGCTCTCCAAATAGCAAAACTCCGTTACTGCTTTAAGTGTCTCATTTCCTAATCTAATACCCTCAGCATCACCCGACTTATTTCGACTACATTCCATTATCCTCGTCTTGCTTTTGTTGATGTTCATCTTATATCCTCCTGTCCATTCCGTTCAGCTACTCTTCCCGATCCTTTGCTGTCCCTGACAGAATTACAATGTCATCGGCGAACCTCAAAGTTTTTATTTCTTCTCCATGGATTTTACTTCCTACTCCGAATTTTTCTTTTGTTTCCTTTACTGCTTTCTCAATATACAGATTGAATAACATCGGGGATAGGCTACAACCCTGTCTTACTCCCTTCCCAATCACTGCTTCCCTTTCATGCCCCTCGACTTTTATAACTGCCATCTGGTTCCTGTACAAATTGCAAATAGCCTTTCGCTCCCTGTATTTTACCACTGACACCTTCAGAATTTAAAAGAGAGTATTCCAGTCAACATTGTCAAAACCTTTCTCTAAGTCTACAAATTCTAGAAATGTAGGTTTGCCTTTCCTTAATCTATTTCCTAAGATAAATCGCAGCGTCAGTATTGCCTCACAAGTTCCAACATTTCTACGGAATCCAAACTGATCTTCCCCGAATTTGGCTTCTAACAGTTTTTCCATTCGTCTGTAAAGAATTCGTGTTAGTATTTTGCAGCCGTGGCTTGTTAAACCGATAGTTCGGTAATTTTCACATCTGTCAACACCTGCTTTCTTTGGGATTGGAATTATTATGCCTTTCTTGAAGTCTGAGGGTATTTCGCCTGTCTCATACATCTTGCTCACCAGATGGTAGAGCTTTGACAGGGCTGGCTATCAGTAGTTTTAATGGAATGTTGTCTACTCCCGGGGGAATGCCTATAGTATAATACTGCTGGCACCAGTCTGCGTCCGTAGCGTGTTGCACGTTTCGAGCAGCCGTTCGCCTGGATGACTGCTTTTGTGGAGATGACCATGTACCTCGTGCAGCAAAAACCTGATTAATCGAAGCCAGACGTTTCCAGTGATACACGATCCAATCTCGATGATCCCATTACAGTCCTAACTGACGAAGTCGTTGGGCCAACTGTAAGACGTCATGTTCTCCTGACCTACATTGCTTACATATTCCGCCCTCACAATCATATTCCACACATCAAGACGCTTCATTCGAACCCAAACTCGATAACATAAAGAATTCATGTAAACAATATGCAAATAACTAGTAAATCGCAAGTGCACACCGAGATTGAAATACTCGAGGCTGGCATACACACACACATTCAAGACACGACGGCCATAAAAGCTTTTAGTTCGGGAGGGGCAAGCTGCACACCAGGAGGCTGGTCCCTTCAGAGGACAACTCAGCCTATCTGTGTCGGGCGGTGACCGCCCATAGAGCAGACAGCGTTTGCCCAAGTGAAAGGAAGAACGACCCCATGTTCAGCTTAAAAGCAAATTCCGCTACATTGTGTGGGAGCGCCCAGCCTATGCATTCTTCACAAATGTAGCACGCAGTTTCAGAGGTTTTCACAGGGAGACAGCAAACACCAAACGCCGATGCTACAGATTTCCGGATTGGTCGCCTTAAACAAAACGTCATTCTCCCGTTTTAGAAGAGCAATGCTGATTGGCAGATGATAATCCTGACGCCTTGAGCTGAAGGAGTAATGGAAGAGACCGAAAGATATACCCCTTCAGGTCTGGCGTGGAGAGGGGCTGTTCCGTTGTCGCTCTTGGAGCGAGAACACGTAACAAAAGCGTGCGCGCTCGTACGTGTGCTCAAAGAGCGAGGAACATGTCTCTCCTCAGTACTTCTCTGGGAAAGCACCTCTGTCGAGAGCGAATCAGAGTGCGACTCTATATTGAGTCCTTGCGATTAAGCGTTGTTCACTGTGTTGGCCGACACACTCATTTGTGCGGTGTGAACGGACAGAGTTACAGTTAAACGCCTGCGAGCGAATTTTTGAGTGGCATAGTGGTGAACTGGTTGTCTGACTAGTGTACCACGGTAATAGTTAGACTAGGGGCGAATAGGAGTCCTTGACTTCATCAAGGCGTAGAGAGAGTTTGATTGGCGAAGGTCAATCCAGATAGAACGAGAGTTATCTTATTTGTCAGCAGCGAGTGGCGCAGACAGCAGTCATCACAGCTTACGGTATTGTGCGCTACAGCTATTGCGAGCCCCATATTTCCTCCACAACAGTACACTTCACTGCATTTCACACGCAACAGCCTCGACCGTGCCTAGCAACATTCTAACGGATAATTATTCAAGTTGAGTAGGTGTGGCTCTCAGCCATTCTGCCAAGTCAACAACAATCTTAAACTTTGTATAGATATTTCACTAGCGAATCCTATCCTTAAGAGGTAACTTCACATTCAGAACAGAACCCGGAAATAACTTGTTCAGTTCATAACTAAAAGTGCCATTGTGATTTCTCAGCATTTTTGCAAAATAAATAATAATTTTCGTTAGTTTCATGTTTTTCTTACACTAACTAGCACTACTCCAGTACCCAAGTATCCCACTAGTTACGTAAGAAATGTTGTGAATTTTTGTGTCATTTCCTTACAGCGGACGACTCCAGAAGATGTTTATTGCTGAAAGTTTTTCAGGCATTTCTCTTTAGAACGTTAGGAGCGTCTGTCTGACTTGTGTAGTAGTGTGGGGGTGGAAATTGCATCTTGCAGGAGCCACAGGGTAAAGGGTGCATCTCAGATTAATCCGTTGCGCAGAATGACAGAATAGCACCCACACGCTCACACAACGCGCGAACATGAAGGAGTCCTCTGCTGCAGAGCCCCTTGTTCAACGATGTGCGTTGAATGGTGTGCTCCAAAACACATGTGCCTCCACCGGCACTGTGTTCTTTCGCCATAAGTGCCAGAAATCGGCATCTATCCTACTTTACAGACCAGAAAAGCCTCCAAATCCCAGATTCTGTGAAGAGTCGTGTATTAAGTCCGACCAGTTAGCTCCTACTGATAGTTTCACTGTCCTATCACTTTACGTAGAGGCTCACGACAGCTGCAAGTGGACATTCGACCAGCCGGCCGTAGTGGCCGAGCGGTTCTAGGCGCTTCAGCCCGGAACCGCGCTGCTGCCACGGTCGCAGGTTCGAAACCTGCCTCGGGCATGGATGTGTGTGATCTCCTTAGGTTAGTTAGATTTAAGTAGTTCTAAGTCTAGGGGACTTATGATCTCGGATGTTAGGTCCCATAGTGCTTAGAGCCATTTGAACCATTCGACCAGCTTCGCCGTGTTCGAGATACTCGTTCACTGCGTAATAATAATATGCCCTTTGGTAAAGTCGCTTATGTCAGTGGATTTCTCCATTACCAGCGCATATTTTCGCTAGGGTAGTTCCCGATCCGTCTCTGCTCGGCTACCATACTTTTATTACTGTGGCACGTGACTGCAAAGCCACCAGGAGGCGTCCAACCTTGCAGTGGACAATGTGTAAGCAGACTGTTTAGGTTTTTATGTTTGTACCGCCACGTAGCGCTCTGTATAAAATCACTGACTGTGCTGTGTGCAGTCCGTGGCTGGTTTGCGATGTTGGAATATTTGCTATTTTAGTGTTGGCCAGTTGGATGTGAACAACGGGTAGCGTTGCGCAGTTGGAGCTGAGCCGCCTGCAGTGGTGGATGTGGGGAGAGGGATGGCAGAGTTTTGAGAGCGGACAATCTGGACGTGTGTCCGTCAGATAAACGAAATTTGTAAGACCGGATGTCATGAACTGATATACATATTATGACTTCTGAACACTATTACGGGCCGGCTGGTGTGACTGAGCGGTTCTAGGCGCTTCAGTCTGGAACCGCGGGACCGCTACGGTCGCAGGTTCGAATCCTGCCTCGGGCATGGATGTGTGTGATGTCCTTAGGTTAGTTAGGTTTAAGTAGTTCTAAGTTTTAGGGGACTGATGACCTCAGATGTTGTCCCATAGTGCTCAGAACCATTTGAACCAACACTGTTAAGGTAAATAAATTGTTTGTTCTCCATCAAAATCTTTCATTTTTTAACTATGCCTATCAGTAGTTAGTATCTTAAGTAGTTAGAATCTTTTATTTAGCTGGCAGTATTGGCGCGCACTGTATTGCAGTGGTTTGAGCAACGAAGATTTTTGTGAGGTAAGTGAGTCATGAAAGGTATAGGCTATTGTTAGTCAGGGTCATTCTTTCGTAGGGATTATTGAAAGTCAGAATGCGCTGCGCTAAAAAATTTTTAAAAAATGTGTCGGTTTACTGTTGATCAGAATAAGTAAAGAGATAAATGTCTGAGTACGTTCAGTTTTGCTCAGTTGTTTCAAAATCAAATAACGTAGATATTTACCAGCATTGTCGTTCTTAATTTTTCTAAGGGAATGTTTCAAATGTTTTGGCTCATCATTGGCGCATTGGGGTCGCGCTACGCTGTATATACGCTGCACCAACGCCCTCAGAAGGAAACTTTTCGATCGCTCCTTACAATATGTTCACATATTTCCCTTGTAAGGTTTGCATACTGTTCCAATCCAATTTTCATCACAACTTGGCGTCTTCTATTTTTGGGGAATGTGGTTCTATAATCACTGAATGTATTAAGATACAGGTTCGTTACAATTATAGTTTCGCTACTTAAACTTGTGTAGATGGAAAACTACACAGGTGACAAGAGTCATGGAATAGCCATACATACACATACAGATGGCGTTAGTAATGCGTACACAGGGTATAGAAGGGAAGTGACTTGACACAGCTGTCATTGGTACTCAGGTGATTTATGTGAAATGGGTTCCGGCGTGATTATGGCAGCACGACGGCAATTAAAAGACTTTGAATGTGGAATGGTAGCTGGAGCATGGCGCATGGGACATTCCATTTTGGAAATTGTTATGGAATTCAATGTTTACGGACGGACAGTGTCAAGAATGTGCTGAGAATCCAAATTTCAGTTATTACCTCTCATCACCGACAAAGCAGTGGTCGACGGCCTTCACTTAACGACCGAGGGCAGCGGCGTTTGTCAAGTTGTCAGTGCTAACAGACACGCAACAATGCCCGAAATAACAGCAGAAGTCAATGTGAGACGTATCTGTTAGCACAGTGCGGCGAAATTTGGCGTTAATGGGCTGTGGCAGCAGACGACCGACGCGAGAGCCTTTGCTAACAGCACGACATCGCCCGCAGCGCCTCCGGGGCTCGTGGCCATATCGGTTGGGCCCCAAGACGACTGGAAAACCGTGGCCTCGTCAGATGGGTCCCCCTATCAGTTGGTAAGAGCTGATGTTGGGCTCGAGTGTGGCGCTGACCCCACGAAGCCATGCGTTGAAGCTGCCAGGTACTGTGCAAGCTGGTGGTGACTCCATGGAATGTACTGGGTCACTGAATGGAAATGGTTATGTCCGGCTACTTGGAGACCATTTTCAGCAATTCGCCGGCGGGAGTGGCCGAGCGGTGCTCGACGATACGGTCTGGAGCTGCGCGACCGCTACGGTCGCAGGTTCGAATCCTGCCTCGGGCATGGATGTGTGTGATGTCCTTAGGTTAGTTAGGTTTAAGTAGTTCTAAGTTCTAGGGGACTGATGACCTCAGCCGTTAAGTCCCATAGTGCTCAGAGCCATCTGAACCATTTTTTTCACCAATTCACTGACTTCATTTTCACAAAGAACCGACGGAATTTTTATGGATGACAGTGTGCCATGTCACCGGGCCACAATTGTTTGCGATTGATTTGAAGAACATTCTGGGCAATTCGAAGGAATGTTTTGGCCAACCAGATTGCCCAATATGAATGCCAAATGAATCGAGAGGTCAATTCGTCACGAAATATTGCACTGGCAATATTTTCGCAACTATGGAAGGCTATAGAGGCAGCATGGCTCAATATTTAGGCAGGGAACTTCAGACGACTTGTGGAGTCCATGCCACGTCCAGTTATGTCTTGTGCAAAATGAGGTCCGATACGCTATTATGAAGTATTCATGAGTTTTGTCGCCTCGGTGTATTTACCATATTGGTAACCGTTTATACAAATGATGTCCAAAGTGTGTACCGCAGGATTTGCGTTGCTAGTAGTGTTGGTGTTTTGACTTGCCATTAGACGCCGCTAATGGCCAGGCGATGTGGAGTTGGAACACAAGCATCGGTGTACCCTACTGTTGCAGACAGTCAACAAGGGTCTGAACAAGGTGAGCAGCGCTTTACTCGTAAAGCCGTTGTATCAGAACAACAGTATTACTGTAAGTCTGCAGGCTTTCGTGGCCGTTGTCACTGAAGTTAAAATCTTCTGGGTTATTAGGCCGCGTCATGTTTCTTCTAAAATGTTTGACGTTTCGACCCCTCTGCTGGGTTCTTCCTCAGGATCTTTTGATGAACAACTACTGCTAGAACACTCTAGCAGTAGTGGACACCAAAAGATCCTGAGGAAGATCTAGCAGTAGTGGACACCAAAAGACGCTGAGGAAGATCCCAGCAGAGGGGTCGAAACGTCGAACATTTTAGAAGAAACATGACGCGGCCTAATAACCCAGAAGATTTTAACTTCAACAGTATTACTGCTGCTACTCTTCGCGAGTACCGACGTCTTAAAGGAATGCGGTCTTAAAGGAATGCGGACAGGTCCTGTTTACGTGACAGAGTTGAAGAACACGATTCGGAAGTTCGAATTAATTGGCGATTTGGGATTTGCTCCTGGGAGAGGCCACTGATCAATTGCGCCAAAAATTGTTGAAGAAGTTACTGTTGCCACGGCTTAGAATGGTGCACTTAATTTGCGACCTACAGCAGTGCACGAGCTGCGTCGCGACGGCTGAACATTCCATGAGAAATGCTGAGAATTATCTTGAAATGGTATTTCTAGTGCCATTCCATGCTGTCGTGGATGCCTCCGCGGTAACATACAACGGCCCGCCGATGTACCCACGTCAAACAATGGAACCGCGATACTGTAGATCAATCGACTGCGGGCATATCCGTTCGTACACCACTCGAGCTTTGAACCACAGAGCACGTCACTCCCGGCAGTCTCATCCTGGACTTCACTACCGCTCATACCACGATGGCACACTATTACATCTTAGTTGATACGGGGGCGACATACGCGGGATATTTAAGAGAAACTGTGCTTTTTCTAGCTTTTTTTCGGCGAGTGTCAATTTTAAGGAAGCATAAAATTCAGATCGTAATGAGGAGAAACATTTTTTTTTTTGCACAGTTCAAAGATATAACCTTGTTCTGTCTGCCCCCGGTACCTGAATGGTCAGCCTGACGGATTGTCAATCCTCTGGGCCCGAGTTCGATTCCCGGCTGGGTCGGGGAATTTTCTCCGCCCAGGGACTGGGTGTTGCTGTCCTCATCATCATCCTATCATCCTCATCGACTGCAGGTCGCCGAAGTGGCGTCAAATTGAAAGACAGGCACCCGGCGAACGGTCTGCCGGACTGGGGGACCTAGCCATACGAAAAAATAAAAATAAAAGCTTGTTCTACATTAAAGCGTCAAAGAAACGGGTACAAAGATGCCTGTTCAAATACAAAGATGTGTAAATAGGCATAATACGGCGCTGCATAAGACAACAAGTATCTGCCGCAGTTGTCAGATCGGTTACTGCTGCTACAATGGCAGGTTATCAAGATTGAAGTGAATTTGAACATAGCATCTGCGAGGTAGCCATCAGGTGGGTATTTTCCCGTATGACTATTTTACAAGTGTACCGCAAATATCAGGAATCCGGTAAAACATCAAATCTCCGACATCGCTGCGACCGGAAAAAGGTCCTGCAAGAATTAGACCAACGACGACTGAGGAGAATCGTTCAACGTGACAGAAGTGCAACCCTTCCGCAAATTGCTGCAGATTTCAATGTTGGGCTATCAACAAGTGTCAGCGTACGAACCACTCAACGAAACGTCATCGATATGGGCTTTCGGAGCCGAAGGCCCACTCGTGTACCCTTGATGACTGCACGACACAAAGCTTTACACCTCGCCTGGACGCGTCAACACCGACAATGGATTGATGACGACTGGAAACATGTTGCCTGGTCGGACGAGTCTCGCTTCAAATTGTATCGAGCAGATGGATGTGCACGGGTATGGAGACCACTTCACGAATCCTGGACCCTGCATGTCAGCAGGAGACTGTTGAAGCTCGTGGCGGCTCTGTTGGAGTGATACGGGACCCCTGTTACGTGTAGATATGACTCTGACAGGTGACACATACGTAAACATCCTGTCTGGTCACCTGCATCCATTCACGTCCATTGTGCATTCCGACGGACTTGGGCGTTTCCAGCAGGACAATGCGACTACACAGTGGCTCCAGGAACACTCTTATGAATTTAAACACTTCCGCTCCCCACCAAACTCCCCCTACATCAACATTACTGAGCATATCTGGGATGCCTTGCGACGTGATGTTTAGAAGAGATCTCCACCCCCTCGTACTCTTACGAATTTACTGGTAGTCCTGCAGGATTCATGGTGACAATTCCCTCCAGACCTGCTTCAGACATTAGTCGAGTCCATGCCACGTCGTATTGCGGCACTTCTGCGTGCTCGCGGGGGCCCTACACGATATTAGGCAGGTATACCAGTTTCTTTAGCTCTTCAGTGTATTTTCTTTATTTTCTGATTACCATTATGTCAAAAGCGAGACGCTGCGATTGAGCTTACAATTGTAGCTATTGCGAGGGAGAAGGCACTGGTGTTAAGCTTGAACTTTTGTTTGTTAGATCATATGTCTTTACTGATGAACACTCCTCGTGTATGTTAGTTAAGAGTTTGTGAAGCAATTGTGTTAGTAACTATAATATATACTAGGCTATGGTGGAGCGTATTTGTCACACCGGCGCGCCGCCAGCGTCGCAACGCACCATAGGCGCCCATTCATCAGCGAAGAACGGCAGCTTAGTAGTCGCTTTCCAGTGCAGCATTGATGCGTTTAGTTTTTGTTGCGAGTAGAGATGAATTGCAAATAAATGCTCGATATGCAAGCAGCTCACATTAAATGAACATTTGTATAGCACATTTCAACAGGACGTGAAAAGGTCTGTTAACTCGAATAAATTTTTCAGTAAAGACGGATAACTGAAAGAAAAACTAACTTAATCGCTTTCGCCGTTAGCTGAGATCTCGCTGCTGCTATTGCAGTCGTCAGCTTGGATCATCAACAGTTCTATTGCTGTGTCAAGACAGTGGGCTCTTTCTGCATAACTGTCTTCAAGTTTGAGTACATAACTCACTGAATTCCTCCAGACACTTTGGGGAACGCTATCCAGAGGGAGTGACAACTGTAAAGTATCATTTACTTTAAAATTCTTGTTCTCCTTCGTTACCGTGTTCTTGAAAAATGCCAAAATAAGTTCAATGGTTCTCAATTCGCAGTGAGCTAGAGGCAACCACAGAAGTTTAATTTCCTTGCCCACTGATCGCAGTATACTTTCCGGAAGGTATTCCTGTACCCTTAAGTGCAGCCGCGCTTGTTCCAGTTAGCCAACTTTACGAAATTTCTCATATACTGTGGCATTAGATGGAAGCTCTACGTTATTGTTTTCAATCGATTCAATGACAGAATGGCTTCTCCATTTCGTAGATGGATTTCGTGATACTGGATTTATCATCGTACGAAATGGAGCCTGATCTAAAACAGTCGCATATCTGTTTGGTAATTTTTCGAGAACGCTCCTAAACCACTCTTCGTAGGGGGATTCATTTCAGATTGATAATATGCACCTCCTTTTTGCCCAGTGAAACAAAAGCCAGCGTTTTGCAAGAGCCCATCTTCGTTACCAGTGTAACATATTATAATGCTTTTTCCAGAACCAGACGGTGTTTGAATTCCTTCTTCCAGCCATTCCACTCTCGAACACTTCCTCTGTGATAAACGTATACATTTTCTGATGCACAAGGCATTTTTTTTCCTGCCAACCAAACTTTCTGGAATGATTTGCACCACACCAAATATCATTAGTGTAATAAATAGTCCATCCAGTGTTGCGCAAGTGTATTGTTTCCCGCAAGAACACGTCTCTTTTTTCCTGCTACTTGGTTATTTTCCATCAGCACAGGTTTTTTGTTGAACTTCTTGTATTGAAGCCCAAGGGTGTTTCACTCATATCAGGAAAATCCTCCACTTCAGTCTTCAACTTTTCCAACACGGCTGCCATTATTGGAAACTGCTTTTCCACTTAGAAGTCGTGGTTGGGTGGTTGTTTGGGGAAGGAGACCAGACAGCGTGGTCATCGGTCTCATCGGATGAGGGAAGGACGGGGAAGGAAGTCGGCCGTGCCCTTTCAGAGGAACCATCCCGGCATTTGCCTGGAGTGATTTAGGGAAATCGCGGAAAACCTAAATCAGGATGGCCGGACATGGGATTGAACCGTCGTCCTCCCGAATGCGAGTCCAGTGTCTAACCACTGCGCCACCTCGCTCGGTTAGAAGTCGTGGATTTTTCTTCTTGTGACTCCCAGGGTAAACTATCCCAATACAAACTTCTATGGCATACCAGAACTTTTTCTTGGTGATACAAGACATAAAGTTTCTCTATATTCTCGCGAAATTCGCTTCACTGTACTTTCACTGATACCGAGACATTCAGAAGTTCTGTGTATTGCTTGTGATAAAGGAACTGCTCAGCCCTGTTGTTTTCCGGCCTCAAAGCAAGCAAACGCACTGATCGTTATAGACATTTCACAGCTCTGTAAATGATGCATGGTTTCACATAAGTACAAGTCAACTAATTATGTTAGGGCACTGTCTCACGCGAATGGGATTACAATTGTTTCCTGCCTGAAAGCCGCGATGTAAACACTGCAACAATGAAGTGGAAATGCCATTCAGAGATCCGCCAACATAACACAAGCGAGCACACGCCCCATAGAACAGCAAAATCAAATAAATTAAAGGTGTGATATTAGCGTTTTGTGTACATTTACGTGCACAAAAACATGACAGCTGTGAAAGGCAACAACAGAGCTTGCATTTACACTTTTCGTCTTGTTAATATGTATCACCATTAAACGAATTTCAGCAATCTACGCCCACCGATATCAGGACAAAACGACTAACTGCAAAGCAACGACAATTCATCAGGAAATTGAGTATGGTTGTATCTTTAAACAGTGAAACGCTCGTCAAAAAATGGTCGAAAAAGCACGCTTTCTCTTAAATATTACGACGTATGCCGCCCCCTTTTCAACTAAAATTTAATATTCGCACAGCAAATAAATGTAGACAATTGCATGATTCCGGCGAGGCGTCACACATGGATGTTCGTCACGCAATGTTAGTTGAAAGTCAGGGGTCAATAATTATGAAATGGATAGTATTAGGAATTCTGATTCATGGCGCTCCAACCTCGGTGTCAATCACGGACTCTGCTGATCACCATCCCAGTGGCTGCTCTAGCCCATTCATCATAGTGTTGCACTATTCTGTTTCCGGCTTTTCGCTCGTTGTAGTATAAACTCATAGTCGACTCATGTCTGCTGTTATTTGTTGTTTCCCATTCACGGAGACAACAATTTCCCCATTGAAAAAGAAAAAACCACCAGTATGGGCTTGAACTGAAAACTACGAAATCGAATATGGAGTTCCCAAGTTCTGCTTGAGACCTAGAAACCGATCTCGCATGCCACTGGGCACGTTCCCCTCCACGAGCCAAGTACGCGATTTGTCTTATTCAATCTTTCACCTTACGGAATGCTGTGGAACGTGAAATTCCACGTTGTGGCGTCACAAAACTCGGCGAGCTCCTCGTAGGCGAACGTTTTCTCGTCCCTTATGAGTATGGGATTCTGGTTGCGGGGAAACTCCGACCAGAAAAGAAAGTAACGTTTCAAGAGAATGAAATCGTTGTGGGCCAGACATGCACCCAGTCGGAAAGATGGAAGATAGACCAGAGAATCAAATTGTTAGATTCCAAGAGGTAAGAAAATACCTTGACTCCGATATAGAGGAGGGTTGGAAAGTGACTATAGTTACCGTGGAGCAGCACCACGGACGAGTGCGACTCAATACAGCACCGCGAAAGAAAGTCGAAAAATGTGGTTCGTTATTTCCCGTTCCACTGACGTATTTCACGGCAGTCACACTGGGGAGAAACCTGGGGCGTGAGGTGAGTTGTCGGCCCCCGGTATCTGCGAGACGAATCGTAACCCAGCCAGCTAGCAGCTCCTAGCCGTTGCTTTCTCACGCCTGCGCGCCTTTCCTCCGACACTCGCTTCCTCACTGCTAGCGGGCGTTAACTGTCACGCCTGCATCGATGAAACGCCGCCTGAGACCGCTACACGTACTGTGGGAAACACTGGCATTACCCACTCTTATATCCAATCTGCATAACGTCCCACGTAATGTAATATTGATCCAACGAGATAGTAAACAGCGGATTCAGGCATTGCGGAATAGTCAAGCAACAGGGGGTGCCCGCCATTTCTCCCCTGTCAGGTGCTGCTGCCTCGTGGTAATATCGTACACTACTTCTGAGGGCTCCCTTGATGAAAAATAGCTAGAGTTGTAAAACTACCACAGACTACCATTAGTAAGCGTAGACTACCATAGGTTTCCGAGAAACTTTGGCCAATTAGGGTCGTATCTGCATTACCTGTATGTAAGGTGTGTTGCATACCTATCGGGCGTTACCTCATAACGATCGATTTCTTTCCGTATGCGATCAGTGTCTTACAAAATTCCCCCTAGAAATCGGAAACGGTGAACTTGAAAGGTGGCTGTCCTGTTTGCCATGACGATTTTCAGGTAGTTTTGAACATGAATGTGAATGAAGTTGGAAATTTGATAAATGTACTCAACCTCCGTAATATCGATATAATCATATTCTTTGTAAGACTGTGTTTGAGACCAGAGCTGTTGGTGGAGGCAGCATTATATAAAAAGGATTTTGTAATAATATGTTTTGAGGAAATATATTGAGCAAATGAGATTATATTAAGGACCAATGGTAAAACCAACTTTTACGGTAATCCAGTTCTTTATAAACACATCAAAAAACCTTTTCTATCACCCCAGTTCCCAGAACTCCTGAAGACAGACGTTGACTGTGGATATTGTATAACAGTCTCTTTGAATGTTCAGAGACGTCACTAAACCCGCCCAAAGATGTAAACAACCATGCATTAGCAGTGCCTATTAGACGGAGGGGGTCCGACAGCCGATCAGTTCCAGTCATTTCACCAGGAAGGAGGTACACGGCTTGTGTTGTCTGTAGTTCAACCATGCCTAGACGGTCAATACCGCGGTTCGATCGCGTCCGAATTGTTACTTTCCGCCAGGAAGGGCTCTCAACAAGGGAGTGAACCAAAGTGATGTTATTCGGACATGGAGAAGATACAGAGAGACAGGAATTGTTGATGACATGCCTCGCTCAGGCTACTCAAGGGCTGCTACTGCAGTGGATGATCGCTTCCTACGGATTATGGCTCGGAGGAACACTGACAGCAACGACACCATGTTCAATAATGCTTTTCGTGCAGCCACAGGACGTCGTGTTACGACTCAAAGTGGGCGCAATAGGCTGCATGATGCGCAACTTCACTCCCGACGTCCATGGGGAGGTCCATCTTTACAACCACGACACCATGCAGTGCGGTACAGATGGGCCCAATAACTTGCTAAATGGACAGCTCAGGATTAGCATCACGTTCTCTTCACAGATGTCAGATATGCCTTCAATCAGACATTCGTCGGAAACGTGTTTGGAGGCAACCTAGTCAGGCTGAACGCCTTAGACACACCGCCCAGCGAGTGCAGCAAGGTTTTGGGGTGGCATTATGTTTATGTGCGGCCGACATACGCCGCTGGTGGCCATGGAAGGCGCCATCCTCCGACCGATAGTGCAACCCTATCGGTATCATATTAGCGAGACATTGGTCTTCATGGACGACAATTAGCGCCCCCATCATGCACATGTTATGAATGACTTCCTTCAGGATAACGACATCGCTCGGCTAGAGTGGCCAGCATGCTCTCCAGACATGAACCCTATCGAACATGCCTGGGATAGATTGAAAAGAGCTGTTTATGGACGACGTGACCCGCCGACCACTCTGAGGGATCTACGCCGAATCGACGTTGAGGAGTGGAACAGTCTGGACCAACAGCGCCTTGATGAACTTGTGGGTAGTATGCCACGACGAATACAGGCATGCATCAATGCAAGAGGACGTGCTACTGGGTATCAGAGGTACCGGCATGTACAGCAGTCTGAACCACCACCTCTGAAAGTCTCGCTGTATGAGTGGTACAACATGCAATGTGTGGTTTTCATGAACAATCAAACAGGGGGAAATGATCTTTATGTTGATCTCTATTCCAATTTTCTGTACAGGTTCCGGAACTCTCGGAACCAAGGTGATGCAATTGTTTTTTATATGTGTATTTGTAACTATATAGCTTCTCATTGTTAGAACATCGCATATGAACTGTTCACAGTAACACACTCTGTTCCCTATCTTCCTGTTCATAACGAATCCTACTCCCGTTATACCATTTTCTGCTGCTGTTGATATTAGCCTATACTCATCTGACCAGAAATCCTTGTCTTCTTTCCACTTCATTTCACTGACCCCCACTAAACCCAGATTGAGCCTTTGCATTTCCCTTTTCAAATTTTCTAGTTTCCACACCACGTTCAAGCTTCTGACATTCCACGCCCCGATTCGTAGAACCTTATCCTTTCGTTGATTGTTCAATCTTTTGCTCATGGTAACCTCCCCCCTGGCAGTCCCCTCCCGAAGGAGATCCGAATGGGGGACTATTGCGGAATCTTTTGCTAATGGAGAGATCATGATGAGATTTCTTCGATTACAGGCCACATGTCCAGTGGATACACGTTACGTGTCTTTAATGCAGTGGTTTCCATTGCCTTCTGCATCCTCATGTCGTTGATCATTGCTGATTCTTCCGCCTTTAGGGGCAATTTCCCACCCCTAGGACAAGAGAGTGCCCTGAACCTCTATCCGCTCCTCCGCCCTCTTTGACAAGGCCGTTGGCAGAATGAGGCTGACTTATAGTTATGCTACTACGGACAGGGACCTACAGTTGAACGCGGAATCGTTCGTGGCGGCTTCTCACATCGTTGACAGGTGAAGGCTACGTTATACGCAGACTGAAAATGTCCATGGTCCGACCAGTATTCGATCCCACGACCTCTCGGTTTCCACGCACGCACTTTGCCGCTAGACCACCTTGACCGACAGTAAAATAGGCTCAGTCGCCTTATCATACTCAAAAACTATATTCCGAAAATGTATTACACATATGGTGTTTTCTATGTCTCATTACATCTTGTTTTGTGCCAAACGTAGTTTTATTTTCTCTGTTTTCAAAATGGTTAAAATGACTCTGAGCACTATGGGACTTAACATCTGAGGTCATTATTCCCCTAGACTTAGAACTACTTAAACCTAACTAACCTAAGGACATCACACACATCCATGACCGAGGCAGGATTCGAACCTGCGACCGTAGCAGCAGCGCGGTTCCGGATTGAAGCGCCTAGAACCGCTCGCTCACAACGGCCGGCGGCTGCATCATGACTTGACACCGGTCATCCTACGGAATACAACAACACGGAGATTCTGGCTTGCACGTCCAGCTATTGTGATAGTGTTATTAAGGAAGCTGTTGAAATCAATCTATCAAGCAACCTTATAAACAGAGATGCTGGATTTTGTTTAAATGCTGCTTGGAATCCGGATCTGTCTCTCATCAAAAAACAGAGGGACAGAATTAGTGCTACTTCACCTGTTGGTTAATAGTCACCATCAATATTTCTGATGTTGGTTGTCCTTGTTAGTGTTGACTCTGCGGTTACTTGTTCTGTGTATGGTATCTTCCTTTGTTTCTCCTATGTGAACCGAGGTATTAAATTCCCTTGCACATTGCTTCCTCCTTGCAGTTGTGCCTTGAGAATGGCAGGGTGTGCTCCTGTCGAAATATCGGCGGTGGTCGATGACGTCACCCGGCAGCAAACCCGTAAGTTATTGGATATACTCTGTTTATCATAAGAATAAACCTGATGTAAACAAACGCAAACGCGATGATTGGTCAGAAGCTGTAGCACACGTACACTGGTGTTGTTACGCTCTTGGAAGTAGGTCTTATTTACGTATTACATATATCATTAATAAGTTACGTTAAATGAAATTGTATTAACAGGCATAAACGTTTTTCTGAACAACACTTTAGTTATGTAGTTTTTTATTTCAATAACCATGTACAGTCACAATCTCTGTACTGTTGTGTTCTGACTGTTGCGCTGTTAATACACAGTATGAAAATGTCTGAGGCTGCGTTCTGTTCCGTAGTGTAACACGCGTGTCGAACACGGCTAAACAGTGTCGAGTTATAGGTCGTTGTTAATGTTTTTTCATAAATTTTCAGAAAAAATCGGGTTTCAAGTTTTTCGAGGGACTGTATTTGATGCAGTTGCGGCACAAACACACGTTAGATGTATAGCGGAATCCGTAGCATAGTATCGTGATAAACGCTGAGCAATTTATGGATCGCTGGTTCAAGTCTCACCATATTCATCTTTTTTTTTCGTTCAATTTGAAAAATTCTTTCATCATTTTTATTAATAATGCACGTCTTCTTGTTTCTAATTACATATTGCATGCGAAATTCCTGTTTTCATTTCACATATATATATATATATATTCTTAATTATCGAAATTTTATGACAGAGGGTTAATCAAGGTTGTTTAAACTAAGAAAACGTAACAGATTAATTTTTAAGGGCAAAAACGAAAATACTCTATTTGGACTATGTCCACTACAAATGTAGTCTCATACGAACGAGAGCGGTAAGTGTCGTTAGAAACATGAAAAACAATCATTTTCACAGCATCGGACACACCCTACAAATGCTGCATTTTTACATTTGCCATTGTACCATTACAATATGAACCCAATAGAACTGATCTGAATCCAAATTAAGGGATTTGGCCCCAGAAATAACAAGACTGTTAAGCTGCCCGTCGTACTGGAACTAAGGCAAGCAACTTTTTCACGTGTCACTTCCGAATGCTGGCGGATTTAGCCTAGAAAGGCACGTCATAAAAGGAGAAAATGCGCTTGCGTGGCTTCGTGGATGCTGTTATTGATAGACTCGTTATCAACGTAGCAGATGACAGTTCTAGAACTGAAATGTATTTCTCGGATTCGGATAAGGAAGGAGCTAAGAGATTCCAGGCGATTGACTGTAATTAATCCCTTCAGTGGCTTCAGTATTCAACAATACGGTGAAATCCCTGCAGTATGCTTTTGTATCACACACAGCTCGGTCAGACAAATTACCCGCTGTTTAAGATAGAAATTTTCATCACTCTTGTTTGTAATTAGAATACTATGTTAGGTGAGAACGAGAGCATTTTATGCTTTCCGTCTGGTCACCTAAGATGCGTGCGGTAGTGCTGGAGTTTTGCCAAATAATATTTCATTCTCTCTAAACGACATTCGAAGTTATAGTGTTGCTTTGTTCGTCATTTTTACGTCTGAACTACACCTGCTCACATCATTGTAGATTATTTGGAACAGATGGCGGGCCAGTGCTGTCCAAGTTTAAATGCGCCGGTGAAGCTATTGTCCTGCTTTATCGCTCAGTCTATGTGCTTGTAATACAACATATAACGTATCCTTATAGTCCTGCTTGACTGTTCTGGACACAGATCGGCTTCAGGTCCACGTGAGACG
Source organism: Schistocerca serialis cubense (assembly GCF_023864345.2). NCBI lineage: Eukaryota > Metazoa > Arthropoda > Insecta > Orthoptera > Acrididae > Schistocerca > Schistocerca serialis. Next base: position 172,575,707 of record NC_064643.1, on the reverse strand, counting down.
AAATCCAATGAGATTCAATCAAACGCGGAAGAATACATGGCGTAATGTTTACGTCAGGTTTATTCTTATCGGAAGCGGAGTATACATGCGGCGAGCACAGGGACGTGTAAGCAGTGAACGGTCCCGTGTTGCATACAGAAATGGAACGAGAAGCAATTTACGTTGTTCAGTGTGAAGTAGACTGTGACATGCTCTTCTCAGTGGTTTGTGGATAATGGATAGGAGGTGGACCGTGGTTTCAAGGAAAAGCTTTCACAGTTGCTACCAGTGGGGACAAATTCTCCAGTGCCCGAGAGTACTGTAGATTTTTTGTTCCCTTCAGTTGCATCTCGTAACAGTCCTGTGTATCGCGACTCGTTGCCAAAACCGTGTAAATGCACTTTAAATAATGAAGAGAAACTTGGAAATAACGCACTTTATCGAGCAAACGCCGTTAGCAAACAAGGAACTTGATAAGAAATGAAAGTTACAACACGTTTGTCGCACTTCACCTAATCGTTCGGGAATGACTCGCTTGATGGCGACACGTTACCGTTCTCTAGTGCACTCTAGGGAGACATTTACGAACTTAGCATGCCTTTACCGCAGTGAAAGAATTGCGAGTGCCAGAAACAAGTACACTTACTGGTGCGTTTACACGGATCATATTTTACGGCAGTATTTGGCCGCAGTAGCATTGCCGTCAACTGCTACAATGTGGCTGCAATACGCGGCAATTTTGCGGTATGGCTGGGCAACCTTACCGATATGCACGCTTTTGCAGATAGTTCCCGACAGTTGGATGAGGGGATCCCAGTATTGCCCATCAAGAGTGGAGAGCATTTCATGATGCAGGGCTGTATCTATCTCTGTAAATGGTTCCGCATCACTCTCTCCTTTGTTTCCCATTTGTCTCACCAACAGCGCTGCAGCCACGTGTCTGAGCGAAAACAATATCGTCGTGCTTGTGTTCGATCGTTGGGATGCGTACATATTGTCACATGTTTTGTTGTTTATTGTAGTGACTTAAATGTGTGCAGCAATGAAAAAGTTGACAAAGAAGAAAACTATGAATTTCATAGATGCAATTCATCTACGACCAGTGGTACGGGACGTGCTTGATAAGCATCAAAAATTTTTGAAGCCATCGAATCTCTACCAAAAGCGAGGCAAAAAATGTTGCGTAGAGAGAGGGGACGTTACTTGGTTTTCATTTGATGCCCCGAGTTTCGTACTATCTCGAGACATACCTGAAGCAGGTATTGATAGTGTAAACAGTGACGTGTGCTGATGAACAAAAATAAAATATAGGTAAAAGTTGTATTCTTATTTAAGACTTCCTTAACGCTCGTAAAATGTACGTTTACAGTGGGTTATAAGTCAGGACATTTCGTACTTGTGTAATAATTGTAATTATCTAATGTATAAAGTATAAATTATGACTTCCTTTCAATAAAACATGGAGTTGCAAATTTTACGGTTGTTTAGTAGCAATGTAACATCCCCCCGTCCCTTTGGTGTTCTAGGGTTAATTATATCCTTCAGTTCTTCTGCGAATGTGTTGCGCACTTCTGGTATCGTGAGGCTTGTTGATGGTTAGTAAACTTATAAAAGCCGGCCGCGGTAGCCGAGCGGTTCTAGGCGCTTCAGTCCGGAACCGCGGGACTGCTACGTCGCAGGTTCGAATCATGCCTAGGGGCATGGATGTGTGTGATGGCCTTAGGTTAGTTAGATTTAAGTAGTTCTAAGTTCTAGGGGACTCATGACCTCAGGCGTTAAGTCCCATAGTGCTCAGAGCCATTTGAAACTTTTAAACCAGTGCATTATACTTCTCTACGATACACCAAGAGCTAAAAATGGTTATCCCCAATCGGGTTTTAACTGGTACACACTCTTTTACATTCGTATCTGTTTCAGCAGTTCTCAGACAACTTGTTTGTACTAGATAGTCGAAATCGTGTTTCGACATTCTGGTAAAATTCTGCAACAAGTATATATCACGTTAGATTTTCTGAAGCATTCCGCCTACAAAAGAAATACCGCGTCCACGAAGCCCGATTTCTCCTCTCTTTCTAACTTTGTTCCTTATATTGTGCAAACGCAGGAGAACAGTACTCACTTCCACTAGCTCGCGTTCGTCCATTTTGTGACGAAAGGACTGCTGATATTTTTAAAAACATTGGAAATCTAATATATCTATATTTAAAAAAAAATATTGTCGACCACCGATATGTCGATAAGAAGAATCGGAATATCGATGAACACATATAGAAGTACTGGCCTACAAAATATCGGCTGACATTGTAAATGTACCGTCGGTTTTAGAGCTGTGTATTTAACTATTGATTTATTATGAGATATTCTTCTGTCCGCCCCCGGTAGCTGAGTGATACGACAAATGCAATAAATAGAGAAGTAAGGAAAGAAAAGAGCCGGCACGGTAGCTCAGCGTGTTTGGTCAGAGCGTTAGCTGACCTATGTAATTAAAAAAACTGGATTAATGGATCAGCGATCGACCTGAACAAGCGTCATGGGACGTCCACCCCGAAGAAATACAACAAACAATATCGAACAAAATAAAAAAAAACCGGTCAGCGCGACAGAATGTCAGTCCTAAGGTCCCGGGTGCGTTGGAGAGTTTTCTCCGCTGGGTGTTGTGTTGTCCTAATCATCATCATTTCATCCCCATCGACGAGCAAGTCGCCGAAGTGGCGTCAAATCGAAAGACTTGTACCCGGCGAACGGTCTACCCGACAGGAAACCCTAGTCACACAGCATTTACATTTATTTTTTAGATATTCCGTATATAAACAAGCTAGCACCCTGCTTATGCCCCTTACAGCAAGAACTGAAAGGAAAACGATGCATGTTCACGCTTGGCGATAACCACTTTCCTAGCAATGGTAACCGCACGTAAGTGACACAACAAAAGGTATCCGATGGGTTTGTCGTTCGGTTTCGCACATACCGGCTTTGTCCGGAACACTTGTGTCAACTTCTGTTTTTTCATTGCTGGAAACGCCAGCGACCTAGCAACCGCAGTGTCAAAATTGCGTGATAATGTTAAACGTCGCATTTTCTGTTGGTAGCGCCGAACGTCGATTACGTCAGCATTTCCCCTCGCACGTCTCCGCCCGCCTCAAAGCCAAAGCTTTTCATTTAGATTTTTGTTCATTATTTTCAGTGAGAAGAAAGCTGATGTGAAGAAATAGCACCCTAGTTTCGTTAAAAACTGTTTTCTAACGCAACTGGTGTGCTATTTCTCCACATCGGAAGTTTTGTTATTCCATTCACACCGTCACCCCCCCCCCTCCCCCCCACCTACCCCACCCCCATCCCCCAACCACCAAATTGGAATCTGATTTCCTGTGTGTCACCTATACTTGTTTCACAGGGTCAAAAAGAAAGACTGAACGTGATGAAAGCTCAAAAATTTCTGAGACTCCTTCACATAGTGAAAGTAAAATTATGTTCTACTACAATTTCAGAACAACAATTTCAAATATATGCCGAAAATTGTGAAAAAAATATAATATTAAATAAAAAATATCGGTACCCGATATTGCATTTTCGATATCGATATGTCCGTGTAAACATATCGTCAATGCCTCTCGATATTATTAGGAAGTAGTATCATCATATCGATATATCAACAGCCCTAGTCTGGCCCCGTATAAACATTTCTGGCCCACAAAAGTATGGCGGCACACATTGCCGGGTGACAATAGTGGCCAGTGTTCAGCGAAGGCGGAAAAAAAACACAAGAAACGAAGGTTGTTGAAGAATTAACCGGGAGAGTTGCCACGGCCTACGACAAGTAGCCTTTACCTCGGCCCGCCACATCTCACGTGTACTGCTGTCACAGCGTCAGTTGTACAGTTTCACTTCGTCCAAGTAGAATCATAAAGAAACGAGCGGTACCGAACGTATGTCTGACGCTGACGTGGTTTGTGTGGCAACACTGCAATTGATTCACACAGCTGCCGCCTACGCATCTCGCCCGTATTGAGCAATGGTGTTGTTCTTGCTGCCACTTCGCTACGGTATTGTAGGAACTCAAAAGACCGGCGAGTGGGCTATGAAGCAAATATCCTGTTTTAGTGAAGGCTTCAGACTCTTTCGATTTCTGCCGACTGAGGAAAAGAGCGAGACGGTTTGAGTTAGTGTGCTCCAAAGTATTTGATATACTAATAGATCTCACAAATATTACATAGTTTCATACGATTTTGACTACGTGTCATGGGCAGCCTTAAATGACAACCTCTGAGACATTGAGACTGTGGAGTTAGTTAACGAAAACTTATTACCGAAGTGATAATTTTCTATACACTCTCCGTGTAACGTATATCTACTTACAAGGGAACCTCCCCATCGCACCCCCATCAGATTCAGTTATAAGTTGGCACAGTGGATAGGCTTGAAAAACTGAACACAGATCAATCGAGAAAACAGGAAGAAGTTGTGTGGAACTGTCAAAAAATAAGCAAAATATACAAACTGAGTAGTCCATGTGCAATATAGGTAACATCAAGGATAGTGTAAGGTCACGAACGCCGTGGTCCCGTGGTTAGCGTGAACAGCTGTGGAACGAGAGGTCCTTGGTTCAAGTCTTCCCTCGAGTGAAAAGTTTACTTTCTTTATTTTCGCAAAGTTATGATCTGTTCGTTCGTTCATTGACGTCTCTGTTCACTGTAATAAGTTTAGTGTCTGTGTTTTGCGACCGCACCGCAAAACCGTGCGATTAGTAGGCGAAAGGACGTACTTCTCCAATGGGAACCGAAAACATTTGATCGCAAGGTCATAGGTCAACTGATTCCTCCACAAGAAAACACGTCTGATATATTCTATATGACAATGGTGACGGCATGTGCGTCACATGACAGGAATATGTTGTCGACCCACCTAACTTGTACACTTGACGAATGGGTAAAAAGATTCTTCTACCTTGCCCGATTCAGGTTTTCTTGTGGATGTGATAATCATTCACAAAAAGTGATGAAAACATAAGAGTTTGTCACATAAACTGAAAATAAAAAATTAAACATTTCACTCGACGGAAGACTTGAACCAAGGACCTCTCGTTCCGTAGCTGCTCACGCTAACCATGGGACCACGGCGCTCCTGAGCACACACTATCCTTGACGTTGTTTATCTTCCGCATGGACTACTCAGTTTCTGTATTTTGCTTATTTTTTTCATAGTTCCACACAACTTCTTCCTGTTTTCTCGATTGACCTGTGTTCAGTTTTTCAAGGCCTATCCACTGTGCCAACTTGTAACTAAATCTGAGGGGGGTGCGATGGGGAGGTTCCCTTGTTAGTATCATAACAATGGTTCTATTTTCTCCCGATTAGCAACGTTTGTTGACATGACTATTGCCGTGTTTCAACATACGCAATAAACCAAAACTGGTAAATTTTCGAAGCAATTTAAATCGCATTAGCACCCGGTCTAGCCTGACACTGATAGCAACTCGTAAATGACCATCTAAATTAGTACGTAATAAACGCATAATGTGAACTGAAGGAACACGCAGTTCGGAAACTTAACTGTTACTAAAAGTAATTGCCTAATTAAGGATTTGCGCCTTATCAGGAAACTTAAGTGACGGAGAATCCGGTACACATTTCATATTTTGTAAATGTGTCGTAGTCCGAAACTTCAAAAACGCAACTGATTTTGTATTCTTGTTAACATCAAAATTCTATTCAGATTTTTACACCATTTAATTAATGGACAACACGTTAAGTCACAATCTGAAGAAAACTAACTTTAAAATGTATATTTGTCGAACGAGTTTTCAAAACACTTTTTAATTAAATTACCTGTACTGGAAACTGAACCAATATATTTCTATAATTAATAGCCACTACAACAGTATGAAATTTATCAAAGATAATAGTTAATATATGATTCATTTTTAGCGCTTATATTGTTTTCTATTAATTACCTGAGTAAGGAGGTCATACTGAAATTGGTAAGTTGATACTAGCCGTATTTCTACGGTCTTCGATGCTTTGACACACTCAGCTTCGTAGGGCTGAGTTTGAAAATGACTCGAACTGTTCGAACAATTTACTTCACAGTTCGGGAAATCTCGGGCGCTGTCGATCTTCTGATCGGCCTGCAATCTAGTGACTTTTGTTGGTACTATAACAACGACCGGTCTTGTAATTTATTCTCGCGATAAAAATTAGTCACTTTATTACGATACATTTCGTTTGTTAAGCATTTAATTCTTTATTAGTTGTCTTGAGTGTTTCATTCGAATGTTGACGTCTTGTTTTCAAACTGATTAAAATCTGGTAAAGTTTTTATCTGTTATTTTAATTTCTGCACAGAGATGTAATTGCTCACTTGCAACCACTTGGTTAATCATTACCGTCCTCTCATAATGAAATAAAATATTATTCTGGGTTCATTCAAGCAATATTTTTTGAAGGGCAACATTTTCGACTTTGTCTGTTACCTTTACTTAAAAATCGGCATAAATGTTTACATATACATAGATACTGTGTGAGACATCTTATTGTAAATTTAACACAATAGGAGCTATGCAGAGTCATGTTTATTGTTGTGGCGAGTTGTAGTTTCTTGCGTATCCCTTGCATTCACCGCGTACGTCAAATGTCACGTGATAGTTCGAACAAGCTCGATACCATATCGGACGCTGCGGTGTATTGGGAAATCTCTATCGCGTTCGAACGCGTTTATGGTTTATCCCTGCTGCTTGAATATATCAGTGAACAAACGTGATTGTCCAGGATTCTATATATGGAAATGTAGCGCAACATTATTATGAAACGTGCAATGGACGATAACACAGGCTGGAAGTTAATCTACCACGGAACAAACGAAAATCTGTTACAAATTTTATGGCCAATGTTGTCATTTAAAATTCAACATGGTGTATTAAACATTTTCTATACAGTATTTCCGAGGAACCTGGGAACTACACAACGCAGCTTCAAGAAGATCAACAAGACACAAGACAAGTGAAACTTTATTTTGGACTCTTTGATCATCCTCGTAGTTTCAGACACAGTCGTGCTAACCTCACGTACAATGTGGAGAGCACGTGAAGACTATTGGCGAGACTGTCGAAGGCCGCTGCAAGGCAATGGAGCTCATGAAGAGAACTGCACTGTTTTCCACTTGGATACTCTGAAGTTTTTGCTCAATGTATGGGTTACGAGGCACTTATCCAAACAGCGAAATAGCTTTGAGGATATGACATTGCCAGCGACTGCAACATCTTGTGAACGCAGCTTCAGCAAATCAAATGTGGTAAAAAAAAATTGACAGTAGAGTGTGGAGGAAAGCAGATTGTGAATCTAAGCTATCTTGTCAATAGGATATGACACAGCTGATAAACTTAAGCTCATTAACATAATCAATGAATTCTTCTTTGCACAATGCAAGGAAATGCAAAGTAAAAATATAATAAAAATTCAAATAATTTTTCAGTTCTTAGTAGCACCGTTTTCATTTTGAAATGATAATTTATGCGCAATTAATAATTTATGAGAGCAGAATAAAATCTCTTCTTATAATACATCATACTAAAGCCAATGTACAATATCTGTAATAAACAATAAGTTACAGCTTTTAATAACATGATTATCATAAATAATAGCCAGCTACACAGCTATGTAAATTGTTTATATTTTATCTCATTCACAATGATCCCATTTCAGCGAATTGCCATCGTCAGGTGCCCTGTAAATACATAAATAAGCGATGGTCTTAATGTAATGGTCTTGTAACTATGATCGGAAAAGCTATAATACATCATTAGGTGTTTTACCTTACATGTAACATCGTTACTGTCATTTCCTGTCTGTTTTAGAATTATTATTTTCTCCCAGGTGTGCACTGGAGATGTATATTGGATATTACTTGTTTTCCATATATGCTACTTTTCTGACAGCTTGGATGACAATGTGTCAACGATATTACAGGTTTACATAGTTACCATTATAAATGAGTGACGTGTGAAATTCAGTTATTTTTTCATATATATGTTTGTTTCTAATTATGTTTCTGCCTAGAGTTTTAGTTTTATTGGAGATATTTCTTTATGTTTTTAACTTTTTTCATAATAATTGTTGTTGTCTATGATTTACGTTAGTGTTCTGTCTCTGTTTTATACTATTCATGTTGTTATCGCTGTTACCATAGATATGTGTTGTTTAGAATTTCTGCTTTTATTATTTTCCCGATTTATAATGTGAATAAAGTTTTCTATATACTTTTTGTGTTTTAGATTGATTTGTTCGTTCAGTAAATTTGTTGGGTTGCTCTATGCATGTGAATGTATCTCTATTTCCTCAAGAATGTTCATGAATGTTCCCTTCTGCGTGATATGGAGGATTTCTAGTGCTTCGTTTATGGGTCTTACGCCGTGTTTCTCTGCTTGTAAATGTTCAAAAAATGTGGATGGATTGTTTTCACTTTCTCTGGTGTGCTCTTTATATCTAATTTTGAAGTTTCTACCATGTCATTAAAAGACATATTCTGCGGGCCCCAAAGAACAAAAAAAAATGGTGCTCAGAGCACTATGGGACTTTACATCTGTGGTCATCAGTCCCCTAGAACTTAGAACTACTTAAGCCTAACTAACCAAAGGACATCACACACATCCATGCCCGAGGCAGGATTCGAACCTGCGACCGTAGCAGTCGCGCGGTTCCGGACTGAGCGCCTGAACCGCTAGACCACCGCGGCCGGCAAAGAACAAAAGTTAAAAATTTAGATATAGAGTTAGCTTTACTTAAATTTGTAATTCATTCGTTACAATGAAGTATTTAATTTGTTACATGCAATATTTGTCATCAATTTAGTTCATTTAAAAAATATTTTTCAATAACGTTCCATTGGTTTTTAAAATTTGCTACATCTGTGTGGGAAAAATTGCGAAAAGATAGTTGCACGAGGGGAGAATTTGGCATTTCTGCCAGGAGCCCACAACCACCTCGGTACGGCTCTGTCGACCAATGACGTGCCACAGAGCACAACAGAAAGATGCAAGGACAGGGATTCGAGAGTCACTGTGTCGACTCGCCCCAGCTGCGAGTAGCGGAAGGTGAAAGTCATTTGTAGGTTGGTACGACTCCATTAGACTCAGGTTTTTGAAGCTTCTAGGCGTTCATAAAGAGTCTGCTACATTCTGCTAACCGGCATTTTAAAGGACAGCCTAAACTCTACTACCTGTTCGAAAAACATCGCTCAATACCGACAGCTCTGAAGACGTTGACTGTCCTAATTAAAACCCGAGTGGAAAGTATTAATAATAGTTCGTGATAATTTAAAGTCTGTAACTCATTATCGAAAAATGTATTGAAATACATCTTACCGGGCGACTGAGCCTCAAAGAGCCGCCCCAGGTACGGGTGGAGGAGTAAATGTGGTATCGTGTTGCTTCCCTGCACTGTTCAAGTGTTTTCCGTGCAGTACCAGCGCTCCTTTGCTCAAATCGAGACTTATTGGCAGTGGTGTTTCCTTCACGCACCTCTAGCGTCCAGAGTGGGCCTCCGCCTTGACTGTGGCAGTGACGCAACAGGGAAAGTGGGCCACGGCTTTGCCACACAGCACGCGCAGCTGCCGGACGGAAACGGCAAAAGCACGAGAGGTCAGTCAGTACTCGGTACTTGCTCTCGCCCGTATGCGCCTCGCGCAGCATTTAAAGGGTTGCACACAAGTTAAAGGAGGTGGTAGACGAGTCGGAGTGCAACTGTCTTGGAATAGGGACATGTACTGGAAGTAATCCCGAGGCAGTGCAAACCTTGTGCTGTCGGGAGCAACTTGGGCATTGAATGCACACGCGCCTCCATCAACTAATCTCTCATAACCTGATGACATACTTTTCGACACCGCTGAAAACCATTATGAAGTAATCAAAGTATCGCAGTCGATACAGACAATCTGATTCCGTGCGGTTCTAGGCGCTACAGTCTGGAGCCGAGCGATCGCTACGGTCGCAGGTTCCAATCCTGCCTCGGGCATGGGTGTGTGTGATGTCCTTAGGTTGGTTAGGTTTAATTAGTTCTAAGTTCTAGGCGACTGATGACCTCAGAAGTTAAGTCGCATAGTGCTCAGAGCCATTTGTTTCATGATTACGCACAAAGATATGTCCTATACAAAGTTATTAAAAGTGCGTGTGAAAACATTGAATGAATATTCTTGCTATGGCGACTTTAAAGCACAAAAATCGAGGAGCGTGATACACTATGTGATCAAAAGTATCCGGACGCCCCCAAAAACATACGTTTTTCACATTAGGTGCATTGTGCTGACAGCTACTGCCAGGTACTCCATATCAGCGACGTCAGTAAACATTAGACACCGTGAAAGAGCAGAATGGGGCGCTCCGCGGAACCCAACGGACTTCGAACGTGGTGAGGTGATTCGGTATCACTTCTGTCATACGTCTGTACGCAACTTTTCCACGCTCCTAAACATCCCTAGGTCCACTGTTTCCGATGTGACAGTGAAGTGGAAACGTGAATGGACCCATACAGAACAAATGCGTACAGGCCGACCTCGTCTGTTGACTGACAGAGACCGCCGACAGTTGAAGAGGGTCGTAATACGTAAAAGGCAGACATCTACCCAGACCATCACACAGGAATTCCAAACTGCATCAGGATCCACTGCAAGTACCATGGGAGTTAGGCGGGAGGTAAGAAAACTTGGATTTCATGGTCGAGCGGCTGCTCATAAGTCACACGTCACGCCGGTAAATGCCAGACGACGAGTCGCTTCGTGTAAGGAGGATAAATATTGGACGATTGGAAAAATGTTGTGTGGAGTGACAAATCACGGTACACAAGGTGGCGATCCGATTGCAGGGTGTGGGTATCGCAGAAACCCGGTGAACGTCATCTGCCAGCCCGTGTAGTGCCAACAGTAAAATTCGGAGGCGGTGGTGTTGTTATATTGTGGTTGTGTTTTTCATGTAGGGGGCTTGCACCCCTTGTTGCTTTGCGTAGCACTATCACAGCAATTCGGAGATGGCGATTGCATCTCTCGACACGATCGAGCGCCTGTTCATAATGCACGGCCTGTGGCGGAGTAGTTACACGACAATAACATCCCTGTAACGGACTGACCTGCACAGAGTCCTGACCTGTATCCTACAGAACACCTTCGGGATGTTTTGGAACGCCGACTTCGTGCCAGGCCTCACCGATCGACATTGATACCTCTCCTCAGTACAACATTCCGTGAAGAAATGGGCTGCCATTCCCCAAGAAACCTTCCAGCACCTGATTGAACATATGCCTGCGAGAGTGGAAGCTGTCATCAAGGCTAAGAATGGGCCAACACCATATTGAATTCTAGCATTACCGATGGAGGACTCCACGAACTTGTAAGTCATTTTCATCCAGGTGTCCGGATACTTTTGGTCACATAGTGTATCTTAACAACTGAAAAAGGTGGCACAGGTGCAGCTTCTCAGCAAATTACTAGAAACTGAAATGGACATCGAGAAGGCTGATACAAATTTTAAAAACATGATGAGCTGCTTCTATGTACGTACATACGGTACTATGGACCTGTATTATCGGCGATCCCGTGACCGAACCGTATACCTCCTGCCACCTCGTTTGAATGAAGCTCTTCGATAAATGTCAGGGGATGCATTACTTAACATCCGTTGTGAGACGTGGATGCAACTGGACACAACACCTGCGCTGTTTTCAGTGCAAATACGCGCACCGTTGTCGGTGCCACGTATCTCTGGCGTTGGATGGGAAGGTGTGATCCAGTTGCATGGCTCTGTTGCTTCCCTTACGTGATGCGTCTTTATTTTATTTTTTCGTGGAGGCATTTCAAGGGCCTCGTGTACGTGACAGCAGTTCGCAACGACGAAACATCTTCCGTAAGGATACTAGCATCGTCGGATGAGGTTCGTCCGATGTCTGCTGTACTCGGTTGAGTGCGCCTGAATTTTCTATGATGATGTAATGCTCCTACTGAACTTGATGGTCGCCACGTTGAACACTCATGTAATGTACAATACTGCTGCGTAAACAGTACACCATCTTGCCGGAACTCAGCGTAGATGTGCACTGGTTGTCCTTGTTCTCTTTCACCTGCCATCGCAGTCGATGTACAAGATCGAAACACCTAGATACAGATAATCTAAAGATTGCAAACAAAGACAAGTCCTACACAAGTTTATTAAAAACGTACGTGAAAACTTTGAATGAATATTCACACTATGGCGGCTTTAAAGCATAAAAAATTGTGGAGCGTGATATCTGAACAATTGAAAAAGATGGCTCCTTTACAAATTACTAGAAACTTTTTTGTTGTTGTTTTAGGACTCAAAAACAACTAGGGTCATATGCGCCCATGTTAAAACTATAGAATACGAAGACAGAGAGGAGTTAAAAAACGACTACACGTCACTCCCAATCGAAGTAAGAGAAGACATATAAAAACGGGAACGTGGAGAAAGGTTTATAAAATACACCATAGAGAAAGAGAGGTTCAGAAATAAAACTAAATGGCCTTCGCCATATTGCTACGACGGAGAAAAAGTAAAACGTGGTCAACAGTCCAAGCGTCGTTCGTTAAAATTACCTGTGACTCAAACGGAAAAACCATGCGGGAACTTAAATCGTTAAAAAATGGGCATTCCGTCTGCAAATGGCGGACAATTAATAGTTGGGCGCAATGTGCACAAAGTGGTGAGGGAGCCGTCAGTTAACAAATGGCGATGGCTAAAAAGGCAGTGCCCAATAGGCTACCTAGTAAAGTGACCTCCTGGCGGGAGGGCCGAAAAAAGGTCGCCCAAACCGCCGGTAGAGGCTTAACAACCTGGAGCTTATTCCCATGAATGGGGGACCAGAGCCGATGTCAAAGTGACACCACCTGCTGACAGACGGCAACACAGACATCACCGGAGGGAATGTAAGTAGTGGGCTGAGGTACGAGGACTGCAGCCTTGGCACCAGCGTCAGCGGCCTCGATTCCTGGCAGACCGACATGACCAGGAACCCACAGAAACGTCACAGTGGTTCCATCAGTAGTGAGCAAGTGACAGTTTTCCTGGACCCGTTACACTAAGGGATGGGCGGTGTACAGCGCGCTGGAAATTGGAATAAGGGCATCGAGGAGGCTGCTATAAATTTTAGAAAACACGAGCTCCATTGTAATGGATTCTGCAGTGTAAGATGTTTCCGAAATTTTCGAGTCTGAGTTAATCTGTATTACTCGAGTGAAGTTTTGTAAACAATTTTTTTCGTATGAAACAGAATACAAAAGATGTTATGAAAACCAACTAACCTTCACAAAATCATTGATTAACTTTAAGCAGTCATCAAGAACATTTCTCAAGTATTTCGCATTTCAGAAATAATTGCTGAAAATTGTTTTGAAATGAGAAATAAAGAGACTAGTCTGCAAAATTAAGGGCGGGATGGGTAAATTACCGCAACGTATTAACTACTTGTTGGAAACGAGTGAAAGTGAGGAAGGTTGTCACCAGATGTCCTCCTATCTGTGGTATCGATAGCTACGATGCCACGGCGTAGGTGCAAGTTCTTAGATTGACACCACGACACCGACGACAGCGCCCTCTAGCCGGCGCAGTGCAGATCTACGAGCTCCGCTCAAGATTCAGACCATTTGCTTCCGAGGAGACGACCTAGCAACATTGTTTCTATTTCACAGTGGGCAAACCACTACTTGTAACTTAGTAGCTTGATGTACGGCCTCGCACCTACGTCCTCACCTCAGTGCAAAGTTATGTATTCACTTCTTGCTAAAGTAAAGGTGATTTTAGTTCACACTGGAGTGCCGAGAGTTCTACCTCACCTGGTCCTCCTAGTTTCCTACATTCGGCCTAGCCTTCTGTTTTCAGGAGCAGACCCACGCGCCGCCTACCAGGCGGGATACAAAATTATCGTCACAGGGCGTGAGGGAGGACCACGTGAAAGATAGGCCGCGGCACGTGGCACTGCAAGTCTTACGAGCGCCAGCAGCTGTCTCCGGCAGGGAGCGAGTAACTATGTCAGACAAGTTTAATAATTCTTGACTGCGTGTTTAAATGCAAGGAAATTCTCGATAGCACACGACAAAATTAAGACCTATGAGTGGGTATCTTTTCAATTAAATATTGAAATCCAGTCGACCCTGAACGGAGTCGAGAATTCACGAAGTGCGGCGCAGAAGCAGACTAGTGTGACGTCACAAGTTCGTTGCGTGGCCCCCTGTACCTCGCTGGCCCCGGCGTGAGGTCAGCGTGGCTGCAGCGCCAAACGAAGCCAGCCATGCAACACGACGACGCAGCTGAAGGAACGGGAAAGAAATGTGTGTGTTAATCAGTCGGTCCCCGGTAGCTGAGTGGTCAGCGCGACAGAATGTCAATCCTAAGGGTCCGGGTTCCAGAAGATACTAAGTTGGCAGTTATGAGAGTCCAGGGGCATGAAAGGGAAGCAGTGGTTGGGAAGGGAGTGAGACAGGGTTGTAGCCTATCCCCGATGTTATTCAATCTGTATATTGAGCAAGCAGTAAAGGAAACAAAACAAAAGTTCGGAGTAGATGACATTGTAATTCTGTCAGAGACAGCAAAGGACTTGGAAGAGCAGTTGAACGGAATGGACAGTGTCTTGAAAGGAGGCTATAAGATGAACATCAACAAAAGCAAAACGAGGATGATGGAATGTAGTCGAATTAAGTCGGGTGATGAGACACTTAAAGTAGTAAAGGAGTTTTGCTATTTGGGGAGCAAAATAACTGATGATGGTCGAAGTAGAGAGGATATAAAATGTAGACTGGCAATGGCAAGGAAAGCGTTTCTGAAGAGGAGAAATTTGTTAACATCGAGTATAGATTTAAGTGTCAGGACGTCGCTTCTGAAAGTATTTGTATGGGGTGTAGCCATGTATGGAAGTGAAACATGGACGATAAACAGTTTGGACAAGAAGAGAATAGAAGCTTTCGAAATGTGGTGCTACAGAAGAATGCTGAAGATTAGATGGTTCAAATGGCTCTGAGCACTATACGACTTAACATCTGTGGTCATCAGTCCCCTAGAACTTAGAACTACTTAAACCTAACTAACCTAAGGACATCACACACATCCATGCCCGAGGCAGGATTCGAACCTGCGACCGTAGCGAAGATTAGATGGGTAGACCACATAACTAATGAGGAGGTATTGAATAGAATTGGGGAGAAGATGAGTCTGTGGCACAACTTGACAAGAAGAAGAGACCCGTTGGTAGGACATTTTCTGAGGCATAACAAATTTAGAATTGGAGGGCATTGTGGAGGGTAAAAATCGTAGAGGGAGACCAAGAGATGAATACACTAAGCAGATTCAGAAGGATGTAGGTTGCTGTAAGTACTGGGACATGAAGAAGCTTGCACAGGATAGAGTAGCATGGAGAGCTGCATCAAACCAGTCTCAGGACTGAAGACCACAACAACAAGTACTGCGAGATCGACAGTAATAATCAATAGTTGGAAAACAAAACAGATAAAACTGGACAGATCCGTGAGGCAAGGCTGTCCATTGTCAATGGCTCTATTCGCTATAGCACTGGACCCGCTGCTGCGGAAACTCACAAACGACATCAGAGGATTCTGCGTAGGAGACAAAGAATAGCATGTATAGCCTACGCTGACGACCTAGGCATCTTTATTGAAGATCATGAAGATGCTGGGAGAGTTGAAACCATCATAAACACATTCCAGAAAGCGTCAGGCGCCCAAACCAACCCCCGAAAAACAGTGTTACTGCCAATAGGGAATCAACGATTCAAACCAGACAGGCAGTGGTATAAAATAGCAGAAAGCCATAAAGTTCTTGGAATATTTATACAGTCTTGTCCACTTAGAATGGCCGCGTACAACTGGAGAGACATGCTACACACCATACGAGGTCTCTCCAGACAGCACGCGAACCGGAAACTAACAATCCACCAGAAAATAGAGCTGATAAACACGACGATCCTGTCGAACGCATGGTACCTGGCGCAAATCTTAAGCATCCCGACCCAAATTGCGCGAGCACTTACGAGCGCAGTGTACTACCTGTTGTGGCGTCGGAATATATTAAAAGTGGGGCAAGCAACGTGCACGCTGCCAACGAAAGGAGGGGGACTAGGTCTAGTTGATATAAAGACCAAATGTGCTGCCCTTCTACTAAAACGAACGCTCGCCATCCAGGACAAAAACACTGACAGCGTCACAGCCAAGATAATTGCAGGATACAAGCCCGCATCAGAAGAAGCGCCGGTCGACACGAGGCACATTCCCTTCAGAATGCGACACGTCAGGCGGCACTACGCCAACAAAAGTTACGTTCTGGACACCGTGGCGAACCCCAGCCACAGAACAGCCAAGAGAATATACTGGGCCCTCAGGGGGAAGCCGCCAAAAAGAAAATTGAACACACACACCCGCAGAACAAATGGAAACAAATATGGTGAAACGTCTCGGAAAACGTGTTGCCTAAACATGCGATGGAGACATGGTACAAAATAGTGAACGCTACCGCGAGAACTTCAGAAACTTCCTGCAGATTCCACTGCAGACAGCGATCGCCAGAGTCCTCCCCAGCCTGTGACCCTCAGCACCGCCACCAGCCACCTCACCACTCTCACCACAAGAATAATGTGTGCAGTGATAGTGAACAAGTGCAACATAAAAGATAAAGTGCTTTCTCCTCTCGCCTCAAATAGTATAAAGCAGGGCCGGCCAGAAATTCTGCACGCGTGCGGTGCTCCTGCACATGTGCAACTTCCGGGTCACAGCGTGCACGCCGCAGCCGCCAGCGTTCATGTAGTGCATGTTTCTGCGCACAGATGTCGCTTTATCCACTTGCTGGGATACTCTGTACCGGCGCATCCTAGTGCTTTTTCCACAGCTTGCAAGCCAACCGTGGGAAGGTATTTCGCGTATTAAACATTTAAAATACTGTCACAGTCTACTCATTGAGACGTCTACTTTTATGTTAACAGTTTAACCCAGTAAGACAAGTAATACAGTTAACAACCGTGGGTTTTTATTAAGGCAGCTTGACTGACGGCACGTAAATATGAGTAATGTTTTTGATCTAGTATTTAAGAAAGAGAGCACTTAGCGCCTTCCAACGAACCTTATTCATGATTTCAAATAACTTTAAACTAATGCAAGGTTTCCTATAACTAATTCTCGCTGCCCTCAGTTACACCCACATAATTTGTCTCACTGACCTCTGAACAGAATGATAACCGCAGACCTCTCGATGATCACCTGTTATTTCAATACCATTATTGCTACATCTTTCACCAGCTCCGTCTGAAATCTGCATAATAACCGACAATTAGATGAATGTTACGTTTTATCGACTTTAGCTGAGCGTAGCCCTTCACACATTAAAAAAACAAAACCTAAATGTAAGTATACATTGGAACAATCGGTTTAATGACCAAGTTTCCTGATAATAATGTAACATGGAGCAGAATGAGGCACTAATGCACAGTTAGTAAACAATAATTTTTAATTATGAAAGGAATAAATCCAAACACTTTCATCACTGGTCATGAGAAATGACAATCGAGTTGATGTGTCTCATCCATTTTCTTAAGGACATTTAAATTTGCTTGCCGTTCTTCACTCTTGAGTACACTACACTCGTCTTTGTGATATATATTGTAGTGTCTTTCAATTGAAAACTTACGCTGGCCGCGTATTATTCGGCGGCGTAGCAAACACTGTGAGTTTTCGCCAACGGCTACAAAAAAAATTGCAGTTCCCAGTCATTTTTAAACGACTGAGAACATAGATCTCCCGTCCTTTGCTTTTTCACAGTACCTGCCATTTCTCAGTACTTCTCTGTTAAGGTTACGGTTACCAGGGGTAAACGAGACTGGGTATGTTGCGCTCTTGCTTGTACCACAGAAACAGGGAAGTGGAGCCGCCGCCGTTCATTTAGGACACATGTCTAATAACAGATGTCGCTGTCGCTCGCTGTCGCACACGTGCGCACATGTGCAGCACTTCCGCACGTCTGCACGCTGTGCAGCGTTTGGCCGGCCCTGGTATAAAGTGTTTCTTCTTAGTGAAATCAGTGATACAAAGTGCTTCTCACCGAACATCTGTCATGCTCGCGGCCAAATCAGTGTCAAAAGAATGCCGAGTAGTAGTACCAGTGTTTTTTTCGTTATTTTACTGTATTGTCTAGGACACAAGCATTACTTAGTGGAAAGTGCCAACTACTCATAATTTTTTCTTAAATGATTTCCTTTACTATATGCCCTATAAAATTTATATTGTTTACTCACGCTTTCCTCTCTGCTTCTCTCATATAATATGACACAAATTTCTCTCTTCTTCAAT
Source organism: Schistocerca serialis cubense (assembly GCF_023864345.2). NCBI lineage: Eukaryota > Metazoa > Arthropoda > Insecta > Orthoptera > Acrididae > Schistocerca > Schistocerca serialis. The sequence continues at coordinate 172,557,389 of NC_064643.1, read as the reverse complement.
TTATGTATAATCTGTAGCATATGTAAAAAAGTTTCTTCCACCTCTGCTCCATCTATCATGCTGATGTTTCCCTCATCCTGTCCCACCGAACAGTGCAATCTAGAGGAAGAGATCGAACCAGAGCGCACAATGTGCCTATGGCATCACAAGTGCATGGCATACAGAAACATGAACTCAAAATTAATGTGTCGATGCTACATATAAATTATTGTGCCTGTCCTGCAATGTTTTGCCTAAAAAAAATGGCCATGTAAAAGGGTTAGAAAATAATATACAAACGAAAACCCATAAAATGACAGTAACGTTAACCAACACTAGGAATATAATAGGTTAATAGAATAAAATGTTTTCTAACGTATCGTTGTTAATATATTTAAATAAATATCTATGGTTACAAAAAAAGTTCGATTCCCGGCTGGGTCGGAGATTTTCTCCGCTCAGGGACTGGGTGTTGTGTTGTCCTAATCATCATCATTTCATCCCCATCGACGCGCAGGTCGCCGAAGTGGCGTCAACTCGAAAGACCTGCATCCGGCGAACGGTCTACCCCACGGGAGGCCCTAGCCACACGACATTTACATTTTAGCGAGCAGTTACGGTGCCCGTGTTCCGGAGATAACATTTAGATGACTACACTGGGGGAAGAATCATCGGGAACCTGGGAGAAGGACGAAGTGCAACGACTGTAGCGCAGGAGTTTGGTTTTGCTCACAATACTGTGTCAAGTTCGTGGGTAGCGTTCCGAACCACAGAAACAGCTGTCCGATGGTGAGGACGAGGTGGTCAACCACGCTCAACTACAGCGGCAGATGATCCCTGCACTGTGAGACAGGCACAAGGACCTACAGGGGATAGGCAAAATAATGTGAACAGTGACAGTAATGGGATGGTTGCGTTTGAAGGTCAACAACGCAGGTAAGACACGTGTCGCGGTGGACTGTGCGTGCTCAGTACGGACCAGGCATGAGTGCAGGTTGTTTACGAGTAGTGCACACTTCGTGTTTGCTATCAGAGGCCGAGGTCGACATGCAATGAAAGACCTCACAGAGTTCCAAACAGGGCAGATTGTGGGGGCCCGATTAGCTGGAGCATCAGTAGAGGTCGTCGTACGCTAACACGAATTGTGTCAATACGACACAAAACTACGCTGGCTAAAGTGACTGCAGAGATCAGCAGCCATCCTCGAGACCCCGTACCTATCGACACTGTCCGCCGAGCATTCCATAAAGCGAATACTCGTGGACGAGCTGCTATACCGAAACTATTAGTGACGACAACCAACGCAAAGAAGCGTAAAACATGGTGTCAGGAGCATAAATCCTGAACAGCTGATTAGTGAAAACACGTCAAATGGTCCGATGAGTCAACGTTTTCGTTATTTCCAACATCGGGCCGCGTTTACGTTTAGAGAACGCCAGAAGAAGCCTACAGTTCTGAGTGCTTGATTCCAACGGTTAAGCATGGTGGTGGAAGCGTGATGGCTTGGGCAGCCATATCATGGTATTCTGCTGGTCCCATCATCACTCTAAAAGGCCGTGTTACAGCCAACGCTTGTGTGTACACTTTAGGTGATCAGGTGCAGCCCATGATTCAAATGTTGTTCCCCAACAATGATGCCGTATTTCAGGACGGCAATGCACCCTTTGACACAGCCAGGACAGTACAATCGTGGTATGAGGAGCACGCAGCTGAACAGCAGCGTCTTCCATCGCCAACACAGTCTCCGAACAGCCGGCCGTTGTGGCCGAGTGGTTGTAGGCGCTTCAGTCTGGAACCCCGTGACTGCTACGGTAGCAGGTTCGAACCCTGCGTCGAGCATGGATGTGTGTGGTGTCCTTAGGTTAGTTAGGTTTCGTAGCTCTAAGTTCTAGGGGACTGATGACCTCAGATGTTAAGTCCCATAGTGCCCAGAGCCATTTGAACCAACATTATCGAACCTTTGTGCGTGGTATTGGAGCGCAGACTCCGGAACAGATTTCCGCCTCCCTCGTCACTACAGGAGTTAGAAGAGGTTCTGACAGAAGAGTGGCGTAATATTCCACTGGAGACTATACAATCATTATATGCCAGTATTCCAAGATGAATCGCAGCTCTACTACGGACAAATGGGGGTCCAAACCCCTATTATAAACCATTCCCAAGTGAATTATTTTGCCTATCCCCTGTGCGTCCAACAGCGAGTGCAATTGCAACCACATTCAACAGAACTACAAGGGACACAATACCACACTCCACAGTGGCCTGGCGACTGCATTGGGGGGTGGTCTCTTTGCACGACGACCAGCACTTTCTGTTCCGTTGACTCACGCTGATCGGCGGCACCAAAAATGGCTCTGAGCACTATGGGACTTAACATCTGAGCTCATCAGTCCCCTAGAACTTAGAACTACTTAAACCTACGGACATCACACACATCCATGCCCGAGGCAGGATTGGAATCTGGGACCGTAGCAGCAGCGCGGTTCCGGACTGAAGCACCTAGAACCGCTCGGCCATACCGACCGGCTCACTTTCTACTTCTCGCCATATAGTACCCCTTTTATTTAGATACCGTTTTATTCACTGTCGCCATCGTGTTGTCTTTTTCTGTCGCCTTTCCTAACAAGAAACACGTCACAAACTACCCAGCGTAGAAGTGGACGCAGAAGACACGACAGCGCTCTTGCATGCGGTACGTTCTTTACGCTAATTTTTGTACAGGTCCTTTTGTTCCCATGAGTCTACGCTTGCGCACGAGGAAAGAGGCATCGCGCGGACGTGCCTGGAGAGTCGCGGCATCCGTCGCCGCAGGCTTTTTCCCTGGACAGGGCCCGTGCAGCCGGCACCGCTCGAGTGACGCATTCTGCACGGCCCCCAAGGCCGCCACCCACGCCCCCGCAGCGCGCTGACTCAGCGGCCTGCAGGCTGCTGTCTCTGGTGTCTGGCAGTGTGGCCTCAACCGCTGCACCAGCTCACCAACATTTATCTCCGAGCACAGCTCCTTACGTACAGACCTACTGACGACGCTCATGGTGAGCGAACTGTTTTTAACGAATAAGCAAAATGGCACACGAATAGAAGATTTTAAGTGTCTCCATACGTACATACAGGGTGACAATTATTGAACTACACGAAAAGAAAAACGTAAATTAGTTCAAACTAGGGCGTGCACACACTTTATTCAACATGTAAACGTCACTACAGATATTCGGATTCAGGTTATACACTCCTGGAAATGGAAAAAAGAACACATTGACGCTGGTGTGTCAGACCCACCATATTTGCTCCGGACACTGCGAGAGGGCTGTACAAGCAATGATCACACGCACGGCACAGCGGACACACCAGGAACCGCGGTGTTGGCCGTCGAATGGCGCTAGCTGCGCAGTATTTGTGCACCGCCGCCGTCAGTGTCAGCCAGTTTGCCATGGCATACGGACCTCCATCGCAGTCTTTAACACTGGTGGCATGCCGCGACAGCGTGGACGTGAACCGTATGTGCAGTTGACGGACTTTGAGCGAGGGCGTATAGTGGGCATGCGGGAGGCCGGGTGGACGTACCGCCGAATTGCTCAATACGTGGGGCGTGAGGTCTCCACAGTACATCGATGTTGTCGCCAGTGGTCGGCGGAAGGTGCACGTGCCCGTCGACCTGGGACCGGACCGCAGCGACGCACGGACGCACGCCAAGACCGTAGGATCCTACGCAGTGCCGTAGGGGACCGCACCGCCACTTCCCAGCAAATTAGGGACACTGTTGCTCCTGGGGTATCGGCGAGGACCATTCGCAACCGTCTCCATGAAGCTGGGCTACGGTCCCGCACACCGTTAGGCCGTCTTCCGCTCACGCCCCAACATCGTGCAGCCCGCCTCCAGTGGCGTCGCGACAGGCGTGAATGGAGGGACGAATGGAGACGTGTCGTCTTCAGCGATGAGAGTCGCTTCTGCCTTGGTGCCAATGATGGTCGTATGCGTATTTGGCGCCGTGCAGGTGAGCGCCACAATCAGGACTGCATACGACCGAGGCACACAGGGCCAACACCCGGCATCATGGTGTGGGGAACGATCTCCTACACTGGCCGTACACCACTGGTGATCGTCGAGGGGACACTGAATAGTGCACGGTACATCCAAACCGTCATCGAACCCATTGTTCTACCATTCCTAGACCGGCAAGGGAACTTGCTGTTCCAACAGGACAATGCACGTCCGCATGTATCCCGTGCCACCCAACGTGCTCTAGAAGGTGTAAGTCAACTACCCTGGCCAGCAAGATCTCCAGATCTGTCCCCCATTGAGCCTGTTTGGGACTGGATGAACCGTCGTCTCACGCGGTCTGCACGTCCAGCACGAACGCTGGTCCAACTGAGGCGCCAGGTGGAAATGGCATGGCAAGCCATTCCACATAACTACATCCAGCATCTCTACGATCGTCTCCATGGGAGAATAGCAGCCTGCATTGCTGCGAAAGGTGGATATACACTGTACTAGTGCCGACATTGTGCATGCTCTGTTGCCTGTGTCTATGTGCCTGTGGTTCTGTCAGTGTGATCATGTGATGTATCTGACCCCAGGAATGTGTCAATAAAGTTTCCCCTTCCTGGGACAATGAATTCACGGTGTTCTTATTTCAATTTCCAGGAGTGTATGTTGGATATGCCTGCCATCATTGGTGATGATATGGCGCAGACGAATAGCGAAATTCTGCACGACCCGCTGTCGTGTCGGCACATCGATGCTGTCGACGGCCTCCTGAATAGCTAATTTCAGCTCAGCAGTGGTTTTTCGGTTATGTCTGTACACCTTGTCTTTTATGTAGCCCCATAAAAAGGAGTCGCATGTGTTCACGTCCGGAAGAGACGGCGGCCAATCGAGGTCCATGCCAGTGGCCTCTGGGTACCCCAGAACCAGACTGCGGTCCCCAAAGTGCTCCTCCACGACATCACTCTCCTGCTTCGATGGGGTCGAGCTCCGTCTTGGATGAACCACATCTTGTCGAAGTCAGGGTCACTTTGGGTAATGGGTATGAAATCATCTTCCGAAACCTTCACGTACCGTTCGGTAGTCAGCGTGCCATCAAGGAATATGGTGCCGATTATTCCGTGACTCGACACTGCACATCACACAGTCACCCGTTGAGGGTCAACAGACTTCTCGATCGCAAAATGCGGAGTCTCAGTCCCCCAAATGCGCCAGTTTTGCTTAATGACGAACCCATTCAAATGAAAGTGCGCTTCGTCGCTAAACCATCACGCATCGCGGCCAACAGTGCAATTCGAACGTCCTAACGCAAACAGTTCAGACGTCATGATGATTTTATTTCATATAGTTCAATAATGGTTGCTCTCTAAGTGGGAAATGCGTTGAGGTAGTGTACTTAACACTCAATTGGAGCTACAGCTTTCCTTTGCATCATTGCAAAGCTTTCAGCGTATGTCGGTTGAAGCTCTTCACTTACCTTCCATCGCAACTGAGGAGGGACTTTAAAAGTATAGCACCAAATACGACGACCAGCATAGCCTGAATGAAGGCTAGCCTTTATACTCTGGTTATTAGTAACTGGAGACATCTGCGTTACTGACACTTCCGCATTTCAGTAGCTGCTATACTCATAGGCGTCCGAAAAAGCGGCGCTTGGCTCCCCGCCCCCTCGCCTGTGGAATTTGGAATACGAAGATTTTATTCATTACAGAATTCTCACATACTTCTGAAACTAATATCCCGTCATGCTCATTACCTTCTCGTTTAGCCAATTGTAGCATTACACGGCTGATTCCAGTGAGAAAACACCAAGGCTTTAGCAATTGCTGTATAAATTATGTTTCGACTGTAATTTTTTGAAAAAAATATGAATTCTTTACGCACACAAACTGTCAGTCGTATCTAACATAAATGGAAGTTTCACCTCAGAACAAACTTTCAGTTACATCTGTTTTAATATAATGTTAAATAATTTCCAAATTCTTTTAAGTAAGCGCATTTCCTTTGCCCGTCAGGACATTTCTCAACTTTCAACCGGTTCTCTCCACAAGACGGTAAAAGGACAGAACTCCATACAGCAAACATCCTGTTTGCCGACGATCACACAACACTTCCAAATTCTGAAAATACACTACAACAAGCTCTATATGAACTTAATAATCAGCAAATTTACTCTTCCTGCTTGTACACTGTCACCCTTGAAGAACTCGATATTGGAAATAAAATTCAAAAATTTGATGGAATATATACTACAATATGTAGAGCGCTAAGAAACGAAGTAAGGAAGGAAACAAAATCTACATGAGTAAGGAGGATCTATAAAGTTTATAAGGGGGACGAAGCGAAAGTCCTCACCAGCACGCACAAAAGTCGAGTTGTTGTTGTTTTTTTTTACAAAACAGACAGGTCGTAATGTGACAAACACGTCGATGTTTCATACGTGAAGTGACAGTACAACAACTAATCTATGACCAGATGAGAGGAAACACAGATGTCAGCTGGAAAAACGAATAATTTTGGCCGGTCGGAGTGGACGAGTGGTTCTAGGCGCTACAGTCTGGAACCGCGCGACCGCTACGGTCGCAGGTTCGAATCCTGCCTCGGGCATGGATGTGTATGATGTCCTTAGTTTAATTAGGTTTAAGTAGTTGTAAGTTCTAGGAGACTGATGACCTCAGAAGTTAAGTCTCATAGTGCTCAGAGCCATTTGAACCATTTTTTCGAATAATTTTGAGTATTATTTTATTACTGTAATAATAACGACGTGACCTTTTTTGTAAACTATCGCATATAAACAATTTTTTTTTTTTACTCCAGATTAAATTCTCTGAAGATACCTTAATGATAAAGGCCAAACGCGTCTGTATCAGAAATAAACATTGATTGCAGCAAGAAAAGGGTGTTTCAATTTATAAAACGTATTTTAAGAGAATAGTGACGCTATTAATCAGTAGCTAAAAGTCGCTTGTAGAAACTTAACAGGCGTCCCTGATATTCATCCTCTCCACAGGGAGCTGCTCCTCCACGAAGCCCGGCCTTGGCTGGAGACTTCGATGCACGGTTGCCACACGAACTCCGGCGCGGCTGGCCCCAGCGCATCGGCTCGGCAGCGCCGCCGACGGCTCACGCCTCTTCATTTCCCGCACCGTTGCGTCGCCTGTCGCGCAGCTTAGCACTTGCGCAATGGGTCCGGCACAAGGCCGCGACAGCTGCCTAACTGTTCTGCGCTGCGCTTTCGCCGATGGCGAACACGATTTAAGGACGAGAAGCAGTTTCATTTCAAGGATTTGTGTGGCAAAACTTATTGCCAAACGATCTCACCCGAGTAACTAACAGTTACGTTCCAAACGCACTGTAATACATTAAGAAACGTCTATTGCTCCTCCTCGTAATCAGAGATGAATTACATTCAGACCATGAGCTCTATTACGTGCTGAAACTCAGCAAAGCAGTAGGAATCTCAATGCATCGCAGCAGCCCTGTCCAGACACGTTGTGTCTGGCCAGAAAATACACCTGCACCGCCTGTACCCCACATTATCACCAACTTTAGCACCTAACTAAACAGTAGAACGAAAGACTTTTCTTGGAACACTTATTTTTTAAATGATGTAAGATAAATAATATTTAGTTTGTTGGTGTGTGTGTTAGAATCAATGACGGAGGAATCCGTGGTGCATCACCAACTTTAGCACCAACTAAACTGTAGAACGAAAGACATTTCTTGGAACATTTTTATTTTTAAAATGATGTCAGATAAATGATATTTAGTTTGTTGGTGTGTGTGTTAGAATCAATGACGGAGGAATCCGTGGCGCTATCCACAACTCCTGCTCTGAAAAGAAGACAAACTATCCACAGTGAGCCGGCCGTGGTAGCCGTGCGGTTCTAGGCGCTAGTCTGGAACCGCGTGACCGCTACGGTCGCAGGTTCGAATCCTGCCTCGGGCATGGATGTGTGTGATGTCCATAGGTTAGTTAGGTTTAAGTAGTTGTAAGTTCTGGGGGACTGATGACCTTAGAAGTTAAGTCCCATAGTGCTCAGAGCCATTTGAACCATTTTTGAACCTCTCCTCTGCGGCACTTACTTGACCTGCACAATGCAGCCACATTTAAAATCAAACAAGTTCAGATGTGTGCACTATACTTGCTGTTCGTAAACCACTTCGTTGGTGCACTCCTTACTTCTGAACTGCCAGAAACTGGACGACTTTAGGCTGTTAATGCTTTGTGTCTAACCACTCTAATAGTAATAATGAACTGTGTATAGCACTATAGTAGCCATTATGTAGTTACTGTTGTCTCGTGCTGTCAATTAATTCATTTATCTGTTTCGAAGCGAATAATGAAGCAATTTCTGGACCACTTCTGGTACTACCCACAGCTTGGAGAAGATATTTGCTTGAGATATTTAGTATTTGTTACGTATATGTATCACTTTTGTCATCAGCGATGTACTGGACAAAGCACTACATATGTGTGTAGTGAGTGGACTATGTGAGGAACCTGTAACCTCCACTCCATTAGCTCTACTAATTGAGAAAAAGTAGGTATTGATAACTTATATAATCTACACTCCTGGAAATGGATAAAAGAACACATTGACACCGGTGTGTCAGACCCACCATACTTGCTCCGGACACTGCGAGAGGGCTGTACAAGCAATGATCACACGCACGGCACAGCGGACACACCAGAAACCGCGGTGTTGGCCGTCGAATGGCGCTAGCTGCGCAGCATTTGTGCACCGCCGCCGTCAGTGTCAGCCAGTTTGCCGTGCCATACGGAGCTCCATCGCAGTCTTTAACACTGGTAGCATGCCGCGACAGCGTGGACGTGAACCGTATGTGCAGTTGACGGACTTTGAGCGAGGGCGTGTAGTGGGCATGCGGGAGGCCGGGTGGACGTACCGCCGAATTGCTCAACACGTGGGGCGTGAGGTCTCCACAGTACATCGATGTTTTCGCCAGTGGTCGGCGGAAGGTGCACGTGCCCGTCGACCTGGGACCGGACCGCAGCGACGCACGGATGCACGCCAAGACCGTAGGATCCTACGCAGTGCCGTAGGGGACCGCACCGCCACTTCCCAGCAAATTAGGAATACTGTTGCTCCTGGGGTATCGGCGAGGACCATTCGCAACCGTCTCCACGAAGCTGGGCTACGGTCCCGCACACCGTTAGGCCGTCTTCCGCTCACGCCCCAACATCGTGCAGCCCGCCTCCAGTGGTGTCGTGACAGGCGTGAATGGAGGGACGAATGGAGACGTGTCGTGTTCAGCGATGAGAATCGCTTCTGCCTTGGTGCCAATGATGGTCGTATGCGTGTTTGGCGCCGTGCAGGTGAGCGCCACAATCAGGACTGCATACGACCGAGGCACACAGGGCCAACACCCGGCATCATGGTGTGGGGAGCGATCTCCTACACTGGCCGTACACCACTGGTGATCGTCGAGGGGACACTGAATAGTGCACGGTACATCCAAACCGTCATCGAACCCATCGTTCTACCATTCCTAGACCGGCAAGGGAACTTGCTGTTCCAACAGGACAATGCACGTCCGCATGTATCCCATGCCACTCAACGTGCTCTAGAAGGTGTAAGTCAACTACCCTGGCCAGCAAGATCTCCGGATCTGTCCCCCATTGAGCATGTTTGGGACTGGATGAAGCGTCGTCTCAAGCGGTCTGCACGTCCAGCACGAACGCTGGTCCAACTGAGGCGCCAGGTGGAAATGGCATGGCAAGCCGTTCCACAGGACTACATCCAGCATCTCTACGATCGTCTCCATGGGGGAATAGCAGCCTGCATTGCTGCGAAAGGTGGATATACACTGCACTAGTGCCGACATTGTGCATGCTCTGTTGCCTGTGTCTATGTGCCTGTGGTTCTGTCAGTGTGATCATGTGATGTATCTGACCCCAGGAATGTGTCAATAAAGTGTCCCCTTCCTGGGACAATGAATTCACGGTGTTCTTATTTCAATTTCCAGGAGTGTATATTAGTCTTACAAAACTGTGATAATGGTAATGATTTCCTGAAAATAATGTAGTTTCGTGACAGGAACAGGATGGAATCGTTTAGTTGTTACCTCTTAGGGGGTAATTATTACCAGGTCGGGAACCACTGATCTATAGCCAGCAAGTAACAAATCGCTGATTCCCTATCAAGAAGCACATCTACTGGCACCGTCGGCCCATAATTCAAAGTAAGCCGATAAAGCTGTCACACAAACAGCCCCGTTTGCCGCACTGAGAGGCAAGTTCAGTAATCAAACTGGTCCCTCTAATAACAACTCTGGCTTGTTACAGGAACGATTTAGGTCGCGGGAGTCAGCCAAGGACACATCACAGCAGCTATAAAGACTACGTTAATTCATCGATAAACCAACTACTAACTTATCCTGGGCATAGTGGAACTGCAAGATGGAGAAATGACTTTTTTGTGAGTCATCAGTCTGACAAACCTCTACCATCTGGTGAGCAAGATGTATGAAACAGGCGAAATACCCTCAGACTTCAAGAAGAATATAATAATTCCAATCCCTAAGAAAGCAAGTGTTGACAGATGTGAAAATTACCGAACTATCAGCTTAATAAGTCACAGCTGCAAAATACTAACACGAATTCTTTACAGACGAATGGAAAAACTAGTAGAAGCCAACCTCGGGGAAGATCAGTTTGGATTCCGTAGAAACACTGGAACACGTGAGGCAATACTGACCTTACGACTTATCTTAGAAGAAAGATTAAGGAAAGGCAAACCTACGTTTCTAGCATTTGTAGACTTAGAGAAAGCTTTTGACAATGTTGACTGGAATACTCTCTTTCAAATTCTAAAGGTGGCAGGGGTAAAATACAGGGATCGAAAGGCTATTTACAATTTGTACAGAAACCAGATGGCAGTTATAAGAGTCGAGGGACATGAAAGGGAAGCAGTGGTTGGGAAGGGAGTAAGACAGGGTTGTAGCCTCCCCCCGATGTTGTTCAATCTGTATATTGAGCAAGCAGTAAAGGAAACAAAAGAAAAATTCGGAGTAGGTATTAAAATTCATGGAGAAGAAATAAAAACTTTGAGGTTCGCCGATGACATTGTAATTCTGTCAGAGACAGCAAAGGACTTGGAAGAGCAGTTGAATGGAATGGACAGTGTCTTGAAAGGAGGATATAAGATGAACATCAACAAAAGCAAAACAAGGATAATGGAATGTAGTCTAATTAAGTCGGGTGATGCTGAGGGAATTAGATTAGGAAATGAGGCACTTAAAGTAGTAAAGGAGTTTTGCTATTTGGGGAGCAAAATAACTGATGATGGTCGAAGTAGAGAGGATATAAAATGTAGGCTGGCAATGGCAAGGAAAGCGTTTCTGAAGAAGAGAAATTTGTTAACATCCAGTATAGATTTAAGTGTCAGGAAGTCATTTCTGAAAGTATTCGTATGGAGTGTAGCCATGTATGGAAGTGAAACATGGACGATAAATAGTTTGGACAAGAAGAGAATAGAAGCTTTCGAAATGTGGTGCTACAGAAGAATGCTGAAGATTAGATGGGTAGATCACATAACTAATGAGGAAGTATTGAATAAGATTGGGGAGAAGAGAAGTTTGTGGCACAACTTGACCAGAAGAAGGGATCGGTTGGTAGGACATGTTCTGAGGCTTCAAGGGATCACCAATTTAGTATTGGAGGGCAGCGTGGAGGGTAAAAATCGTAGAGGGAGACCAAGAGATGAATACACTAAGCAGATTCAGAAGGATGTAGGTTGCAGTAGGTACTGGGAGATGAAAAAGCTTGCACAGGATAGAGTAGCATGGAGAGCTGCATCAAACCAGTCTCAGGACTGAAGACCACAACAACAACAACATCAGTCTTCTGACTGGTTTGATGCGGCCCGCCACGTATTCCTCTCTGTGGCAAACTCTTTACCTCCGAGCTGTATTTGCAACCTACTTCCTCAATTATTTGCTGGATTTATTCCAATTTCTCTCTTCCTTTACAGTTTTTACCCTCTACAGCTTCCTTTAGTACCATGGAACTTATTTTTCCTGATGTCTTTAAAAGATGTGCTATGATCCTGTCCCTTCTTCTTCTCAGTGTTTTCTACACGTCTTTTTGCTCGTCGATTCTGCGGAAAACCTCCTCATTTCTTACCTTCCCAGTCCACACACTTTTCAACACATCTCAAATGCTTCTATTCTCTTCTGTTCCAGTTTTCCCACAGAAAGAACATATCTACCGAAATTTAAATTTTCATTCGTTTGCATCACCCAATAGCTGGAGTGGAACTCTATGCACTGTGCAGAGAGATCGCGCGTATAACCTCTGAACGTGATTATCCTGGCTGTTGATTATCATGAAAGATGCAGAATGGACATATTCGGCGCAGTTGTTCCCTTTCTTCAATGTAAGTCTGTCCCATCTGCATTTTGTAGTTCAGTTCATAGCAGACTCGCTGCTCGTAATGTCACAAAGCTGAAAACAGTTTGTTGTGGAGAACCATAAAGAAAGTGTCTCTCCTTCAAAGTGATGAATTCAGTGACATTCTGGCTTTCAAGAAATGGTGGCCCAGGGACTATAAAAAAGTGATGTATACGGTGAGACAGCAAGAAGAGGTATTCCTAAGGAAAATAAAATTACTTTTCAGTTGACCAAGCTGAAGCGTATTGAATGTACATCAGATATGAAAGGGAAGATTGTTGCTTTTCAGTATATTGATTTACAAGTGAAGCACAGATTTTCTCTTAAATGCTACAATACCCTTCAGAGCCTACCTCAAGAGAAAGCACATATCACTGGTAGTGTTCTAAAATGAAAAAATAGTGAAGGATCTGCAAAATCTTGCGCAACATGTTCCTGTAACACGCAGTGAATTTTATGAGACACTTTTCAAATGTCCCACAACATACACAGAAGAAGAAAACAATGAATGAGAAGAAAAACTGCCCGTAGTTACTCTAGTCAAATGTTTTCTGTAGATTCTTAATGATTTTGCTCACTTCCTACAATTATCATGTAAAGTCACATTATAAAAGTTCTTTATGACACTTCACTGTCTATCTCAATAAAAAAATTTAAGTTTCCACTATCGTAAAATTCAAACTTTGCAAAAAGGACAAATATACAATATATACGGTGCACACTAATTGCCTGATCTGTGACATGTCGGAGTAGTTTTCGTTTCACTACTTTCAGGAAACATGATTGCAAAGCTGCAGAAAAGTTTCATGGGCAACTTACGTGTTTCAGCTATCGATGGAGTTTTTTGTCTACTGAAAATTTGCTCTTTTGTTTGATGTGTCCTTTCTGCAACTTTAGTTCAGTCTCTTCCATTATTAATTAAATACAGCTGAAATTTAGATTAGTTGGCACAAAAATCTACCTTCTCTAAGATTCGCTGGATAAGCAAAGCTAGCATTAGAACATTAATGGTCAGGATAGTGAGAGCAAAACTTATGCCGTAGAATGTGGTCTGTGTTCTTTTAGATTTAGAAACTGTAATGAGTTTAATGAACGGTGTATAAAGTAAACGTCTTCCTCCATAGCTAAGTTGTCGCCCAGCCTGACTGCTACACGGAAGGCCGTGTACTACAGAAAAGGACAATCGTTATGGAATCATTACTTCAGAAAAATAATCTCTGTATAATCATATTACAGAGGAATATATGAGCAAAAATAAACAACAAATGACCCGTATGAAAATTTACTGAACAAATGAGAAACTAGTTTTATTGACCTATGCTGGGGTAGTCACTTGTGTTTATGACTTCAGGATTCAAATGGTTCAAATGGCTCTGAGCACTATGGGACTTAACTTCCGAGGTCATCAGTCCCCTAGAGCTTAGAACTACTTAAACCTAACTAACCTAAGGACATCACACACATCCATGCCCGAGGCAGGATTCGAACCTGCGACCGTAGCGGTCGCACGGTTCCAGACTGTAGCGCCTAGAACCGCTCGGCCACTACGGCCAGCACTTGAGGATTGTCACTGGAACATTCACTACGCAACTGCTTTCTTTATTAATGTGACAACGCTGTATTAATTTGTCGAATTAGACATATGTCATAATTATGCAATGAGTAGTAAGAGATCTGTGAATTGAATGTCAGTGTCAACAAATCATCACAAAACGCAAAAAAGTGTAGGGCACATAGAATTGTTTCACAGGTTTCTATAACAGTTTAGCTAATTGTTAAATGAAACAACAAGTTTATTGTCGCCAGTCACTGTTTAATCTCCACGACCCGTTTCAAAGGTTTAAATCTCCATCATCAGGTGGATTTACATTTGTTGATGTGATATTTGTGTGTGTGTTGTGTTACGATTTTTTGAAGGAACTTGTGGCACTGTCTAATGGAGAAAAAAAACAGTGTTTCTGAACATGGTTTTGGGTTTCTTTTGACAAAAAATTAATCGTGTATCTAACGGTAAACATAAAATAAGTGAAATAAAGTACCTCCAGTGGTCAGAGGTTCCTTTCACTGCTGTAACACATCACATGCATACCGTCATATTTTGTAAACAAATATGGCGTCGGAAACTATTTGGTGCATGGATCGTATAGCAGAAGAGAAAACATTGTCACGAAGTACAAAGAATATACGTGAGAGAAAGTGAGAGGGACAGAGAGGGTGGAAAGAGTGATTGTATGAGAGCAAACTTTACAAGGCAGGTTATTTCTGTTACATGTAATAACTGCCTAAAGGCTGCGGTAATACACTGGTTAATGCTTAAAAATATGCAGATGGATGTGCAATTTGTGCCATTTTTTAAGCATTAACCAATGTATTACCGCAACCTCTAGGCAGTTATTACATGTAACTGATATAATCTTAAGACTCCTTGCCTTGTAAAGTTTGCTCTCACACAGCCACTCTTTCCACCCTCTCTCCCTCTCACTTCCTCTTTCTCCTCCTCCCCCTCAGGCTCCAGCACGTCATATCTGTCTATGAATCCCAACCAAAATGGTTATTTGTGTATAATTTTACTACTGTAGCTAATATGATTATTGTACTTAAAGTTTGCAACACTTCACCTGATTGTATAATGAGTATGAAGTTTAAGCTATTTTAACTTGTCAAAAGCGGATTTATATCCCACCTGAAGTATTTATTCCAACGAATGTATTCAACACCTCAAATAACACATCCAAATCCCTTAAAAATTTATTCTGTAATAATGTTGTTAGGAGGTACACTCCTGGAAATTGAAATAAGAACACCGTGAATTCATTGTCCCGGGAAGGGGAAACTTTATTGACACATTCCTGGGGTCAGATACATCACATGATCACACTGACAGACCCACAGGCACATAGACACAGGCAACAGAGCATGCACAATGTCGGCACTAGTACAGTGTATATCCACCTTTCGCAGCAATGCAGGCTGCTATTCTCCCATGGAGACGATCGTAGAGATGCTGGATGTAGTCCTGTGGAACGGCTTGCCATGCCATTTCCACCTGGCGCCTCAGTTGGACCAGCGTTCGTGCTGGACGTGCAGACCGCGTGAGACGACGCTTCATCCAGTCCCAAACATGCTCAATGGGGGACAGATCCGGAGATCTTGCTGGCCAGGGTAGTTGACTTACACCTTCTAGAGCACGTTGGGTGGCACGGGATACATGCGGACGTGCATTGTCCTGTTGGAGCAGCAAGTTCCCTTGCCGGTCTAGGAATGGTAGAACGATGGGTTCGATGACGGTTTGGATGTACCGTGCACTATTCAGTGTCCCCTCGACGATCACCAGTGGTGTACGGCCAGTGTAGGAGATCGCTCCCCACACCATGATGCCGGGTGTTGGCCCTGTGTGCCTCGGTCGTATGCAGTCCTGATTGTGGCGCTCACCTGCACGGCGGCAATCACGCATACGACCATCATTGGCACCAAGGCAGAAGCGACTCTCATCGCTGAAGACGACACGTCTCCATTCGTCCCTCCATTCACGCCTGTCGCGACACCACTGGAGGCGGGCTGCACGATGTTGGAGCGTGAGCGGAAGACGGCCTAACGGTGTGCGGGACCGTAGCCCAGCTTCATGGAGACGGTTGCGAATGGTCCTCGCCGATATCCCAGGAGCAACAGTGTCCCTAATTTGCTGGGAAGTGGCGGTGCGGTCCCCTACGGCACTGCGTAGGATCCTACGGTCTTGGCGTGCATCCGTGCGTCGCTGCGGTCCGGTCCCAGGTCGACGGGCACGTGCACCTTCCGCCGACCACTGGCGACAACGTCGATGTACTGTGGAGACCTCACGCCCCACGTGTTGAGCAATTCGGCGGTACGTCCACCCGGCCTCCCGCATGCCCACTATACGCCCTCGCTCAAAGTCCGTCAACTGCACATACGGTTCACGTCCACGCTGTCGCGGCATGCCACCAGTGTTAAAGACTGCGATGGAGGTCCGTATGCCACGGCAAACTGGCTGACACTGACGGCGGCGGCGCACAAATGCTGCGCAGCTAGCGCCATTCGACGGCCAACACCGCGGTTCCTGGTGTGTCCGCTGTGCCGTGCGTGTGATCATTTCTTGTACAGGCCTCTCGCAGTGTCCGGAGCAAGTATGGTGGGTCTGACACACCGGTGTCAATGTGTTCTTTTTTCCATTTCCAGGAGTGTATATTCTTTGTACTCACAAATTTGTTCGGTATAACAACCATCTGTTCTTGGTTTCTCTCTGCGTTAATGTTTTGTAATCTTTTTAGGCAACTGTTTGGAGTTTGTGATGAAGACACCCATAGCCAGTATCGAAACAATGTTAAAGTGAATTGTTGTTGGCTGTATCATAAGAATTATATATTGTGTGTGATTGGTTATTCCGCCAATATGTTCCACATCACAACGCTTTCGTGCATATGAGGTATGGAGCAATTAACTAACGAACTGTACTACCAACATTAAAAATTTGTCGTACCACGTGGGACCCATTCAAAATAAGCGATGTTTATACTTACACTTACGTTACTTGAGCCAATGTAGACGGAAAACCACATACCGCATGGATTCGTAACTTTATAAAAATGATGTTCAGACAATGCGCTCCGGGATTTGCGTAGTTAGCAGTCAAAAAATGGTTCAAATGGCTCTGAGCACTATGGGACTGAACATCTGAGGTCATCAGTCCCCTAGAACTACTTAAACGTAACTAATCCAAGGACACCACACACATCCATGCCCGAGGCAGGATTCGAACCTGCGAGCGTAGTGGATGCGCGGTTCCAGACTGAAGCGCCTAGAACCGCTGGGTCACAACGGCCGGCTAGCAGTCTCAGCGTCATGACTTGCCGTTAGGCGTCGTAATGGTATGGCGACGTAGGGTTGAAACACAAGCACCAGAGTGCATCACAGTTACAGACGGGCAACATGAGTCTAAACAAGGTGAGGAGGGCTTCTTTTAAAGCTGTTTTATCAAAACAAAAACAGTAGTGCTACTGCTCTTCGCGAGTATCGACGCGTGAAAAAAATACGGGAAGGTGCGCTCTGGGGTTGAAGAATATGATTCTTCTTCTTCTTCTTCTTCTTCTTCTTTCGCTACTGCCTTTATCCCGCATTGTGCGCAGGGTCGGCAGGGTTAAGTACGGAATTGCCTGGTTAATTTTTAAGGATGCCGTTCCTGCCGCCATCCCATACCCCCCGGGACGGAAGTAGTGTACCCCAGCTGTCTGCGTCTAGTGTAAATCGTGAAATAGTTGAATGTGTTTCAAATGTCTGCGAGTCGTGTAACTGAGGCGGGACGTGGAGAACAGCCCGGTATTCACCTAGTAGGATATGGAAAACCACCTAAAAACCACATCCAGGCTTGCCGGCACACCGGCCGTCGTCGTTAGTCCGCCGGGTGGATTCGATCCGGGGCCGGCACACCTACCCGAGTCCAGGAAGCAGAGCGTTAGCGCTCTCCGCGTACCCTGGCGGGCGGTTGAAGAATATGATTCGGTCGTTCCAATTAAATGGATATTTGGGGATTGCTTCTGGAAGTGTCCGACAGCCAATTGTGCCACAAACTGTAGAAGAAGCTACTGTTGCCATGGCTGAGAATGCTGGGCGCAATGTGTGGTCTTCAAGCACTGTACGAGATGTGTCACAACAGCGGAACGTTCCATGGTCGACCGTTCGAAAGGGGCTGCAAACAACTGCGAAATGGTATTCGTACAAACTTCACATTAATGAGCAACTTTTGCCACGAAACGCAGGCATTCGAGTGGACTCACGTTTCTTCCAAGGGTTGAAGTTGACGACATGTGGTCTTGGAACTTGTTATGGAGCGATTAAGGCAACTTTAGGCTCAGAGGGGCAGTGCACACTCAAACTGTGGCATTTGTGTATCGTCACCGCAGCGAATTGTTTATGAAGTTCTCCTGCATAGTGAAAGCGTCTTCGTGGTGGCCGGTTTCACTGCACAGTTCAAAACTGGCCAGTTTTTCTTTGGGGAACACGGATCCCAAGGTCCGAGGAATGCAGCGCGAACGGCACACGGTACTGTGATCTGCTTCGCTAACGTGTGATCCCTGCTCTACGCAAGACAGGTGTTTTGGACGCTTTAACGCACGATCAAGCTCCACCTCACACTGCTCGCGAGGTCAACGGTTATTTAGTAACACACACAGAGAAAACCGATCATTGGCCAATCGTTCCAAACTGAGTGGCCTCAGGTAACCAGATTTCAACTCGTGTGATTTTTGGCTGTGGGATTACTTGAAGGACAGGGCTTTATCAGCGGCACACTAACACACGATGGAGGCTAAATATCAGCTTAGCGAGAGATGCAGGCAACATCCAACCTGAGATGTTTCGGGCAACAGTACATCAATCTTTATTGCGGTTCCAGGCTGTCCTGTATGCGGGTGGTAGTCACACTGAGCAACGTTTGTAACTTGGATCGTAAACATGGTACGCAATTAACAAATGTTCATGTGGTGTCACCGCCAGACACCACACTTGCTAGGTGGTAGCCTTGAAATCGGCCGCGGTCCGTTAGTATACGTCGGACCCGCGTGTCGCCACTATCAGTGATTGCAGACCGAGCGCCGCCACACGGCAGGTCTAGTCTAGAGAGACTCCCTAGCACTCGCCCCTGTTGTACAGCCGACTTTGCTAGCCATGGTTCACTGTCTACATACGCTCTCATTTGCAGAGACGACAGTTTAGCATAGCTACGTCATTTGCTACGACCTAGCAAGGCGCCATATTCAGTTACACGAATGTATTCTGAACACATAATGTTGTGAATCATGTACCGTCAAGAGCGACGTTCATCATTAATGGATTAAAGTTAAGTATCACACTAATTACGTCCGCTTTCTGAATTCTAATTCCTTGTCATGTCCCAGACCTCACGTCAGCATAGTTCTTCCCTCCTCACGCCAGCCTGCGTGAGCTAAAACGCGTGCATTTCGGCCTCCAATCGTAACACAGTGTAGGCTCTTCTGCCAACACAACAGTTACCCTCTCATGTGGAAATTAAATTGTACTTCTTTCAATGGCTTAATCGTTATTTCTCTCCCCCGTGTCCTTGAAAATGTTTCCACAAAGTTTAATAGTGCTACGACCACTCGTGTTTCATGAGGGCTCTCTAAAGTAGCGAAAGTTTAATTATAACCGCCGGCCACAGTGGCCTAGCGGTTCTAGGCGCTTCAGTTTGAAACCGCGCGACCGCTACGGTCGCAGGTTCGGATCCTGCATCCGGCATGGATGTGTGTGATGTCCTTAGGTTAGGTTAGGTTTAAGTAGTTCTAAGCTCTAGGGGACTGATGATCTCCGATGTTAAGTCCCATAGTGGTCAGAGCCATTTGAACCAATTATAACCTCCTTGTAATTTATGAAATCTTTCGGGTGCATGGTTCTGATTTCTGCCAGTAAATTAAGATGCGCCAAGTCACTTCTTTCTTTCAGTCGTCCTCGAACGTACTTCCCTATTTTTTCAGTTTAGCTAACATAACGGCGGAAATGCTTTCATTTGGATGTTCGACATTTTAACATTGCGAAATCCCGTTGCAACTGATAATACGAGGGTGAGTCAAATGAAAACCTTAAATTTGAAATAAAAAACCGAAATTTTGCGCCGCTATCCTGTAAGTTGGTAAGCGTGCTACAAACAGCCTGCAGAATGGCCTGTAGGTGGCAGCATAGCGCAGATGCACCCATACCGTCGTAGTATCAGTATAAAAATGGTCGCCCCACTTGCGACTTGCACCAGGGAAGAACAGCGTTCTGTTATTCGGTTTTTGCGTAGTGAAGGTGTGAAAGCTATTGAAATTCATTGACGAATGAAGGTTCAGTACGGCGGTGCATGTTTGTCATAGCAGCAAATCTACGAATGGAGTAGGAAGTTCGCAAATGGCGTGACTTCAATGGAAGATGCTCCTCGTCCAGGTCAGGCACAACTAGTTGTGACTCCACAGAACATTGCAGCAGTTGAAGCCACAGTGAAGGAAAACTGCCGACTGACACTGAATGACATTGCAGCATGTTTACAGATTAGTCATGGATCAGTACACCACATTGTGCTTGATGTGCTCCAGTTTCACAAAGTGTCTGCAAGATGTGTGCCACGGCAGCTGACTCCTGAAATGAGAGAACGACGTGTTGATGCTTGTGAAGAACATCTTCGGTGCTTTGAACGAGAAGGTGATGGCTTCCTTGCAAGAATCGTTACTGGGGACGAAACCTGGGTTCACTTCCGCCAACCGGAAACGAAGAGAGCGAGCAAGGAATGGCGCCATTCCTCACCACCAAAACCAAAGAAGTTTCGAACAGAACCATCAGCAGGGACGGTTAAGCTGACTCTCTTTTGGGACGAAAAAGGCGTCATTTTGGAGCATTACATGCCTAGAGGGACCACTGTCACCAGTGCATCATACACAGATCTCCGAAAAAATCATCTGCTACCTGCAATCAAAGCAAAGCGACGTGAATTGCTGTCAACAGGTATCCTTGTGCACCATGACAATGCAAGGCCCCACACTGCCCGTACAACAGTTGCAATAATCACAGACCTGCATTTAGAGTGTCTTCCTCATCCTCCATACCCACCAGACCTTGCCCCAAGTGATTTACATATGTTTGAACCACTCAGAGACGCAATGGGAGGAAAGAAGTTCCGTTCTGATGAAGAGATACGCCACGCGGTGCATGAGTGGTTGCGCGGACTACCAAAAGAATTATTTTTTCTAAAGGAATTTATGCACTTTTTAAGCGCTGGGGGACTTGCATTGAGCGTGGGGGAGATTATGTTGAAAAGTGATACAGCGTTGTACGACTTCTGCACAATAAGTGATATTTAAGAAATATTTAAGGTTTTCATTTGACTCACCCTCGTATTGACATTGTTATTGATGGTGTGCGGGTCGCATCAGTATGTTGAAGGTTTGACAAACAAGTGCTGTCAGTAAATACTGAACGTGTGGTTATGTATGCACGGTCGAGGTGGCGGCGCCGACCCGAGCTGCTGCGGAGACCGGTTCCGGCTGACGTAACGCCTACGTCACACGCCGGAAGGCCGCGCCGACAAAGCACTCCGCCGCGTCTGTGGCCGACGACCCAGCAGAGAAAGCTGCCCGTAAGCGGCGGCGGACCCCCTCTGCTCCCTCTCGTGATCTACCAGCAGCAGCGCAGCCCGTATCAGCCGGTCAAAGCACTTCGTCCAGTGTTGCCCATTCTTTGGACTGTCAAAATGGTTCAAATGGCTCTGAGCACTATGGGACTTAACATCTGAGGTCATCAGTCCTTTAGAACTTACAACTACTTGAACCTACCTAACCTGAGGGCATCACACACATCCATTCCCGAGGCAGGATTCGAACCTGCTGAAGCGCCTAGAACCGCACGGCCACACCGGCCGGCCTTTTGTACTGTCCCTTGTAAAGTTGTCCTCATAGAGCGTCCAACATTAGCAAGCAATGCTTCTGCGAAAGTCACCTCCCACTGTTTTACAATATGCTACAAACCATGGATGAAGGGCAACAGGCGGATTCCATATCCCTACACTTCCGGGAAGCGTTTAACACAGTGGCACACTGCAGACTGTTATCGAAGGTTCGAACTTACATAATAGGTTCTCTTCTTTGAGAGAGGGTCGAAGACTTTCGACGTCGTCGAATCCTGGACGGCGAGTGTTCTTCAGATGTGTAGTGTCCCACGAAAGTGTCACAAAACCGCTCTTGATCTGTATACGCGGTGTCCCAGGTGGAATGGTAATTATTCACAGATATGACACGGAAGATCAGTCAAAGCAAAAAAGTCTGGTAATTCTAGGCTCCAAATAGCTGTGAGCACTGCTTAATCTTCAATACTGTGAAAGATATCTCATCCACTCCAAGCTCATTGCTTTCCATATTTTGGGAGAAGATAGCATGGGCTAAAAAATTAAAAAGTTGCCCAGTAAACATTGGCTCTAAAATGCATACCTTAAGAAGTATAAGAATTTATTCAGCAGAACAAGTGCCTTTCGGGTAAGCGAAGATGAACAAGCGCTCGTAGATCTTAAAGGTTGTAAGCAGGCAGTTTAGGTTTTTATGTTGGTAACGCCACGTAGCGCTCTGTGTGAAAGTGAAAATCGCTGGCTGTGCTGTGAGCAGTCTGTGGCTGGTTGGACTCATTGTTGGAATGTTCGCTTGTGTAATGTTGGGCAGTTGAATGTGAACAGAGTACGCGTTGGGCAGTTGGAGGTGAGACGTCAGCAGTGGTGGATATGGAGAGAGAGATGCCAGAGTTTTGAGAGGATATAAGTATAAGCAGACGATCTGGACGTGTGTCCGCCAGAAAAAGGAAATTTGTAAAGATGGATGTCATGAATTGATATATATATATATATATATATATATATATATATATATATATATATATATATATATATATAATGACTTTTGAACATTAGTAAGGTAAATACATTGTTTGTTCTTTATCAGAATCTTTCATTTGCTAACTATTCCTATCAGTAGTTAGTGCCTTCAGTAGTTAGAATCTTTTATTTAGCTGTATTGCAGTAGTTCGAGTAACGAAAATTTTTGTGAGGTAAGTGATTCATGAAAGGTATAGGTTATTGTTAGCCAGGGCCATTCTTTTGTAGGGATTATTGAAAGTCAGATTGCGTTGCGCTAAAAATATTGTCTGTCAGTTTAGTGATGATCAGAGTAAGTAAAGAGATAACTGTCGGAGTACGTTCAGTTTTGCTCAGCTGTTTGAAAATCAAATAACGTAAAGAGTTTTACTAGCACCGTCATTCAGAATTTTTCAAAGGGGAAGTTTCAAGGTGCGCACTTTAGAGACCATATTTGCTGGACATTTTGTTCTCGTGTTGATCCACATTTAGAGATCATATTTGCTGGACATTTTGTTCTCGTGTTGATCCACACAACCACCTCTCAAAATGTCCAAGGCAAAGAATTTGAAGTAGAAGAGATTACTTCTACAGTATCGACGATGAGCAAGCAGTCACAGCTCTGACGATATGCAACTTAGATCCCATGTTTACTAGCCTTTTACGTTTCAAATGATCCTTCTTGTCACATCCGTGAATACTGACCATCCCTAATGGGACACCCTGAAAATACAGCCTGATTTCTTCCACCGTGTACAAATTCTTGGGATTGATCGATGACAGGATATGCAACAAAAGAGGTCTAATTAACTTATGTCCGGAAATGCATGGATTCCACGTTCGACACCATTTATTCAATCATACTTTGCTACAGAGACTGCGGTCTAAAACGCGCTGTACCATGCAGACACAGTCACAGTATGCATGGTTTCCTCCTAGAGGGTTATACAGAATGGTTACGTATTTGAAACGAGAGCTTGCTGACTTGGTATTTACTTACGGGAGGGCAAATGGCAACGGGCGGCGGGCAGCGAGGTTTCATCAGGAGACCTATCCCCAGCGACAACAACCACAGCATTCGATGTTTGCAACAGTGCTTCGCCGTTTGAGACAGCGTCGTTTCAGGGGACGGCGACCGCCTTGTCAGTACCAGGCAGTTAGCCCACCAGTACAAGGTAAACCAGACGACCACGTGCAACATCCATGACAAGTGTTACTACCCTTATCACTTACAGCGTGTGTTGGGCTTACTAGCGACAGTCTTTCCACATCGGGAGCAGTTTTGTCAATGGTTTCTTCAACAGGCAACAACGATTCCGTGACCTATGTCATCCTTCATATTACGGATGAGGCCACCTTTACGTGGAGTGGTATCTTGAACTTTCATAACAGTCAGCTGTGGGATAGTATGCAGAATCCCTATAGTATGGTGACAGCGAATCATCAGCATCGTTGTAGGCGGAATGTGTGCACCGAAATAACTGGCTACCGTATTTTAGGACCATTCTTCGTTCCACGTCGCCTAACAGGCCGGAACTATGGTGCTTCTTGCGGTTGGGTTTGCTTCCCCTACTGGAAAAAGTCCCATTAATGATTCGAAGGGCTGTGTGACTGCTACATGATGGTGCTCCAGCCCACTTCGCCGTTAACGTCCGGTCGTATCTCAATCGTGTCTTCCCTGGGCGACGGATCGGACGAAGGTGTCCAGTTGCATGTTCTGCACGTTCACCAGATCTCAACCCGTGCGATCTCTGGTATTGGGGCCATCTCAAAAGTATCGTGTGCGCAGAGCCCATTCCAGATCTGGAGACGCTGGAGCAGCGTATTGATGCTGGCTCTGACACTGTTCGGATGCAGCCTGGCCAAAGTGAACATGTGAGACAGAACATGCTACGGCGCGTACATGCATGCATTGAGGCACGTGGATTCTATTGTCAACACATACTGTAACTGTGGCTGCACGGTACAGCGCGTATTAGACAGCAGTCTTTGTAACAACGTGTGATTGAATAAATGGTTTCCAACACGGAAACCATGCATTTTCGGACAGAAGTTCATTATACCAATTTGTCCCGTATCTTCTCATCGATCAATCCCTAGAGTTTGTACATGGTGGAAAAAAAATCACCCTGTGTAATCGATCTGACAGGTAAGATGAGCAGCAATCACCGACTGTTTGCTGATGACGTTATAGTGTACGGGAAAGCATGGTCGTCGAGGGACTGCCGGAGGTTACAGGATGACTTGCGCACAACTTTTGTTTGGAATGATGAATGCCAGCTTGATCCAAACGTGGAAAAATTTAAGTCAATGTAGACGAGAAGGAAAAAGAATCCTGTGATAATCGAAACCAATATGAGTGATTGGTTGGCACACTTAGTCGTAACGTTGCAAAGCGACACGAAATGAAACGACCCCGTAAAGTCGCTCGTAGGGAAGGCTAATTATTGACTTCGGCATATTGGGAGGATTCTCATAAAAAAAACGAAAAAAAGTCTGTCTCGTCTATTAAGGAGACTGCTCGAGAGTTTGGGATCGGCAGCAGGTCGGATTAAAGGAAGGCATCGAAAAAATTCAGAGAGCGTGGTTAGATTTGTTACAGGTATATTCGATCCACACGCAAGTGTTACGGAAGTGCTTCCTCAGCTGAAATGGAAACCCTTGGAGAGAGCAAACACTATTGAGAGAATTTAGACAATCGGAATTTGCGACAGACTGCAGAATGATTCTACGGCCATCAACGAACGTCTCGCTAGAGGACCGCCAGAACATATACGAGAAATCAGGGCTCGTTCGGAGCCATATGGTAGTCATTTTTCTCTCGCCCCACTTGCGAATGGTACAGAAAAGGAAATGATTGCTGGTATAAAGTATTCGCCAGCATGCTGGCGAAGGAAGAATTATTTAGATATAGATGTAGGGTTAATATGTAGCCAAATGATGTGTAACCTCTAATAATTAAAATGTTCAATAGATCAAGATTCACTTTCACCTGAAAGTTTATACGGCTCTCAACGCAAATGTGAATCACCAAGAAAAGACGGTCTTGATTCACTGTTTTCCTCTTCGGAGGGTTTAAATGAATCAGAGGTCTATGTAAATGAAATGGCTCAATTGGCTCTCAGTACTATGGGACTTAACATCTGAGGTCATCAGTCCCCTAAACTTAGTACTAATTAAACCTAATTAACAGGACACACATCCATGCCCGAGGTAGGATTCGAACCTGCTACCGTAGCAGCAGCGCGGTTCCGGACTGAAGCGCTTAGAACCGCTCGGTCACAGCGGCCGGTTATGTAAATGAATTATGATAATTTTCTGAGATATGGCCAAATTAGTGTCAAGTTAGTTCTTCGTAAAATGTGACTTTGTAGCTAGATGTAACAGTCCGCAATTAAATCCCCGAGAAGTCGTGGGATATTTTATCTTCGAAGAATGCATGGAAAGCAGTACTTGTGTAGGAAGTCATATAGGGTTGTAGCCTATCCCAAAAGTTGTTCAATCTGTACACTGGGCAAGCAATAAAGGAAACCAAGGAGAAAT